>NW_003101681.1:1619892-2005070 GCF_000003855.2 Blastomyces gilchristii SLH14081 | reverse complement strand
AGGACTGTCACTTTGATCTGTTTTATTCTTTAGCTTGCTCCGATGAAACAAAGGGTGGTTCCTCTTACAAGAGGTCTGCGGCCACCCTATGTAGGCTTCGTCTTCGCAAGTGGTGTGACTTTGGCACAGGGGGCCTGAGCGAGTCGTAAGACGGGGGTCGGCAGATGGACTGGAAGTGATAGGGGGATAGCAGGACGCTTTTTATGGTCTAGGGCGGGTAGAGGTGGCAGGGGTGGTAAGGGGGGTTCGGAGTGGAAGGGGTGATAGGGGTGGTAAGAGAGTGAGTGGTAAGATAGGTAGGGGGGCTGCGGGGTCACGTTACAGCGTTTTTTGCACGGAAAAGTTGGTTTTTCTTTAATATATAGAGAGATTCAAAGGTTTCATTTAGTATGAGCGATTTTTTGAGGACAAATGACAGCCCTAGTACAGTACATACTCTGTAGCTGTGCGGAGTACGCTTGCGTACTATATATGTACTGTACATGTACATGTACTGTCATGTCAGTCCGTCCCTGGCCCATTTCGTTCCGGAAGAGGCAAGCCGGCACGAGGGATGGACTTTTAACACCCTCCCCTCCCCGTTAACCGTGTACGGTACGTGACAGCTCACTCACGCCATCGAGGCGGTCAGGTTTAGGCCATGCATGTATCATGCTATGCCATGCCGGGCAAAAGGGTCATTCATAGTAAAAGAAAAGTAAGTTACTAACTAATATAACTATATAACTGTATCGTATCGAGTAATATATAGATATAAAATCTCCCAGCGGAAAAATAAGCTATATAACTATGCCAGGCTCAGTTTCACCGAAATTTACTCTGTATTTATTTTCCCCAGCTAAGACAGAGTAAATAGTTATAATAATAACTCACCCATTCCCCCGTGGGGTGGTAGAGGGCCACCGCCATTCAGAGTGAGGCTGTTGGTAAACCAGACACAACCTGGAAATAATATATTATTAAATGATTATTGTTTGAACAGTAGCTTATTTGGTTTCTTTTTCTTGACGTACGTTCGCATCGTGTGGGGGTGTGATGATAGCTAGATAGATAAAAGGGTGCTCCTCCTCCTCAACCATTTGGGCTGTTATTTGATTACATTTATTGAATATTTAACTATCTCGTTTTACGAGTAATACTCCTCAATTTCATATATATATATATATATGTGTGTGTGTGTGTGTATAAAGTATAATTAATTTTTTACATGTGTCCCCTGGGAGCTTGTTTCAAGAACAATCTATCTGTACCACCAACACCGCAACCACTCACTCACTCAAACTGTGAACCTAACTGAGTCTGTCACTCACAATCCTCACCATCCTGGACGCATTACAAGCCCTTACTTAGGTTACCATAACTCTGTACAGACACCGGATTAGACTTTTCTTTCATGGGCATCGGAATTCAATAATATTCTAATATTCATCCATCGCTCACTGCCTAGAGATATATCTGATTAATCACTCTCCATCATCTCCTTGCTCCTTGGAGAAAGGCTCCGGGGAAGAATTAAGAATTATTATTGGCAACAACAACGCCCGGATTCTGTTTCGGGCCGGCGTGGATGCCATCCATTGGATGGATAAACGGCCGATGACGTCTTCTTCATCTTCATTATTATCTTTCCCCGTTCTCCTTCCCGCTGTTGTGTCCTTGATGCGAAGGGTTTTTCAGAGATAGTTAATAGTTAATCGATTAGATTAGCAGAGAAGATGGATTTTTTTATTTTTTTTTTTTTTTTTTTTTTTTTTTTTTTTTTTTTTTTTTTTTTTTCCACCACCTTCCCAAAATCAATTCTTTTTCATTCTTCCGACGCCGGGAATCTATCTTCCTATCTGGCCCCCCGTGTTTCTCTCTCTCTCTCTCGGAAAAGAAAATATCCTTGGCTGACAAGGGCCAAGGAATGCGAAATGCTTGTTTCCCGCCCTATGTCGTGGTTCCTCGTGCATTTGGGGAAAAAAAAAAGAAAAAGAAAAGAAAACATAGCCATGTCTGTGCTTGCTGCGGGCTCCTATGTTTTTGTTCCGTGGTTTTCCCTTTTTTTTTTTTATTTCCCTTCTCATTTTTATTTTATATTTTATTGTGCGGGTCGTCTTTCCAAGCAGAGTCAAAGGTGGAAAAAGAAAAGAAGGAATTCTCATATTCCGACCGGCTCTCTATGGACTTCCTTCCCAATCTCGTCGACGGACGGACGGACAGACTACTTTCTTTTGATTCTAGGATTCATATATATATATATATATATCATGGTCGGCATGCTTGTGCTCTGTGGACGCTGAGGGACGTAGAGCTGGCTCCTTGCTTCCCATCGGGTACCTGTTGGAGATTCTGCAGAAATGGAGAGAAGAGTTTTGGGGGGTTGGGGAGGGGGTTGGGGATTGCGGGCGTGACAGCAAGCAATAAAGAATACAGAATAGAAGAGCAGACGAAACCGCAGCTGTGTGATGCGTGATGCGTGTTGCGTGTTGCGTGTTGCAACTTGCATGGTGTCATTTGAATATACTCCGCTGTTCTTTTGCTGAGACTTTTGCTTCCACACCCACGGTGGGTGCTCCAGCTCCCTTCTTTTGTTCATTTTCATTTGAAACGAAAAGTTTTCATGCTGTCCCGAGCTACTTTCCGCTACTTCTCCTCTCTTATATATGTTTATGATCCCATGTGGTTTGCATGTGTTCTACTACTTAATACTACTTACTCTCTGTGTGACCTCGGATGTATGTATGTCCGTTTACCTAACTATCTTATCTGTGTATAACTTTTTTGAGTATGCACGAGCACGGTTTATAAGAAATATAAGAATGCCTATGAAATCCAAGTTAATTGACGATGGTTAGGATAGGGTAGCGTGGCTAAAATTGCTAAGAGTCTTAAGAACATGATGAAGATATATATTCACGCGAATATTCACAAAAATGGTAGCAAATCCTCTACGAAAAATATAATTATGCAACTACCCAACGACAAAGACAAGAAAAGCGTCGTTGCCCATCGAAGGTCCAACCCACTCATCGATGCCTTAGTTCGTATTCGCTTCGTTCGTCTTGCGGTGTAGGCATCCGCGGAAGAAAGAAACCCAAGCTTATCTCCGAGATCAATTGAATTGACGAATCGTAGCAAAAATCACTCCTCACAAAAAATTTCACCCTATGATCGCATCGGATCATCATTCTGTGCCCTGCAGCAGGGAAATGGCCTGCTCACGAAGCTTGAATTTCTGAATCTTGCCGGTTGCCGTCTTGGGAAACTCGGTTGCGTCGTTCAGGAGGAAAACGTGTTTTGGTACTGTATGTGCACAAAGAATGAGGGGGGGGAGGTTTGGGTTAGTTGATATTCTTTCTGATTTTTCACAGGATACTAGCACGTCTTGTCCCTCCATTTGGGAGGGGTGGTGGGTTATCGGTGCTGGCTTGCTGCTTCGTTGCCAGAGGTTCTGCCTGGAACCAGGCTGAGGGAAACAGTTCCGTTGCAAGGGAAAAAAAAAAAAGCTGCTCTGGGGGGATAGTAATGGAATGCAGTAATGCAATTGAGAATGGCAGGAGAAATTGAGCGGTAAGTCACGTAAGTGGATGCAAGGAGGGGGAAAGCGATGGGAAAGTGCGGTGAGAGGAGTGCAATAATGGGCCTGGCTGACTGGAACCGACTGGCTGGAGTTGAAGATGTAGAAAGGCATCGCAGGGGCGCCAAAGCGTGGGGGAGGGAGAGAGGGGACCCGGCATTTCTGCTACAAATTCCACAACAATCTGGACACGCTGTAACTGCCAACCAACGCCTGAAGATATTATGATGTTGGGAATGGGAAGGATGTGGGATATGTGGTTTTCTTTTTGGACGAGAACGAACTGACATATCCGCTGCCATACGAAGGGAAGAGGAGAAGGAATCGAGAGCCCCTGATACGGCCGGCTTTAAAATGCTCAAAACAAGTAAGGAGCGTAAAAAGAGGGAGTCAGGCGACATCAACCGACGCCAGGTTCTCGTGATTGAAGGTGGGAGGGATAGGGAACATGGCCACTAAGCGGGCCAGAAGGAAAGAGAAGTGCAGTCAATGCATATGGGATAATTCTGGGGCGAATAGTGGCGGGGAAGCCTGTTGGTCAACAGTCAAACACAAGCTGCAGCTGATGTTATCTTGTATTGAAAATTTCGGTCTGAAAAAGTGCCGCGAAACACGAAAACCTTTTGTTAAACATACGAAAGGCGTAGCGGAGCTGGGGGACTGCAACTGAAGATGCGAGGGAGGCTTTTGTAGTGTGGAAAGCCCCAGGGCTCATGATGATAACGATTGGGTCTGAAATGGAGCTATGACCCCCTCGCTGTGGGGGAGCACCATTCTTGAAGAAGACGGTGCCGAAAAACAAGCACCACAAGCAACGGATGATCTGAAAATTGACAATCTTGGCGCATTTGGGCAGCCGGTAAAAAGACAGCAAACTGCGGGAGCAGGCCATGATATCGCACCTCATGGGTCAATTCCAGTCATTGGCAACGAAGTGGCGTGGAACGTGGAACAGAGTCATATTGTTGAAAGAGTCGTGGCCGGATTCAAGACAGCCACGGTTCATAATGGAATTGAGCCTCTAAACGAGAGTAGCAGCAGTTTCGGGACGTTATACGGGGGAGGTAGGGAAAACAAATAGAAAGAGGGGGGGTTTTCTTTTTCTTTGAAAAAAAGAATAAAAAAACAGAAAACTGACCCAGATGATGGCTTAGCTTCTTTCGAACCCAGTCTTTGACTTCATCCACTGTAATCTTCGCCTCTGCTTCTTCTCGTTGAACCACAAACGCAGCCACCACCTCTCCGTAACGGTCATCTGGAACTCCAACTACGGAAACGCTTGATATGCTGGGATGGGCAAAGAGACAGTTTTCAATTTCTAAGGGATGGATATTTTCGCCACCACGAATGATCAAGTCTTTTATCCGGCCAGTGATTGAGATGTATCCGTCCGGTGACATTGAGGCTTCGTCACCAGTCTAGATTCAGGAAGGCATTAGTTGAACGTTAAATAGCTGTGATGAAGATATCCCCATGATAATGTTAGTATTATTACGCAAAAGTCTTACATGCATCCAGACTTTCCCTTCCTCATCTTTCACCATCACCTCCGCTGTACGCTCTGGAGCACCCCAGTATTCCTTCATGACGAGATAGCCGCTTACGACAAGCTCGCCTTTGGTATCGACTGGGAGCGTTATCGTTCTATCATGAGGGTCCACCACTTTCGCTTCGACATGGGGCATGAGGCGCCCAACACTGGAGATTCTCTTTTCAATGGGATCATCCGTTGTCGTCATGGCGGAAACGGGGCTGGTTTCCGTCATGCCGTAGCAGATGGTTAGTTCCGTTAGATTAAGTGTCTTGTGGAGCTTTTTCATTAACTCTGCTGGGATACTGCTGCCAGCTGCAATTCCTGTTCGTAGGTGTTGGAATCTTTCATATGGCACCTTTCCCTCGTCCAAGAGATCCAGCTCTTCAACGAACATCGTAGGAACCCCATAAAGAGCGGTACATTTCTCTTCTTGGACTGCTTTGAGAGTAGCAATGGCATTGAAGGATTCGGCAGGAAACACGATGGCTGAGCCGTGGGTCGCGGTCGCCATGTATCCTAAAATACTTCCAAAACAATGGAATAAGGGTGGTGGGCAGCAGATGATGTCATTCGGAGTGAGCAGCATACGATCACCGATTTGGACGCCATTATTTAGAATCGATCGGTGAGTTAGGCAGGCGGCCTTTGGCATTGAAGTGGTGCCTGATGTAAATTGAATGTTCACGACGTCATGTGGAGAAAGCCCTTGCTGTGCTATGGGAAGCATATCTTGCGCGAGATCTGAAGATAGAGCAGAAAATGGAGTTGTGCATTTAAAAGATGTGGTGTCTACGCGTCCATCGTCATTGTCGACAAGAATGACCTTCTTTAGAGAAGGGATGGCTTGAGACTCGAGTTTTGAGGCAAGGAGGTTAGGAACTATTTGCTGAAGAAGGGGCAAAGTAGAGCGCGGTTCTCGTCGTGGTAGGTTTACCTCTGTGCTCATAATCAAGTGAGAGGCTTCTAGATGGCTAAGGGCAGCGACCACCTGGTCTACGTTGAACGATGGATTCAACGGAACCTAAGAGCATTTCGAATCGTGTTAACGCGCAAAAAGGAACTGTTTGTCTTGTCGGGGTAAGATTCCTCTTACCAGCACAGCTCCAAGCTTGAACAATGCATATATAACCTATCGGTTAAACGCAGTAAGCATTTTGACCTGTAGTCCATATACTAGGAGCTTTGACATCCGTATCATACAATTCCATATTCAGTACTATTTCCCAACGAAACAGCTACTCGATCACCCTTCAAAAGCCCACCTGCGGCCAACCCGCGGGCCAGCGCATTGCTCTTGCGGTCCAGCTCTTCATATGTTAGCCGTTGCGCCTGATGCCTCGATATGACGCTAAATAGGACCAATCAGTATAGGATGATGCGTGCCAGGGGGTCGTAGAGGGATAACGAACGCGATCCTGTCCCCGTATTTGGATACAACGTTTGCGAAATGTTCTCCAACGGTTTGCTCAAACAATGGGGGCTAATCACGAATAGAAAGGCATGCCAGAAAAACAGCCAGTGATGATGTTAGTACTGATGCTGAAAAACAATATCAAAATTAACCATAGACAAAGAGGACCAGATAGAAAGCAATGAAGCCAAATGCTCTAGAGAGCAGCTAAGCAGGCTTACTAACCTCTGAAGGTCCCCTGGCATGGCTCGTCGTCAGGAGAGATCGCCTTTGCACTTGGAGACAATAACCTCCAACTCTGAACCCGGCTATTCTCCCCCTTGCCTTGCAAGGAAGACGCCAAACCAAGGACCCGCGCATTGTTTTTACGGATGTGAACTGCCTGTATATGCTGAACCAGATACTTGTGAATGAAATGCTATCATATCATACACCGACGTGGGAGTTCAGGGTATGTGTACGCTCCGGCGGCAGCCAAAATATGCGGGGAAAGGCAACGCGCTCGGGAAGGGAGGTTGTGGTAGTATGTTGTTGTGCAGCTCCGTTAGGCGTACTCAAGAGACCCCAGTACGAATTTTCTCTGTGACAAAAGGCAGTCGTAGCGAAGGAGTATTGTTCTTGGGATATATATGCACCTTTGCTGGCGGCGCGCGGCTCGGCTCTCACGCAAGTTTGTGTGGCATGGCTGTGTCGCCGACCTTCATTCATGCCTCCGGTGCTCCGGCGACCCCTTGTTCTTCTGTGGACAGTGGCTCTGGTCTTTCCCCGCAGTCCAGAGCACAGCTTGGGTTATGATTAGGGGGGCATTGGTGAACGAAATGGGGGGATTGTGGAGACGCGAAGAAGACACAACCAGCGAGATAATAATATCACCGCCTGCCGCCTCGATCTCTTTTCTAAGCTTCGGTAAGTTATCTCCTACAGTATCATTTCTAGTTACGTTTTAATAGCAACAACGGGAATAAAACGCAGCACAGACAAGCTCATTAAGCTCATTATTTATACAACACCCAGTTTATTGGTTAAAGTAGAAACACCGTATCCCGAGCCCCTTCGCCGCCATACAGTATTGCCGGCATCCAAAGAGTGTTTGCCGAGAAACCTCAAAACCTCCATTCTTCCATCCATCCATCTACATAAGTTAGTTATTTATCTATCCATCCACTTGTCTAACTTATCTAGACAAACTTTGCTCCACACACAGGACCACAACAACCAGCAAGGAAAGGGCCTTGCCTCCCTGGGAGCCCACAGCTAACTACGCTTTCTCCAATCAAAAACGCCTCTCATAAATTCATAATAATAATAGTACCTAGTCATCATATTTATCCCGATCAGCAGTTTTCCGTCCGATACAGTCTTTCCCACTCCGCCCACCCGTGCTCGCTCCTGAGTTCCCAATTCCGATAAGGGTTATTCGGTGGCATGGTTGGTATCGGATGCGGTTCGCCCTGAGGTATCGGTTTTTTTTTGTCTTTGCACGCCCGTGACCTGCATAGACACTGCTTTTCTCTCCAGTACCGTTTGCCGTAGTGGACCGTAATCTCCTCGAACGCTTCGATGTCTCTCAGTGCCACCATCATCATGTATATTTGTTTTCCAATCGTGCGGGAGCGGAATTCTACAGATGGTTCACAGGAGTGGTTTACGAATCGAGCCCAATTGCCGTACCATTTGGGACAGATAACTGCCCTCGCGGTATTGGAAGTCTTGGCCGCGAGCTTCAAGCAATAAACTGGATCATACTGCAACCCTTCATTCTCGGATAAAATTTCTCCAATAAAGGCACCTAACATAGTATCCTTGGTGAACTTAGCTAGGGTTCGCACTCCAACCCCCCGACCATCTGCAGTTTCAATCAGCTCGAGAAATAAGGCGGGATATCGCGGATATGTGCAGTCACAGAGTGTGTCCGATGAACAAACGTCGCACTCTCCATCGGATGGCCGGCGTAACGTTGGATCATCTTGACATGTCGGATGAATTTTGTAATTCCCGATGTTCTCTTGATAGTTGTTTTCGAAACGACGTCGTTCCAAATGTTGGCGCTCGAGGTTGACCACAATCTCGTGCGGATGCAGCGTCTCTACATCCCTCCCTCCCGTCTTTATAGGGCCTGGAATCGGGCCATCGTAGGGGAGCAAGGCTTTGGTGTCTTTGGTGTCTAGGCGCCTCGTCTGCGCAAACGCCAGGATACTGACAAAATTCTCTTCCAGAAGCTTCTCGAAGGCCTCCCACACAAGATCTGTTTCCTTCAAAGCGGCACCCCTGAACACAATTGTACGTGCACATATTGAGAACACCTCTGGATCCTTACTGAAGCTCTTCCAAACACTAACCAGGCGTTTTTGGAGTCTCATGAGTCTCTCCGGTGTGTTCGACTTCTTGCGTCTCCTGAGCCGGCGAGAAAACGCCTCTCTCTCGAAGGTTGGTGGCCCTCTTCCGCCTTTATTGAAGTTCATGATCATATCCAGAGCCTTCGCAGCATGGTTCTGATTACGCTTGGCTTTGTATATCCTTTGGTCAGTCAGTACTCTCCGACTCGAACGAGTAGACGGGCAGTTCAGCCATTGGACATTGGCACACAGATTAATCTGGCGGTATAGGGCTTGAAGCAAGATTTTTGCCCTGCTTTCCGCTTGGAATCTTTGCCGTCCATCCTCAGTGGTGGTATTGCCTATTATCCGGGGCGGGTTGTCATTTGCCATTGATGTTGATGTGGCTGTCTTTGACTCGATATGGGTAATTCTACCCGTTGAGATTTTCCGATTTGTTGATACGATAGGCGGAATCCTTTCCAAGGTGCGGGTTTGATACTATATGATGTTGGATGGTATTGTTTATTTGGTAATGCCTCTGACGCTTCGAACTTGGGCGGTTTCGTACAAGGACTATGATGTTTTGTCGGGGTATTTTTTCTCTCTCTCCGGGGACCTTATCTTTCTTATGTATTGTTTCTCATCCATTTGCTACGACATGGGAAATCAGGTTTGATGAAACGAGAGAAACCAAGGACGGCTTTGTCAAAGCCGTCGGGGACGTGCAAAACAATCGTCAGGGGTTGGAAGGTATCAATTGCTGAAGGCGATTATCGACATAAAGGAAGATCCAAAAGAGCCCCTGGCGGCACTTGTTTGAAACAGGACCGCCCGAATTGTTATAACTGAGTTAAACTACTCCGTAGATATCTCCATATTGATACTTAATATCTACAAATTTAGCAGAAGTACCCGAAAAAGTAATGATTATTAACACCAGGATCTGTTGCTGATGAAATTTCCCTGAAAGATGGAAATATAATAACGCATGCGGCCTTATCAATGCTTCTTCTAGATGCAACATTCAAGAGAACCATCCCCTCCCTATATGAACCTTTGCCTTCAATTTACTGGTTTATAAATATTTAGATAAAGTTAGATAGTCTGAAACATGCCAAAGGCACCTTGCAAGCTGCCTGCTCATGGCTATGGGGAATATTGTTTGGTTTTGCTCTTTATTTACCGCATATCGGCTGTTTCTTGGCAGAGCTCCCCTTCCTTCCTGCAGCAAAGTCCGGACGGAGCTCATCATCACCACCTCAAACCAACATCACCACCATCAACCGTGTGCAAACAATCACCCAAACCAGTCAAGCCCAGCGCGCACTGTACAGCAAACCGACAATACTCCATGAGGAAAATAAAGCGCATGTCTGTTAGTCTTTACTAAGTTTTCTCAAACCACTGACTGCCCCGCGGCTAGCACCTAAGGGTTTGGCCTGAATGTTGGCTTTGCTTTGAACCTCTCCGCATACTTAGGCCGCCGCCGCAACAAGAACAGCAGCCCCAGCTATCTCCCCACCAAGAGCAAGCTCCAGTTCCGCCTAGTTAACCCGCAGACTGCTCCGAAAGCACCACCCTCTCAGTTACTGCGCGGAAGCCAGTGGCCGAGATGATGACCTCTGTCGATTTGCCTGAAGATGCGATCGAGAACTTTATATCTTTCACCAATGCGTCCCGCGAGAAGGCAGTAGCTTTCCTCGAGGTATGTAAAATAGGATCCCAGGATTGCCATGCCTTCTCTTCTTCGGACTTTCGTTGCCATCTTTCGTTTACGTTACACTTGCCCCAACCGTGAATTATGTTTTTCGTGGGACATCATCGCTAACGTTGTATGGTCTTTGGCGCTATATGATATGTCTAGGCAAATAACCGCGATTCCAATAGAGCTATCAATGCCTACTTCGAAAACCCTGATAGTATTCAGCCTGAAGTGAGCATCCTTCGTATACTCTGCAAGCTTCGCAGCTTGTTGGTTTAGAGATAGTTGTTGACTGATGTTTATATCAAGCCAACGGTAGCTTGGCCTATGCCACCTTCCAGCCAACAGGAGGGATATGGGTATCAGAATCAAAATATCCATTGTGAGTTCATATGGCTACGTTCCGCAAGCGATGGGATATCGTATTCCTGGCTAGGCGATCTACCAAGCGCATACTGATATATGTTGCTAGCATTTAGAATCGACTCCGATCCGGTTCATCCCGTTGGATATGGAACGGCTCCTTCACGACCCCCATCCAGAATAGGCTCTCGCGAACGCACTGATGAAGCCAAGGTAGGCCAACCGATCGAAGGCCTGCTGAATAAACCTGCTGGTAAGTTGTCGAAAAGTTCGTTGTCCGTAGAATGTTGGTCAAGGTTCTGACTAGTGTTATAGCGGGGACGGGTCCAAGTCAGCATATGTCTCTTGCGGAGCAGGAGGAGCACGAACTCCAAAGGGCGGTGGCTCTGTCGCTGAATGCAGAACTCGGTGGTAATGGTGATATTTCCATCGATGGCGGCGGTCAGGAGACCGGTGTTATCAACACTAATCAAACCAAGCTAGCGCCGGCAACCCAGAATCATTATGAAGAAACTGCTTGGGCTTTGACACTTCTAGAGCCCGCTGCTCGCGAAGTGTGTATGCATCCAGATCCGGAGGAGCGGATGAGGGTCAGTAATGAACCTGTGTTCCTTCGCCCTTCAGACGAGGCAGATTACCTAGCGGGCTTCCTTACGATTCTCCATTCAATTCCGCTAGCGAGGGAAGCTCTGCTGCTTCGGGATAAGGTCATCGATGACTATGGTAGTGACCCGCAGTGGTGGAATGGACAACCTATTAATCTTCCTAGCTTGGTGACTCTCGCCGACGATGGTTATATGGATGAAAGTGGGCACGATGACGTTTTACTCGAAGTGCAGAGACTCATGACGTTTTTGGATTCTACACATCGCGCATTTGGAAGCATCGATGCCCTTGCCAATCTTAAATCTATCCAGAGCTGGAACACTGAATACAATGTTGGTCAATTTTTGGAGTCGTGGCAACGGGCTGCCGTCGCAGCAACGCCGAATAACCAGCTAGCTACAATTTTTTCATCATTGGCCTATAAACGGCCGCTTTCTGTGGATGAAGAACCGATTGATAAAGAATTCTTGGCGTTGGAACTTCCCGTTCATTCAGACCTCGTGGAAACGCTGTACGATGCTATCGATATTTCAATGTGGCAAGATTCGGCAGACTCAGAACTTGATGATATATGGCTAGATCGTATTGGGGAAGTGTTTACTCTGCAGTTGAACTCTACGGACACGCAGAAATCCGTCGATGTTAAGATCCCTGCTGTGTGGTACCCGGACAGATATATGGAAGCGTGTAGGGACATCTCGCGCGAGATTCGCAAGCGCAGAATTGAGACCAGTGTGGAGGTCGATAAACTGCAGCATCTGATGCGACTATTCTCGGCATCAACGATTGACCATTCAACATCCCAGACCAGAAATACTTTTGATTTAGCCGTGAGTGCACTGCAAGTCGCGTCGCGGAACAACCTCGTAAATGGGTCTGTTGGGGATCCAGAGATGCAGGAACAAACCGTCGTGTCCCATGAGGCTGCTATGAATCTCACTAAAGAACTGAAGGCTCTCACGGAAAAGATTGATCAGAAACTACGATGTATGGAACATTTTTCACCCTTCCAAAAATGTTAACCATTTTACTAATACTAGCTACAGCGTTAGAGGAGAGGAGAGTGCAGGCCCTCGAGGCATTAAGGCGGTATTCGAAAGAGCTTACCACCGCGTCTAACGACCCAGCAAAACCACCACATAACAAATACACATTGCGGGGCGTTTGTACCCATCCTCATGTTACGTACGTATTAAGACGGCGTGAGATGAGCATTGAAGGAACCGACGAGCGCAGTTCTACGAACTCAGCGCCCGATGAGTGGCAGTGGTGGCGAATCAGTTTTTCCGTTGATGATGCCACAGCTCGGCACGCAGAATCTAC
This sequence comes from Blastomyces gilchristii SLH14081, assembly GCF_000003855.2. NCBI lineage: Eukaryota > Fungi > Ascomycota > Eurotiomycetes > Onygenales > Ajellomycetaceae > Blastomyces > Blastomyces gilchristii. Next base: position 1,992,254 of record NW_003101681.1, on the reverse strand, counting down.
GCAGACTCCTGTGGTGCCTTCGTTGCATCAATGTTCAGCTATCCCCCAGGAACTAAGGAAACCAAGGGTTCCTTTGCCTTCCAATATGGATGTGGCCGGGTATACGGTGCGGCCTGTCCGAGAAATAGAGGTGCTTCGCGCTGCGAAAGAAGAGGCTCGTTCTGTGTTGCTTGTATACGCGAACGAAAATGCGGTCAACTTTAAGGAGGGGCCTCTTCCGCCACAACTACAAGTGAGTTATCCTCTTTATTTATTTGTTATTATTTTTTTATTATTATTTTCTTTTTCATACGTAAGTGTTTATTAAAGTCTAACGCTGAACCCCAAATGATACAGGCATTTGTCGACGCGGACAATAAAGTCTTCGAAAGCGAACGAGAGGAATTTGCTCAAAAGCTCCAACAACAAGCTGAAGAAGAACCCGCAAAAGGTAGCGACAATTCGTGGCCTGACCTCGAACCCCTGGGCGGAGAGTTTGATGAGACCTCAAGTGCCCAAAAACAAACATCTGGGAAAGCTTCAGGCCTGGAACACGCACCCGCACCTTCTTCATCATCGGTGTCAGGAGAAGAGCCTACTGGAACCAGACAAACAGGTCGCAATGCGGCTGGAAACAGCAATCACAAGAAGCACTATTCGTGGGATGACCGGATCCCCGCTAGCCTCCTCCCGGAAAGTTCTGCGTTCGACAGCAATACGATAAATGTGTTCGACTATCAAGTCTCATCATTCCCTGACACGCCACCCAGTGAGCCGGAGGACAAGGAGCCGGAGATGCAAGAAAGAGGAGTTGGTGGTGGGGGAATGGCGATTCTAAGGCAGGCTGGTAGTAGTGGAAGTGGTTCGGTGAAGCGCTCAGTCCAGCCTGCTGTTTCTATGGGGCGGATCCAGGAGGAGATTGATGATGATGGTGAAGATGACAGTAGCGGCAATAGCCGCGGCCCCGGAGATATGCGGGTGGATTACGATAACCCGGCTAGCCGTACGGCGGGGGGGTGAGTCTGTATCATGTATGAGAGCAGTGGAGATCGGATGATCCTCTATATTGCGTAGATGATGATGATGTTTTTATTAGGCTGAGGCCCTACGTTCGTAAAGGTTTTGAAGGGAGCCCAGGATGCCTCACGAATTTTCTTCCGCTTCATTATTTCCCTTTTCTCTATTTATTGATTATTCACATATGATGACGTATGATCAGAACAGGGAGGGGGGTTCTCACTTATATTTTCGGATTTTGTTTTTCGTCTTTCTTCCCCATTCGGGTTTAACAGGGGGTAGGTATTTTTAACATTCCATGACATCTAGTTACTCATATTCATAGACCTACTTTAGCATAGTCATTATCAGGAGACCCTTACTTGGATTTTCTCTAGGTACTAGTAGGAGGTGACTTCTCACACTTCGCGAGGGAGTGCCTCAAGGTACGATTGTTCGCAGAGCCTTCATCTAAGACATTCTAACGAGGCCTACTTCCAGTACCATGGCACCGAAGTCCCGTGGATTAACCAGCTGCTGCGCAAGTGCATGCTGAATCGTGGTCATGATGAAACGTTGTTCGGACATCCTATCCTCAAACTTCCAGGTGTAGAGGGCAGAGACTTGGTGGTTAATTTCACTACAACCGAACGGGAGCTCTGCTAGAGGGTTATTGTGATGTTCCTGGAAACAAATCACGGTAGTCCCTCCATCTTATTGAATGTCAACAAGCCGATATATGCTTACAAAAGACAGTGTTCTCGAAGCCTGTTAAAAACTACAGAATGGAGTGTCAAAATAAACTTACCCTATTTCCCCGGCTGCGGATGTTTACTTGCCATCTACTTTTAGCACAGATGGTGCTCAAAGACTTTCTAACATTGATTAGGTACAGTCACTTCAATTAAGCATCCGCGAATGTTCAGAACCGGAGGATGAGCAGATGTGCAATTTGATCGAAGATCTTATTAGAGAGCAAAACTTGCTAGAAAATGAGCAAGAACAATCATCATCAGCCGATAAAGCTCAACTCTCAATACTCCGAGTTCCAGTGTCGCAAAAACTGGTCAACGATTTTGTTGATACTCTCAAGCTCCCCGGCAAAGAGCAGGATAAGTCAAAAGAATGCATCAGATGCCACTGCCCACCAATCTCAGCCCATCTCACATCGTGCCTACATATTTACTGTCAAGACTGTGCTGAGGAGACAATGATTTAGGAAGGGTATGTTTGTGATTGTGGTGCTCCTGTCGGCCAAACGATGTTCTGTGGGTCTTTGGAATCGCTCATTGCTAGGGCCACGCCCCAATCTGAAGGAAACCAAATTGTGCCGTTAAACCCTCGCAAAAGGTCAAGAGGGAAACCCAATACAAAGGGTTCTGGAAGCAGAGACCCTAAGGAAACGGTTATGGACTAGGTGGACCGTGCAGGCCATAAAATGCCAGGAACAAAATTAACAGCAATCAGCTCCTGCCTGGCGGATTGGTTCAGGAGATCCAGCCGAACAAAAGTGGTGATATTCACCCAATTTCTGGGAATGGCTTCTATTCTGAGTTCAATGTGTCAGAAAAATGGCTGGGGACAATCTGTTGGTAAGCCTATCTAAGCCCTAGTTTCTTCTGATCCTAGTAATATTTTTCTCCCAACTCACTCACTGGATCCAATAAAGCACACTGGCCAAATGCCACTTCGAGCACGAGACAAACATATTAGGACATTTTCTAAAGATCCGGCAGCCCGCATTTTGATATGCTCTCTCAGAACAGCAGGTATTGGGGTTGACCTTACAGCTACAAATAAATGCATCTTGGTTGATCTCTGGTGGAACGAAGCCATGGAGCAACAGGCATGTACATGTACATTAATTACTGTACCAGTCATCTATCTTTATTACTAACCGCATGCTAGGCATTTTCTCGGATTTTCCGCATTAGACAACAGAGGAACGTCGAGTTTGTCAGGATTGTAGTACAAAATAGCATCGATGACCGAATTCAGCTCATACAAAACGAAAAAACGGATGGAATTGAACAGGTGATTGGTTCTGAGGTCCTTACGTCACGGGATACACTCGCGAACCTTTGTACTGTTCTTGGAATTGAACAGGATGACAGTATGGAAAGAGGGTATAGATTTATTTCGGACAAGGAAGCCGAACGGAGGCATGAAGCAGCGCCAGTTACTGTGTTTGATGGCGAGACTGGCAAGGCACCCGGACAAGCTGAGGCTGATACCTGTGCCAGCGCGGCTAGCAACATTAATGGCCTCGCAGATTCCCGTAGCAATCCTCCCGGTGTTGGGAACGTTAAGGATACGGAGAGTACTGAGAGCTCTGCAGATAAGGTTGGGGATGTTGGAACCATTAATGATGGCGAAACCTGTGAGATTGCTAGCATTGGGGGTGGTACCCTTGCTAAAGGCACCAAAAGTGTTATTGCAAATGGCACTGGTGAGCCTGTCGGGCCTAGCCAAGCTACCCGTGAGGTGGGTTCTGATGTGTCCAGGGACCTCTAAAGATGCTAAGTTTGCGGTAGCCAGCGAGGGCAGTGACATTTTCGGCATTTAGGGGCCGTTGAATCTGGTCGGTCCGGAGCTACCTGGGTAGGGTTAGCTCTGGGTTTCAATCCCGAAAGCCCTGAGGCTACCGGAGACTCCTGAAAAGCTGAATCGCAATTAGGTGAACTGACTGCCTGTGCACATGAGGCTCTAGTATTTTCATTGTGGATTCCTGTTCTTTTTTCCTATTGTCTTTTCTAGTTTTGTTCTACAAGCTCAGAAATGGACGGGGCTAAGACTCTTGTTCGCTCACCAACTATTCATTCCTCTTTAAGTTGATGCTCACGCATGAAAAAGCCAATATAGTTTATGGACTCATCCGAGTCCTACTTTCTTTTTGTTCAGTTTTCTTTCTGCTTCCCTGCTGGCGATGCTGGAAGCTTTCTGTGTTTCTCTTCAAGTTGGGAAGACACTTTGTGTTCTCCTCTCGGGAGCAACATGCGCTCATTCCCTTTTGTTTGCCGATACTGCATAGTACTGGACCCCCTAGATTCTCTTCAACATTGAACTATTCCGGGACACAGTACAGACGGCAGGCGATGATTTGTTTTTAACCAACTTTGCAAGTTTTGTCTTGGTTCACGAATTTTTAGTGGAGGCGCAAGGCCCGAGTTCGCATTCGGGTTTTAATGAGCCGCAGAGAAGCGACTCCTGAATACAATTGAGCTTCGTGAAATCTTATATTATGAATTACACAATATCCGCGAAAAGCGGAGGAAAATGAATCATCAACGTTATAAGGTACGTCTGTATGCAAGCAGTAAATAATGATACTGAAAACGCGCCTCTGGTCAAATAATTCAAATCCCAGCCCTGACCGACTAACAATCCTACACCAAGCATGATCTCGTATATCAATCACAACTATCGAGGAAAGGGAAATATCGCGTGTGGTGCGTTTCGGGATTTTGATAACCGAGCATCGTTAGAAGCAATGTGACGAATAATCTTATATCTCCTCGATCGCACAGTTAGGATGCAAGACGTACACAGCTCTTTGCTCCTGTTGCAGTTGCTGTGAGTTGTCGGACTCGACCAGGCCTTCACCGCGGATGAGCATGAGGATATTGTCCTGTTGAATTGCATTGCCAAGTTAGATGTCTAGGTTCCAAATGCTTATCAACGGGGCAGAAGGCTGGATAATGCCAAACAAGACAAGTAGAAGCAGCTAACCTTAACCATCCTCTTGAGTACTTTAACGGCCAGTGACCGCTCAGCTTCCATCTCCTCCTCACTGTTCAACTCCGATTCAATCTGTTCAAGATACCAAACTATCAAATCCTCCTGCTCCACCCCTTCCCCTGCATTGGCCTCATCATCGTTAACGCGCCGGACAAGAATGTTAAGAATTCGCATATATTTGTCGTATGTAATCTTCGTTTTCTGTGTTTGAGGCTGCTGTGTTGTAGCACCAGGTCCATTCACATGATCGTCATCATCACCTGTGCGCATCGGGCTATCTCTATCCCTATCCCAGCGAGGAGTGCCATCGCGAATCTCAGAGGAGTTATTGGCAGGTTGGTCACCAGCTTCATCATCAACCTCCACGTCATCTTTTTCAACGGTAACAATGCTCTGCCTGAGAAGATCGAACGCTTCGCGGACGAAACTAGGAACGATCTCTTCAACACAGTTGGCCTTTGCAACTGCTTCAGATAATCGGATCAAACTTTCTAGCTGTCTGACTGTAATGCGATAGCTACTTCTTCCGAGTCCACCTTGAGCGTCGTTGGCACGGAGTTCCTTGTATTTCTCCACGAGCAACGCCTTGGCTTCTTCGGTGAAAACAGGTCGAAAGGTTCGGGCAAACCTGATATACCTTTGCAGCTGCTCGGTGGTGAGGTCCGGTTCGACAGCATCGTCGCGGTTCATATGGACATTGACGATGTGTTCAGCGAGGTTTCTATCCACGGCCTCATTGGGGTCATCACGGATAACAAAGAAAAGATCAAAGCGACTCATAATAGGGGCGCTGAAATTGAGATTTGCCCGAAGGGTGGCTTTGGGGTTGTATCTCCCACCGATTGGGTTTGCAGCGGCAAGAATACTTGCGCGTGCATTAAGGGTAGTGTGAATGCCGGCTTTAGCAATGGAGATAGTTTGTTGTTCCATTGCTTCGTGGATAGCGACTTGGTCGCTAATGTCCATCTTGTCAAATTCGTCGATGGCGCAAATGCCGCCTCCGTTCTAGATACTAAGTGTCAGGATCATCACACCAAACAGCCAGAGGTTGTAAAAAACAGTAGTCAGAAACTCACCGCAAGCATCAAAGCTCCAGCTTCTATGGTAAACTCGCCAGTCTCTGGGTCTTTGACGACTGAAGCAGTTAACCCAGCGGCTGAAGATGCTTTTCCACTAGTGTATACAGCTCGAGGGTTCAGTGAACAGATGTACCTTTCATAATGTTAGTCGAGTTCGGTTTATAAGGGAATTTTCAGATGCCTCACTTCAAAAATTGACTTTTACTCGTGGAAGGGTCTCCAACTATGCATATGTTAATGTCTCCACGGATTTGCATGTTTTCCTGTTGCGTGGTTTTGGATACTCCGCCAATTAATTGCAATAGTAAGCCCTTTTTAATAGCTCGGTGTCCATAAATCATGGGAGCAATCGAGTCCACTAATCGCGAATAGATGTAGTCCGAATGAACTAATTTTTTAAGATCCTGTACTTCGTAAGGCGTAAGTGTTTCGAGTAGTCGGTCCTGCGCCTCATCCTCGTAGGTTTCTAGCTGGTCGGTTTGATTCAAGGAAGCAAGGATGTTTTGTGATTGGCCATTCAGTTGCTGGGAAGTTGGGCGGCCAGGAGTGGTGAGATCAGGAGTTACCATACAGGCAAGGAACGCGAGACGATATGTGAGGTCGCGAACGCCCAGTGATTTCAAGCCGCTCACTCCACTTCCACCGACGTCACTGCCGCGAAAGTTCCCATTGTCTCTAGTAGCTTCTGGTCGGACACCAGGGAGACCTAGCTGGCTAACGTCCGGGACAACAATAAGTGTGCCAGTGAAAATACACCTCTCTCCGGCTTTGGCTCGATCGACCATCTCTCCTCGTAAAATAATGTCCATCGTGCGTGGCATGCTACCTGTTGGTATTTCATGCGACGATTCCTGCAACTTTACTTTCTGCCAGTCGACAAACGTGCTCTGACGGATATCTAGTCGCCAGCCGACACGATTCCCACATGTCAGATTTGGGCATTGTGTGGGTTCAGTATATTTGAATGTCTGTTCCACTTCTTCAACAACTGCGTTACAGCCCTCGCAAATGAAAGTGCCTAACGCAAGTTCTGGGCGAACTTCAGAAGTTCTTGTCACAGTCCCAGATATTGAAAGCAGCTTCCCTATCTGAGCAGTTCGGAGTTGTCGCAGTCTCGAGACAAGCGGCAGGTTGTAGAAAGCCAATGAAAACACCTTGTCTGTTTGCTGGTGCCTTGTCTTTCCTGCTAACGAGTCAGGCTCCGTGCTGTCGACTGCTACGGCTGACGTGGCGGCCTGGGATGACGTGCTGTTTATCTGTCTATGCTCTCTGAAGTACTGGGGTTCGTATTTGGCAATAAGATTGTGGAGAGCTTTGGTCAGGTAAGGTTGGAATCGGTAATATTGATTAGCAATAGCATCAGCCAGAATTTGGTTTGAAAGGGAGGTTAGGTGTGTAAAGTCGACGTAGAGGGTGGAAAGCTGGTATCGTTGTAAACCATGAATTTGCGCAATGTAGTATTTGTTGCTGGGTATTTCGGACGACGGAGGAACGCCTGAGGATGAGGGCTCTTCAACATGTGTCTCCAATAATTCTTCGAACGCTTGTTGCACTTTTTCGCCTGCAACATCCTGGACAGGTGGAGGTCCTCTCCCGTAGAGGGGATGTCTTGGGTGTCTAGCGAGGGAACCGCCCGGGCCAACAACTTGATCATCTGCGAATCCCTCCGCCTCACTCATTTGGCCATTGCTTTCTGATGGAGCATGATGTCGGGAGCTGGGTGGTTGATCTGAGGACGGAAACGGTCTTTCCCTGCTTCCTGGGTTAGAGCCCAGTTCGGACTGTAGAATGGCGTCAAACAGACTAGACATGGTGGCTATCAACTCTAATATCAGGGCACTCCGTTAAGAGGTGCAAGAACAGTTCGTTAAGTGCAAATTGTCCCTCTTAAAGAAGTTCCTGGAGCTCGATCAGGAGCATAACGAAGGGCGATTGGGACAATTGGGCTCTTGCAAATGAAGCTCAAAGTAAAAGTCCAAGTGGGAGCGAAACGCGTCGGAGTCGCGAGCGCGTACAGGAATTACAACGGGCCGGACGATCACGCGTAAAGTGGTTTGTGTTGGTGATTACTAACGTAATCAACCACCTAACGCTCGTTTTTGTTGGTGATTACTACACCTACCCTAGTCACGTGCCACCCCAATCTATCCATTTAGTGTAACTCGTGTAGTTAGATTACAACACAATAACATTATTCTTCAAGAGATTATGAAGCCCTTCATAAGCAACAAATAACTGTAATAATGTGCTAAATTGATATTTTTATACATTATTACAAGTGTGTCTAGATGATTTATTAATTAATTAAACTTATAATGAATCTGAGATTGAGTGAAAAGTCTAACTTAATGAAGAATTACATATTAATATATAGAAGAAGAAATTCACAAATATCTGAAGTATAAAAAGAATTGAGTATAGATTTATTAATATCTGTAATAAACTGAAAAGTAACTGTCTCAGAGATGTTTGAGCTGAATGAAATTATCACAGAGAAACAGTCTGATAAGTTTAATATATATAAAAACTCAGTTGAAGATATCAGTGAGATGTCAGATAATGTAGAAAGCTTAAGTAATCAGAATAATAATAGCTCAGTGAGTAAGAAGACTTATATAAGACTAGAAATTACAAGACTTCAGTATGAGATTAAGTAGATAAAGATTAGTAGAGATGACTCTGCAGATAATAAGATAAAAGCAGATCTGACAGAATATCTTTAATAAAAAGAGAAGATATCTGTTATAATAAAAATTCTTGAAGAATTCAAAAGTTAAGTAAGACTTATTAAAAGACTGATAGTTCTCACTGAATTTATTAACTACTTAATATAAAGAGAGAAAATCTTTTTAACTATAAAGTAGTCTGAAATCAATGATATTCTTGAAGATAATAATCTTAATAAGAATATTATTATAAATATATAATATTTCTGAAAAGAATATAATCTTTGATTATATAATTATATATAATCTGTAATTACTCTGCAGATCAAGACTTATTTCACTATACTTAAGAAGTTCAAATTATCAGCTTATACTCTATAAACTATTATAGAGAATAACTTTTTCAAGAGATCTGCTATATATAGAACTTATTTATTTAAAAAGTTTATTAAAATAATTTTTAAAAGTAAAGAATTTAACAGAGCTTTTATTAAATAATTAATTATTATCAGAACTGATTATATCTGTCTGAGATATAAGATTGAAGATATCATATTTTTTAATAGATTACTTACAGAAGTTAACAGAAATTGAGTCTCATTTATAAGAAATTAAATGAATTAAATTGATAAAGATAATACTCAATTCTTAGAGAATGATTTTATAAGTCTGTGTTATAATATTCTTTTACAGCTCTCTGCTGTGAATGAAGTAAATACTGATATATCTAGAAATTCTATTAATAACATGTAAGATAAGAATAAGAAAGATAAGAATAAAGATAATAATAAGAATAAGAACACTGAATTTAAACCTGAATATAGAGATAATAATGCAAGAATCTGCTATTATTATCAAAAGATTAATTATATTCAGACTGACTATTGAAAGAAATACTCTGAGAAACATTCTTCAAACTTCAATATAAATAGAAATAAGAATAAAGACAAGAATGCAGAGAATACAGATACTGCTTCTATTTATAATATTATAAAGTAAGTATTTTGTATTAAGAAAAAGACCTATATAAGTAATCAGATAGAAAAAGATATCTGAATTCTAGACTCTGAATCAGATACTTATATTATATCTCACAGAGATCTTATCATGATAAAATCTCAGAAGATGAAAGTAATATTAAAAATGACAGATAAAACAGTGATCTCTGCTACAGCTATAGAAGATATAAAGATTTCAGTAAAAGAGATAAATATACTGTTAAATAATATCTGCTATGTTCTGAAGTTAGAAGTGAATCTTATAAGTATAAGTAAGCTTGTATATCAGAGTTATATCTATAAGTAGTTAATATATAAGAATAATTATACTATATTGATTATATCTCTCAACTGTATGTTCTTATTTACAGCAAGATTAAATGAGAATAATATCTATAAAATGAAAAGATCAGTTATATACAGAGACTTGATCTGATTTACTATACTCAATGATGATTTTAAATCTGTGAATATATTACAGATAAAAGATGACATAATATTAACACTATCTGAAAGAAATAATACAAAGATTATAGAACTTATAATGATGTAATAATATTAAAAGCTAGAATATCTAAATTCTGTAAATATTGTAAAAATAATAGTAGATTCATGTCTAGAGATGAGAATTATTAATCAATGAGCTTTATCATTCTGTAAAGTCTGTATTTAGATAAAAATAATATATTTAATCTTTGCATCTATAATATAAGCTGTTAAGCTAGTAATGAGATTCTTCATTAATCTGACAGAGAGTGAAAAAACACTTTTTAACAGAAATAACACTCTCACTAGAGAGAATGTAAGTTACTGATTGAGTATAATAAATAATACAATCTGTTATAGATAAGTAATTCTTATAATAAGAAAGAAAGAATCTACTATAAGATTAATAAACTTTATCACAGATATTGAGATAACTATATAATATTAAGTTAAAACTCTATACTGAGATGATGAAGAAGAGTTTAAAAGTCAAGAACTTAAGATCTACTATCAGAGTAAAGAAATAACATATGAAATGACTACATCTGATACATTATAATCAAATGACTCAGTAAAACATATGAATTAAATAGTTATAGAAAAGATATGAAGTCTACTATTTAATAGTGAATTAGAAAGAGAACTTTGAGATGAAGTAATATAAGCTGTGATTATAATAATCAACATATCTTCAATATCAATAAAGATATTTGAATATAAGAAAGAAACATTATTTATATCTTTTAAAGTATGAACTGAAGTACAATCTTCTGTTCATTGAATATAGAGATAAAGATACAAGATCTACAAGAAGAATTTGAAAGTATTGAATAAGCTCACAGATAGAACTGGCAGTAAGAAATAATAGCTGATTGAATATCAAGAATTATATCAATATCATATGTGAGATTCTGTTGCACATTGTCTTGAGATTGTATAAGATATCATATTTAATGAAGCTCTTGACATAAGTATAAATACACCTGTAAATACAGTAAGAGAATTTAATGAATTATCTAATAAATTAAACATTCTGAATATCAGAGAGAAATGACAGCACTGCTTACTATAACATCTAGTGAAGAAAAAGTCAGATATTTTGAAGATAATTATTAATAAGAACTTAGAGAGTATAATTAATTCAATCTATCTTTTAAATAATAAGACACAGCTTATTATGAATGAAGAGTCTGAAGACTCTGTTAATAAGAATGATTCTATTCTAAGTGTTCTGACAGACTAATCAACTATACTGACAGAAGTCAAGAGAAGCTCAGACTGAGACTATTAATATAAGACAATGAAAAAGAAGATTAAGATATTTGAATAGAAGAAGATATATATTATCATTAAGAAGACTCTGAAAATGAATATTCTTACAGATAAATAAGTATATAATCAGAAATTCAATAATAAGAGAGAAATCATTCACTTTAAAGCTCACTGAGTGATTAGAGAGTTCTTGCAATAGCAGAGTATTCATTATATAAGATTATATACTGCAGTGATATCAGAGTCTACATCACACAGTCTATTCACTATATCAACTGTTAAAGAATGAAAGATTAAATTGATTGACTATATATCTGTGTTTTTAAATGATATACTATCACAGAATAAGATAATCTATATACAACTGCTTACAGATGTTAAGCATAGCAGAGAGAGCTTGATAAGACTACTTCATTAGAGTCTATATAAAATGAAGCAAGTTATAAGAGTATGATATTTTCTAGTAATAAAACACCTCATTACATTAAGATTCAAGATATTATCTTATGATAATAAATTTCTATATTACTCTGTTTACAAGATCTATCTGATATTGTATATTGATGATTATCAGATAATGAGATCTTAAGAACAGCAATTAGACTGAGTATTGAGAGAGATTATAAAGAGATTTGAGATAAATAATATTAAAGAGATTAAGTCATATCTTAAAATAAAGATTAAATATCAGAGAAATAATAATCTAGCAGTTACACAGAGCTGTTATATTGAGAAGATTCTTGAAGATTTTAGTATAAATAAGATGAATCCTGCAGGAATCTCAATGATGATGAGTATATAACTGAAGTTTTCATCTGATGAGAATAATGAATTGAATGACAACTTTACAGCTACAAGATATTGTCAAGAATTGAAATTATTACAGTATTTAATCTCAAGCAGCGCCAGCGTGGCCCAGTTGGTAAGACTGGTAACCAAGGCCGCACACATTAGGGGTGCGTGGGTTCGAATCCCACCGCTGGCACCTGCCACTTCTTACCCATGAAAGCCCCCATGTAATAGGGGCTGAGCCTAATTAGTAAGGCTTGGTGCGGGGTAGAACTCTCTACTGCAAGCCAAGCCACTAGTTAAGCGAGATCCTGCGAACACCCACCAGGGCCGGCATGGGGTGCCAATGTCCCACTATCCTACTGTGCACCCGTCAAGGTTCTAACGATATAGAGTCAAGCCTAATGTAGTGGTTATACACTACTTAAGCAAGTCCCTAACTAGGGCCGTCATCGGAGCCTAGCTCCCCCCCAAATACAGGGAATGATTTTGAAAACCACCTGACTAGCAGGCCTAGACGCGCATCTAGGCCCTAGACAGGGCACCCTGATAGGCTAGTGCCTGCAAGCTCACTGCCAACCCCTAATACTGGCAGGGAGGACTGCAGTCATCAAGCCTATGATTAGTCCCTAACACGGGGCGAGGCCACGACGGCTGATTGGTAGGCCTATGGGCATCTAATGGGGCCGAGATCAGCAACCGGAAGCTTGGTGTGTACGCCACCAAGTGGGCGGTGGCAGCCACTAACTAACGCCCCTGGAAATTAGTGGCTGGCCCGAGAGGACGGACGCGGTGGTCGGTTAATTATAGGGGGTTAAATGTAATTAGCTTAAGGTGCATCCTGCGGGTGGCTAGCGCCCGTAGTCTTCAAACTCCAATTCTCCAGCTAAATGTAAACAGAATTTGAATCCTCAAACTCCTGTTAAGATTAGAGAATTGAGAAATGACTCTGGTGATAAACTAGATATAATGCAAGCAGTTGAGATTTCTACTTTTCAGAACAGTTATAATCTACTATCTGATGATAGTGATTAGATTCTACTCTACTCTCTTTTAGTATGAATATACAACAAAAACAACAAAAAAAGTTTAAAAACTCTTCAAAAATCACATTTATTCAAAATAATGTGGATAGAAACTCAAATTGCATTTATTCTTGTCTTCAAATTACATTTGAATAAAAAGTTGATTTTATACTGCTTCAGGAGATGAATTTTGATACTGAGTAAAAATATGTCATTTCTCATTCAAGCTACTACTGCTTTTTACCTCAAAAGTCTGAGATAAAGTTGAGAGTAGTGATCTATGGAAGAAAGAGATCAAGATATCAATTTAATCTAAGATTTGATATCATGTCTGACCCTGATATTCTGGTGGGTGATATTATAGATAAAGAGAATGAGTTTGATACTATACAGCTTATAAATATCTATAATGAAAAGTCATTGAAGAAAAATAATAACATCTGAACAATTAATAGAGAATTTCTGAACATAACTTCATCAAGAAACTCTATAATTGCAGGAGATTTCAATACACATCATCTCTAATGAAATTCAGAATGCAAAAGAGCAGTAAGAGCTGATAACCTGATTGAATGAATCTTTGAGCATTCAATAAATTTAGTTAACAAGTCTGATCAACAAACATTCTTTAGAAAAGATATGAAACAGAAATCTATTATAGATCTAATCTTCATGTCACAAAATCTAATAGAAAAAAGACTTGTAAACTGATTTATTGATTCAAATGAGACATCAGAATCAGATCATGAGATTATTCAATTTGATATTGAACTGAGTGAGGAATAAATGAGTGAAAATCCTCTTCTCTCTAATCAGTTTAACTTTGAAAAAGCTGACTGGAAGGCAGTTGAAGAAAGTATAAAACTGTTAAAATCTGAAAGGCAGAGTGAGCTGTATTGAAACCCTGGTCAAGATATCTCAAATGAAATGCTTGAGAATAGAGTGAAGCTCATTACATCTATTATTCTAGCAAGTGTTAAAGATAATATTTCAAAGAGAAAGTCTTCTGAGTATTCAAAACCTTGATGAAATGAGAATATCACATCTAAAAGAAAACAATTGACTACTGCTAGAAGAGATTGAAAGAATGATATAATTTCTGATAAAGAGTTTAAAGCTGTCAGAAATGAATATTTTCAGATATTAAAAAAGCTAAAACAGACTGCTGGAATAAATTTCTTGAAGAAGCACAAGAAAAAGAAGTTTTTAAAGCTTTTAACTATACTAAAACAAGAAGTGTAGCAAAACTTCCAACCTTAGAATATGAGTTTCAGAATGAATCATATACAGCAAACTCTTTTGAGGAAAAATGTCAAGCTTTTATGAGAACTCTCTTTCAAAACTCATCAGATTCAGATTCAGAGGAAGAGAATATGTCATGTCTCAACTATATTGATGAAAATGACTGAGAATGGCCTGATCTTACTCAAGATGAACTAGAGTCAGCTATCTTCTCAAGTTCAGTTAAGACTGCTGCAGGGCCTGATTCAATTAATCACTTGATTATTCAAAATACATACTCCTACTTAAAGAATGAATATTTTGAGCTCTTTTTCAATCTCTTGAAAAATGAATATCATCCTGAATACTGGAGAGAAGCCACTGAAGTGATTCTTGCAAAACCTAATAGAAAAACTTCAATTCCTAAGTCATATAGAGTAATATCTCTATTGAACTGTCTAGAAAAGGTTTTAGAAAAGATAATAGCTACTCAACTATCTTTTATAAGCTCTATAAGTGATTCTCTTTTATTCAGTGAACAAATGAGAGATAGAAAACAGTGTTCTGCAATTGACACTGTTCTCTCAGTTGTTCATAATATTCAAATAGCAAAGCATGAGAGTCTGGTCTCAACTGCAGTTTTTATTGATATAAAAGAAGCATTTGATCATGTTTCAAAGTCAAAGTTAATTCAGACATTGAAGATATTAAAACTGCCACTTTCTCTAATAAAATGAGTTAACTGTTTTATGTCTAAAAGAATTATACAACTCTTCTTTGATGGAATGAAACAAGACAAGACTGAGATAAAAATAGAAGTATCACAGGGATCTTCAATCTCACTCATTTTATTTGCAATATACACTGCATATCTATTCAAAAATAGAAATATAAGAATAGTGCAATCTCCAAGTTATGTGAATGATATTGGTCTAATCTACAGCTCAAAAACTATCAAAGAGAATTTGAAAGTGATTGAAGAAGCTGTAAAGAAAATCTTTGTTAGAGCAGATATCAATCAAATTCAATTTGATATGAATAAAACTGAGTTAATTCATTTCTTTCCTAGATTCAATGAGAAAGAACCATCTCTAACTCTTTTAAATAGAGAGATTAAACCCAGTGTAAATGTCAAATGGTTAGAAGTATGGTTAAACTCCAAGTTGAATTTTAAATATCACATTCAACAAAGAACTGTCAAGGCAGAAAGACTATTGAACAACATAATCAGACTATCAAATACAGAGAGAGGTTTATCCTTCCAGGCTATGAGACAGTTATATATAGCCTGTATTACATCAGTAGCTGATTATGAAGTTCAAGTTTGATGAAATAATCAAGGGAATTTCACTGAACTCTTTCAAAGTCTGCAAAACAGAGCCTTGAGAAGAATTCTGAAAGCATTCAAATCATCTTCTATTAAAGCAATGGAAATTGAAGCTTTAATTTCTCCTCCTGCTATTAGATTTGAAAAGGCCTGTATGAACTATGCTCTGAGAGTTGTAAAGATGAGCTCAAATCATATAATCAGAGAAAGAGTCTCTTCTTCATTTCCATCAATTAACTCTGGAAATGAACTGAATTGGAATAGATTTCTTGATTGAAATGAAAATAATTCTTCAAAGAAAATGCCTTCTCAACTGTACAGACTATGCTCTCTGATTAAAAATCAATTCTCTTCTTTAAATGTTGAAAAAGTTGATCATGAGAAGTTATCTCTCTGGAGAGAAAAGCTTGAATCTCTTATAGACTTACAAATAAGTGAACTATCAAAAGAGAAAGAATATGAACAGCATTTGAAGAGAATCTCTACAATCAATATAAAAGACTCTATTCTGATTTATTCAGATGGCTCAAAAAATGAGAATTTGAATAGATTAGGCGCAGGCATTGCTTATACTGAAGATAATATCAATTTTATCTCAGATTTCTGAAATCTAGACTGTGAATCTGAAGTCTTTGATGCTGAACTATTTGCAATAGTGAAAGCTTTCAAACTCATTGAAATAAAATCTTATAAAAGAGGAAATTGTTTGAAAGAGGCATGGATATTCTCTGATAGTCAAGCTGCTTTAAAAAGACTTAGAAATAGTTAGATTCATAATGATCAAATGAATCTTGAACTGATCTTAAACTCTGTTTTGAAAATTCAAAAGAGAAGAACATCAAAGCTGATAATTCATCTGCACTGGGTTCCTGCTTATATGAATATTCATGGCAATGAATTGACTGATTCAGCTGCAAAAAAGGGTGCAGAATTAAGCAGATCTATTCAAAAAATTGTGTCCTGGTCTTTTATAAAGAGAAAAATAAAAGAATCTTGTTTAGACAAGTGAAATGAAAGCTGGCAGAAACAAAAGAAGAGTATACATTATTCAAGATTTGAAATAAAACCCAAGTGGAAATCTTGTTCAATTAAATGTAAAAAGAAAATATTCTCATCTATAATACAGCTGAAACTAGGACATGGCTATTTCAAATCTTATATACAAAGATTTGATGATAGATTTGACTCAATAGAATGCTCATTCTGCAATACAAATGAGAATCCTGAGCATATTGTAATGCACTGTGCATTATACAATAGTCTCAGAGCCAGATTGAAAGAGAAGTATGATCTAAATCAATTAAATATGAGATTCTTATTCTCAACTGAGACAGGAATTAAATACTTAATAGACTTTCTATCAGAAACTCAAGCAGCTACAAGAAAATGGCTAAATTCAGAATTATCTGAATATGAAGAGGAGGAAATCAACCAGATATAGTCTGTTAAAACAGCTATATACTATCTTTTAATAATTTGTTTTGTTACAGTCTTTCTTTACTTTATCTTTTCCTTTCAATTCCTTTCTATCTATCTATTTAATGTGTCTATCTTTAAGACTGTGTTCTCTTTTCCTTTGTCATGATATTGTCAAATGGTTTCAAAGTATCAGAAGATGTTAAAACACTGCAATTTGTAAATGGTTTTTGTATTCTGGGCTGGAATTTTCTGATTTTGCATATCTGAAATTGATGAATGTATAATAGTTAACTTTACAGATATAGGAAAAACCCTGAGAACTAAAAGTTCTCAGGTAGATGTCATAGTCTCTGACTGCATACATCTATAATTGAAGAATAATAATAATAATAATAATCTCAAGCAGCTGATCAGATCTGGTATTCATAGTTAACTATCTCTTATATTTTAACTCATATTCATATAAAGCATGTTGAGCAGTGTTGAAGCATGTTCTATGTTATGTTAAGAAGATGAAAAACCATGACATATTATACAGAAAGAAGATCAGTGATAAGAATCTGAGTTCTGTGATATACTATAATTCAGACTGAGTGAGAGTGAATCTTCAATACAAATTAACTACTGACTATATTATATTGATTAATAAGTTACTGATCTCATAGCAGTTGCAGAGACAGACATCTATTACTAAATCAATCACAGAAGCTGAATATATTGCAGCTAGTAAGACAGCTTATGAGATAATCTGATTGAATAATATATTATATGATACTGAGTTGATGAATAATGAAAAAGCAAAAATATGCTCACATCTATGAGTTGATAATAAGAGAGCAATTAATCTAGCAAAGAAAGAATTCTTAACATGAAAATCATATCACATTAAGATTAGATATCATATTCTTCATAATTTAATTGAAAAAGAGGAAATTATGATGAAATATGTTAATTCTACAGTGAATATAGCTGACAGACTTATCAAGTCACTGATAAAGCCTGCATTTGAAGAATTTGTCAAGAGAATTGACATTCAGAAAATTGAGAAGAAGAAATAATTGAATGATAATAATGATACAGCAGATCAATGAATTTTACATATATTTCTTGATTTTTACAGTTATTGCTGTACAGATGTCTTTTCTAATGAGAAAATCAGAGTCTGATTCATGTAATTAATTATTATTGCATTTTTAAAGGATTTGAGAATGAGAGAGGCTCTGAGTGACAGCTTATTATAGATCATGATGTAGTAAGAGAGAGTGTTAGTAATTACTACATCTACTCTAGTCACGTGCCACCCCAACCTATTCATTTAGTGTAACTCGCGTAGTTAGATTACAACATAATAATGTTATTCTTCAAGAGTGTTCACTCAGAAAGCAGAAAACTTGACCTTGCTAAGTATGTCACTTGACCTCGTTATGTAAGCTGACCTCGCAAATGTGGCCCGTGCCACTATCTGACCTCGCTCAATACATCTTTTCTTGTAATTTG
This sequence comes from Blastomyces gilchristii SLH14081, assembly GCF_000003855.2. Classification (NCBI taxonomy): domain Eukaryota; kingdom Fungi; phylum Ascomycota; class Eurotiomycetes; order Onygenales; family Ajellomycetaceae; genus Blastomyces; species Blastomyces gilchristii. The sequence goes on along the minus strand of NW_003101681.1, from coordinate 1,973,762 downwards.
AAACCACTTAATTATTTACCATCAATTCTACAATCAATTCAAAATCAATTTAAAATCAATTTAATACTAAAATTATTCTTGAATTTAATAGTAAAGTAAGTATTTATATAATTTACACTGAATTGATTATTAATTGATTTTCAATCAATTGTTAATTATTTAAATATATAGATTGAATTTATTTTTATCTCTCTATATATTATAGAAAAATTAACTTTTCCGAGTAAAATGCTCTGTAATGTGATCTCATATAATATCACATGCACTTTATTAAATTTATTTAATAAGATTGAACAGTCAGCTCTGCAGTCTATATAGCTCTGATATTAATCTTTATTCTTTTTTTTATTCTGCTTCTTTTATACATTCTTTACAGTACTTACATTTCTTATAATCTTCTCTATGTTTATTGTGTCAAATTCTCTGTAACATAATCTTATGTGATGTTATATATATTTCTTTGAATTCAGATGAGATTGAAGAGTAACTCTGCAGTCTATACAGCTCTGATTAATCTGATAATAATGATGAAGATGATACAGAGTGAAAGAGAGTGATTAGAGTAATAGAGATGATCAGAGTGATAAGAGAAAGATAGAGAGATAGAGATAGAGAGTGAAAGTGATAGAGAGAGCTGCAGAGCAGTAGAAGCAGTAGAGACAGTGATAATAATAAAAAGAGTAGAGAGAACTACAGAGCAGTAGAGATAATGATAATGATAGAGAGAGTAGAGATGAAGAGAGAAGAAGAAGTGAAAGAGATAATAGAAGAGAAAAGAAGTGAAAAAAGTGATAGAGAGATTAGAGTGAAAGAGGTGATAGAGAGAGAAAGAGATGAAAGAGATAATAGAAGTAATAGAAGAAGTAGAGTGAAAGTGATAGAGAGAGCTGCGTAAGCAGCAAAGTAAGTATAAGCAAGTATTTAATGCTTGTTACTATAATTAATTAACAATTAATTCAAAATCAATTCAAAATCAATTCAAAATTAATTTAATACTGAAATTATTCTTGAATTTAATAATAAAGTAAGTATTTATATAATTTACACTGAATTGATTATCAACTGATTTTCAATTAATTGTTAATTACTTAAATATACAGATTGAATTTATTTTTATTACTATAATTAATTAATAATTAATTCAGAATTAATTCAAAATCAATTTAAAATCAATTTAAAATCAATTATTAAATATTTTTATCTTAATATATTTAATTCTGTAAAACATCTCTTTATATTCTATATGAATTTATCTATTTATTTAATTGATTATGAATTAGTTATACATGCTTTGATTGATTGATAAGTTGAATGAATGAATAAATAAGTGAATTAAAAGATTGAAAGTCAATTACTAACTGATTATTACTCTATTATGCAAGGTCGGGGTTATAATTATGTAACAAGGTTAACTGATGCACTTAGTAAGGTCAAGTTTTCTGTATACATATTTTCACCTCAGAAAGCAGAAAATGTTGATGATTACTATATCTACTGTTAATGATTACTACATCTACTCTAATCACATGTTACTCAGCTTATATATAGTTTCATCTTAGATAGATTACACATATATAATAACATTATTCTTCAATAGATTATAAAGTTCTTCTATAAATAATCACTAATAATGTATTAATCACATTTTTATATATTATTAAACATATCTAGATGTCTCTTTAAATCTATAATTAATTTAAGATTTAGTAGAATATCAGACTTAACAAAGAAATACATGTCAGTGTGTAGAAAATAAAATCTGAAAGTACTGAAAGTATAACAGAAAATAATAGTTAACTTAATAATATCTATAATAAGTAACTATAAGAATAATTTTACAGATCTGTCTTGAAGAATAATATTATTATATTGTGTGTAATCTATCTACGCGAGTTACACTAAATGAATAGATTGAAGTGACACGTGACTAGAGTAGGTGTAGTAATCACCAATAATCTGCTTATTTAAAACATTATTAGAATATCAGATTATAAGAATAATTTATATAATTCACTCTCTGTAAGTGAGATAACTTATATAAAGTTAGAAATAATGAAACTTCAATAGAAAATTAAACAGATAAAAACTAGCAGAGTGAGTGAGACTCTGACTGATACTGATAACACTGTTAATACAGATCTGATATAATTTCTATAGAAATAAGAAAGAATATCTGCTCTGATAAAGCTTTTGAGAGAATTTCAAGATTAAATTAAGTATATTAGAAAATAAGTTACTCTTACAGACTCTGAGAACTATTTATTATAGAAGAAAGAGATCTTACTGACTATAAAGTAATTTCACACAGTTAATATCATTAATAAGAAGTAAATCAGTTCTATGAAGAATGTGAGTAATAATATATAACAATTTTAAGAAGAATGTAACATATAACTGTATAATTATATATAATTCACAATTGCTTTACAGATGAAATCTCATTTTACAGTATTAAAAAAATCTGAGCTATTCATCTACACTCTGTAAAAGATTATAGAGAAGAATTTCACTGAAAGATCTGTTATTAGAAGAATAAGATTATATAGAGAAATTATAACTCTGTTTACTAAGACTAAGAACTCTGATTAAATTATTATTAAATGTTTAATTACTATACAGACTGAATATATACATCTAGAGTTTAAGACTGAGAACTACATGTTTTTTAACTGTCTACTCACTGAAGTGAGTGAGATATGAGTATCATTCATTAGAAATCAGATGAATCAGATTGATAAGAATAATAGTTAATCTCTTAAAGCTGACTTTATAGATCTTTATCAAGATATTCTACTATATCTCTCTACAATGAGAGAAGTTCTGAAGAATGTAATAATAAATACAGCTGATAATATAAGAAACTCAGATAATGAAAAAAGCAATAATAAGAGTACAGACTTCAAATCAGAATATAGAGAAAGTATAATAAGAATCTACTATCACTGTGACAGAGTTGATTATATTCAGAATAATTAGTGAAAGAAATACTCTGAGAAACATTCTATTAATTCTCATACTCTCAGAAAAGATAGAGATAAGAATGATATTAATACTGAAACTGATTTTATTCACAGTGTTATAAAACAAATGTTCTATTTAAGAGATGAAATTTATTTAAGTAATAACTTAACAAAGAATACTTGAATATTGAACTCTGAATCAGATGCTTATATCACATCTTATAGAGATTTTATTATAAGAAAAAAGAAGAATATTAAGTTATCATTAATAATAATGAATGAAATCAAAGTCTCTGTCATAATAATTAGAGACATAAGTATATCAGTTAAAGAAATAAATATAATATTAAATAATATCTACTATGCTCTGAATTTGAAAGTTAATCTTATCAGTTTAGACAAGCTTGTACAATAAGACTACATCTTTAAGTAATTAATATATGAAAAAAATCATGTTATATTACTTATATCTTCTGATAGAATGTTCTCTTTTACTATGAGATTAAATGATAGAGATATCTATGAGTTGAAGAAGTCAGTTATATACAGAGATCTGATTTATTTTTCTGCATCTGATAGTAGTCTCACATCTGTAAACTTTATATGAATAATGAATAATAATGCATTATTAGCATTATCAGAGAGAAATGATATAAAGATTATAAAATATATAATGATGAAATGATATCAGAAACTCAGACATCTCAATCTGACTGATATCATTAAAATAATGACAGACTCATATCTAGAAATGAGAATTCTTAAATAATAGACTCTACTGTTTTACAAGATCTGTCTGTAAGTCAAGATAATACATTTAATCTTTCAATCTATAATAAGAGTTATTAAGTCAGTGATGAGATTCTTCATTGATCTGATAGAAGAAGGTAAAACACTCTTTAATAGAAAAAACATATTCTCTAGAGAGAGTATAAGCTAGTGATTGAGAATTACTGACAATACTATACACTACTAATGAATAATTTTAATGATATTAAAAGAGAAATCAATAGCAAAGCTGATGAATTTTATAACAGATATAGAGATAACTATATAATAAAGAATTTATAACATGACAGAGCTGAAGTAGTGACTAGTTAGCAGTGTCACATAGAGATAGTTGTTTGAGAAACTGTATAAGTGAGCTTGACTATCTTGCTTAAATAGTAAGCTTATAGGCTACAGAGTTATCATGAGAATATCACAGATACAGTACTTAGTATATTAAGAAGATTGTATAAGAAATACAGTAACTCTTGTATATATTTCAGTAGAAGAAAAATGAATCACTGATTTCTTTAATGAGAAGCCAGCATCTAGCTATTCTATATAAATAATAAGTGAATACTCTTCTTTCATTTTATAAGTGAGAATAGCTGAAGTGATATCTCAGCAGTATCTTACTATTAAGAAAGAGTAATCTGCTGATCTTGTATAGAAGTGAGATTTTCATATTTATCAATCAGATCTTTCTATAATATATCTGAATAATGTTATAGAGTAGTTGAAAATCAGTTTAAATAATCTGTAAGATGAATGAAATTATTCATAAAAAAGTAATAAGTTATATAAAACTGTAATAAGATCTTAATACAGTTAAGAGTGTGATAATATTCTTCTCTTTAAAAGTATAGTTCTGATGCTTTTAAGATTATCAGATTAGAAGTTATTTTTGTTATATAGTAACAGTTATCAACTGATTAATTACATATATACTGCAGTATAAAGAAATAGATAAGTTTTTCTACTGACTGTATAAATCTTTCTTTTCTCATCTCTGTTCAAATCAAACACATAATAAGTGAGTTTCTTATATATTAAATTGAAATGTGAAAAATATAGTTAATAAGTAACTTACAGTTCTTTTATCATATTTCATTCTGTGTATGAAATTCTCTGCAAAAGTGATGTATTTTAGAGACAAAGTTAACAGTAGTGACAGGATTTTTTGAAAAGATTTCTTCTCTCTGTAATACAATTTTTCCTCTCTCTTTATCTTTAATAGTGAGTGTATGAGAGCATTATCTCTATAAGATAATAAGAAACTTATTCTGATATTTTTTAGTAAGTAATAAATGTCTTTGTAATGCAGCTGCAGTCTCTGTAACTGTTAAGAAAGTCTGATTAGAGATAAAGACAGTAGCATTGATAGACTGCAAGAGTATCACTCTCATTGTCATATCTTCTTCTTCTTCTTCTGCTTCTCTTACAGCTGTGATAGTAGTTATTATACCTTGTAGTAAGATATCATCTCTTCTGCTGATCAGTTTATTCATATTCAGTTCTTTCTCTACCTCTTTTATCACTGTTGTAACACTGTCTCTTTCTTCAGTTAACACAGTGAAATATGACTCTGTGTGATTATTCAGAGAGAATCTCAGAGAGAGCTTGATTTCAGAAACAGTGACTCTGAGAAGCTTAATTCATAGTTTCTCTCTTATGATACATCTGAGCTCAGAATACTGCTGAGTTGAGTCTGTAGAATTCTGCAGTTTCTTTATCTTCTCTCTGTGAGAAGGCTTCAGTGCAGTCTCTGACTGATATTATTATATATCTATACTGTGCTAAGCAACTGAAGAAAGAAAAGATCTTATACATCTGTGACGGGCTGCGCCCGATCAATCATATAGACTATTTCATTACACTTCACAGATTTCAATCACTTCATTCTTGAACACATATGCTCTGATTCTCAGCCATTCTTGATCACTGATCCTCAGCTGCTATGAACGCGTGTATATTCTTCCGCCTCAAAGCTTCATCATGTACATCACCACATACATGTATAAATATTCATCTTGATTACTGATTCTCACACTTTCTCTTTCTTTCCTTCTCTAACATTTTTATCTTTGTTAAATAAGATCTATTAATATAATATCAATCTATTCAGTATAGACTTCTTACACTATAAAAATATTCATCATCTTCTTATTAGAGAATAATTATTCATGTATTATCTTCTCATTAGAAATGATTACTCATCAAGAGATATCTGAACATGTAATAATATATAAGAAATAGAGAAACAGTCAAACAGTTAAGTGAACACTGAGTTCTCAGATAGAAGCTTACTCATCAGTCACTCTGACTCTGTAATAAGATCTTATGAAGAGAATAAGATCTTATAAGAGAATATTAGTAAAAGATCTAAGAGTTCTGACACTCAGATATATAAGAATATAATTACACTTTCATAGATATTATATATCTGATGATTAATATAATCATATCTAATAATAATATGAAACTCTTAAACACAAGTATAGATATGATATCACAGTGACTCTGAGTAATGTTAAAATTATAATAATAATAAATAGCTGATATACATGTAACTTAATAACTTCAATATAAAGAGATTCAATGATTAACTTATATAATTTTAACATTTATAGAATTAAATACAAAAGTGCTGAAAGAATGCTTAAATACTTCTATATATTTCAATACTTCTGATCTCACTCTCTACTTATTATGAAGAATGAAAATGCTTGTAAAACTGAGTATAGATGAAGTTTTTATCAGTTCATTAATCAATTAAAATTGATATATCAATGAATAATTAAAGAATCATGTGAAACAGAAGTTTCATTCATGAATGAAAGTATATGAATCAGTGTTGAGAATGTCTGATAATATTATGAAATATCTTGATATTCTGTTCTGAGACACTGTTATATAATAGAAAGTATTAGATTGATTATAGAGTGCTTAATAGAGAAACACTTCTCTTATAACATTTATCTCTGACTTCAATATTAAGATTCTAGAAGTAGATGATCAATCTTGAGAGAATTGAATGAAGATTAGCATGCTTAAGAAGACATTAACTTTCAAACTCTTACAGACTCTTATAAGTGTAGATAAAGACCAGACTTATAAAGACTTCTGCACACAGCTTCAGACATTAAATGACTGTCTTATCAAGCTCAAGAGTATACAGAACAGTAGTAGAAGATATTATATCTCAGTCACTTATATATCTATACTGAAGAGAAGTAACAGCAATGATACAGATATCATGAACTGAATAGATTCAAATATCTATATATAAGCAAGAGTTTTCACTGTTCAAACAGACTTCTGAGTTTCTGAGATCACTTCTGAAGAAGTCACTGATTAATATCAATATGAAGTGTATATTAACTGTAACTGATCAGAACACATTGCTTTCAACTATCAATTAATCTATATATCTTCACACTTGAGAGAAAGATCAGTGTCTGTCTGCACTAATCACATTACAGTGAAGAAAGATTCAGAAGATAACTATAAGAATATCTTAGTGAAACAGAGAAAAGATTAACTTCTATTCAAATTTATAAACAGAAGCTTGAAGAGATTGAATGAAAATGATTTGAAGAGAAGATGATAATAAATGTGATTCTTATATCTACTATGATTGATAATATATATAATATAAAAGTCATGATAGACAGCAGTCTATATCACTATGCAATAATAAAATCTTCAGTTGTAAGATATTATAATCTTCAGTGTATTTCTCTATTAAAACTCTGACTTCTTATAGAATTTGATGATTCAAAGAACATTTGTATCTGTTACATGATAAAGCTGATCATAGATGTGAGAGAATATCAATATAAAGATATCTATATATATGAAGTTGATAATCTTAATTATAATCTTATATTAGAACTTGTCTGACTATCTGAATAAGATATCTTATTAAATACTTGAAACAGAAGCTTGATATTCTCTAACAATAATAGAGTTTATGAAGATGATATTTATAAGATCATGAATCTGACACAGATCTCTGTTAACACATATAAAATACTCTGAAAAAGAAGTTATTATTAAAATCACTGACAGAGTCACTAATAAGTTCATTAATAGTAGAATTATATATCAATCTATTTTATCAGTCTGACTGATATTAAAAAGGCTTTAGAAAAGTTATTCTATATTACAATAACAGATTCTTATACAAAACTCTTTTAATAATATCATGAATATCTAGATGTCTTCTGATAAGATAATATTATAAATATACTCTTCTTACAAGATTCTGAAGTGAATCATAGCGCCCCGGTGGCCGAATGATTAATGCGGCCACCCGGTAGCGCCTTGGCGTGGGAAACCAGGGCGTGTGGGTTCGAAACCCGCAGGGGATACATTAAATCCAGAACCCAAGCACCTCAGGTTTCTAATAAATACAGAGGTGTACAAATTGCTTCAATAAAATTGCTCTATGTTCCTGGGCTGGGAAGTTATTATCGCATGTATTTAATTGTCACTCCTTTGTATTTCCTATGTTCTTGTTATCTTGGCGTGGTCTCAACACCTGTATTTCCTCCTGTATAATCAACACTTGACCTGTATTTAACATCACGCAAGGACTCATCATAAGCTCCGCTTGCATATGAGTATAATGAAAGAATAATAATAATAATAATAATAAAGTGAATCATAGTATTAAGTTAGAGAAAAAGAATGATAAGAACTCTGAACTATTATAAGACTCTCTTTATAACATGTTCTGAGATGAACTTCTTCTTCTTTGAAAGACACTCAATGATCTGTTGAATAAAGAATTTATATATATTAACAACTCTTTCACTGCAGTCTCTATTCTCTTTGCAAAGAAATCAGATAAAGAACTCTGATTCTGTGTAAACTACTGAGATCTGAACAGATTGATAAAGAAAGATCAATATTTCTTATCTCTTATCAATAAAATTCTAGCATGAATTGAGTGAGCTCAATGATTTATAAAACTAGATATTATCACTGTGTTTTATAAGATTTGTATTGCTGAAGAAGATGAATGATTTACAGTATTCTAAACATATTATAATCTCTTTGAATGAATAGTTACACTCTTTGAACTGACTAATGCTCTCAGTATATTTCAGAAGTATATTAACTGAGTACTCTGAGATTTTCTTAATAAGTTTGTATCTACTTATCTAGATGATATTCTCATCTTCACTGATGAATTCAGAAAAGAATATTAAGAATATATGTGAAAGATATTATAACAGCTATAAGAAGTAGAATCACTGATAGATATTAATAAGTATGATTTTGAAGTCAAGAGTATCAAGTATCTGAGTTTTATTATAGAAGCTGATAAGAAAATTTGAATAAATTCTGAGAAAGTCTTCATCATTCTTGAATGAAAAGCTTTATATACTGTGAAAGATATACAAAGCTTCATTGAATTTACTAACTTCTATCAGTGATTTATATGAAACTTCTCAGATATCATAAGATCACTTACAGATCTTATTAAGAAAGACTCAGTATTTCAATGATTAGTAAATACTGAAGCTGCATTTATACAGATAAAGAAGATATTCATTAATATCTCTTTACTGATAATATTTGATTCTGATTGTGAGATAGTTGTTGAAGCTGATTTCTCTGACTATATAATAGAAGAAGTAATATTGTAATATAATGATAAAGATATTCTATAATTATATGTCTTCATGTTTAAGAAACTGAGTTCTGCTGAATACAATTATAAGATCTATAATAAGAAACTTCTTACAATTATATACTGTTTAGAAGAATAAGACTCTGAACTCTGAAGTGTCTCTGAATTTAAGATAGTCACAGATTATAAGAATCTCAAATACTTCATAACTACTTATAAACTTACTGAATAACAGATATAATGATCTGAGTTCTTAAGCTGCTTTTATTTTATAATACACTATTATTCTGACAGTCAGAACTCAATGATAGATACTCTCTCATAATAAGAGTAGAATATATCATTCAATGTAACAGATACTCACTGAATAAACTGAGAGCACTGACTCTTGAATCTGAAGATACTAGTTAATCAAGATAAAACAGCTTATAGCACTATATATGCTTCTCTGACTAGAACTGTCACTGATATCTCAACTTCTCTCAAATCTATATTAGATGAGCTATGACATACAGCAGCTTAAACTGATGAACTTCTTCAAGTACTTACTAAAGCAGTATGATAAGAAGCACTCTGATTTTCTTCAGAATTATGTGTAAGAATCAACATCTCAGAATATTCAATTAATGATAATAATACTTTATAATTTCATGAACAATGCTGAGTCTCTCACTTCAAACTCTTATACACTCAGATAATGCAAGAGATGCATGATTCATGTATAACTAACTATTCAGACTGTAAATAACTGTATAGAATGATCTTCTAAGAGTTCTATTAATCTGAGATATTAAACAGTATCAGACACTTTATCTGAAACTGCAATCACTGTTCTTTCATTGTCTTATAAAAGAACTGTAGAAAAGATCTACTGAAATCACTTAATATTTCTAATAAAATCTGATAAGATGTAGTGATTGACTTCACTGTCAATCTATCTGAGAGTAAGAATTGTAGAAACATTCTGATCATTGTGAATCAATTGAGTAAAGATATAATATTGAAATCTTGTAATAAGATAAATACTGAATAAGTCACTGAAGCTTTTCTACAAAGTCTGTTCTATCAGATATATGAATTACTGAGATTCATAGTATCAGATCAGAGTCATCAGTTCATAAGCACTCTCTGAACTAGAATCTGTCAAGTTCTCAAGATTATACACTGTCTGTTAACTGTCTATCACTCTGAGATTGATGATGTATCAGAACAGATAATTCAGACTGTAAAGAATTATCTTTATAAGTTCTGTAATTACTTATAAGATGATTGACATGATCTTCTTCTACATGCAGAGGTCACTATCAACAGTCAAGATACTATTTTAACAGATATAAGCCTGTTCTTTCTTACATACAGATATCATATGAAAGTGTTGAATCTTCTAGAGATTACACAGTTCACACTGAATCTCTACAGTTCAATTCAGATTGCTGATAATATAGTAATAAAGCTCTGAGATGCTCATGATTGAGCAGAGGTCTTCATAATAACTGTGAAACAAGATTAAGAGAACTGAATCAATGTTCACTGAGACTCTGCAGAATAATATAAGATAGAAGATCTGATATGATTGAATCTTAAGAATATACAAATTATATATTCATCTCATATGCTAGATTACTGTCATATCAGATATAAAGTGATAGAAGTTCTAAATAGTTATAACTATTATCTTGACACATCATCAGAGATTCATAATGTATTTTATACAAGCTTGTTTTACTATGCTGTCACTGATTCATTCTCTTCTCAGCTGATTTCTGACTGACAGTCACCAGGCATCATAGAAGAAGATAATAAGCTTGAGTGAGAGATTGAGAATATTCTTGATAAGAGATTCTGTGATCATAGCTGACAATATCTTGTGAAATGAATTAACTATGATCAATCAATCTGAACTCTGAGTTCTGTGTTATTCAAAACAGTGACTCTTGACTGATGAGAACTGCTTCTGAAAAGAGAGAGCTAATATGACAGACTGCATCTGATCAATTATATAGACTATTCTATTATACTTCACAGATTTCAATCACTTCATTCTTGAACATGTACACTCTGATTCTCAGTTATTCTTAATCACTGATTCTCAGCTACTATAAACGCGTGTATATTCTTCCACCCCGAAGCTCCATCATGTATGTCATCACATATGTGTATAAATATTCATCTTGATCACTGATTCTTGCACTTTCTCTTTCTTTTCTTCTCTAATGTTTTTATCTTTGTTAAATAAGACCTATTAATATAATACTGATCTATTCGGCGTAGGCCTCTTACATTTTATATATCTATACTAAGACTGATCTGATCTCATTCTCTGAGAGAAACTTTACATTATTCTCTAGAGTATATATATCTCTATCTCAGCAGAAATCTGAGATTTCTGAACTCACTGTATATTTTAATATAAGCTTTTCAACTGCTTTATTACTGCTGCAGCCTCTACACACCTATATCTATTATAAAGATAGAGAGATTAAGATCAGAGATTCTTCAAATTATAAGAAAAATATATTATCTGAATTTCACAGCTTCACTTATACTCTTAAATGAAAATTTCATCTTAATCTGAGCTAGTTTAATACTTATAAGATATGAGTAATATACACTGTTAATCTTCTTAAGACATCTCTGTGACTACTTGAGTTATTAAGAAGAGAGAGCTTGAGTGTACTAATACTGTCATAATTTGAAAAGAATTCAAAAACTTTCTACTGAATCAAATTAAAGATTACTATAACTGCAGCTTTACAGTAACACAGCAGTTCAACTTATTATATTAATAAGATAATAAGAATTCTTTTAATTTTAATACAAGATTTAAAGAATATTAAGAGAAATTAACTGATAATTTGAATCAATTAAAGACATAGTTTTATCTCATAAAACTGACTTATAAGATACAGACAATAATATCACAGTATCAGAGTTTATTAATTAATTATACTGAGCTTGTTAACTTAGCTTTCTGAATCTATTTAAATAATTAATACTCTGAGAAAAAGACTAATAAGATCTCTTCTAAGTAATTAATAATAAAATCTAAATAATACTGTAACAGCTTTAGTATAGAGAAAGTAAAGAAGAATTTCAAGTATTTTAATTCTTCACTCACTGTGAAGAAATATTAAAAAAGATTTGATAAAAATCTCTATTTTAACTGCAGAGCTGATGATCACTATACTAGTGATTATAAGAAGCTGAAGAAGAAAAGAAACTGAGAAGATATCTTCTTAAAGTTAACTTCTCTTCTGATAAATATATTCATAGAAGATAAAGAAGAGAAAGAAATAAAGAATTAATAATTTTCACATCTCTGAGTTTATATTATAATTATAATGAATACTCTGAATAGAGAGATATTAGTAAGATACCTACTTGACTCTGAGATAAATACTAACTTTATATTCTATTTCTTTTCTTTAATAAAGAGTTGAAAGAAGATAGACTTATCAGATCATATAAAATTTATCAATAAAATAAAATATCACTATTTTAACATAATTTAAGCAAAGTGTATAATCACAGACTTAGAAGAAATCTTCAAGAAAAGCAGTCTACTTCTTTATACAGTTAATATTATAGATGAAAACATTATTCTAGATCTTCTATAATTAAGAGAAAATAATTCTCTTATTAACTGAGTTACTCTGATATAACAGTATTATCTTACTGATGAAGAGACAGTAATAGAGAAATCTGAAGAGTTTTATTGAAAGAATCTTGAGAAAAAGATAGAGTTAATATACTGTATAGCAGATAACTGAGACTTGAAGATAGATGAAGAAGTTATCACTCTCACTATAAAATTAACAGTAGTATCTGTTATTGAAGATGAATATACACAATATCTCTTTACAGATTATAAGAATGTCTTTTCAGAAAGAGAAGCAGTGAAGTTTTCTAATATCAAGATATAATATAAGATTTATCTTGAAGATGATGTAACAGCACTGTACAGATCTCTTTATAATTTATCTGTAAAGAAATTAAATGTTCTGTGTAAATATCTTGAGAAAGCATAATCAAAGAACTGAATATATTTATCAAAGAGTTCAGCAGAGACATCTATACTCTTTGTACTTAAGAAGAATAATAGACTATATCTATGCATAGATTACAAAGGTCTTAATAAGATGACAGTTAAGAATCACTATTCATTACTGTTAATTGATGAGATAATTAATTGATTATCTGAAGTAAAGATATTCTTAAAGATTGATATACAGAATATTTATCATAGAATCAGAGTTAATAAAGACAATGTTTAAAAAACAGCTTTTTATACTAAGTACAGTAATTTTGAATATCTTGTTTTATCTTTTAATCTTTGTAATACTTCAGTCATCTTTCAGATCTATATAAATGAGACACTGTAAGGCCTTGTTAATATCTTCTATATAGTATACTTAGACAACATTCTAATCTTCTTGAAAATGAAGAAAGAATATGATACTCATGTTTAAGAAGTATTAAGTCACTTGAGACAGTATCAACTCTATACAAATACTGAAAAATGCTCATTCTACATGCAGGAGATTGATTTCTTAGATTATATTATTAAGATAAACAGCATTTCAATGAACAGAAGCTGAATCTCTGTTATTGAGAACTGATCAGCACTGCAGACATATTATAAGATGCAGATGTTTCTAGAATTTGTGAATTTCTGCAGATAATTCATCTATATATATTTATAGATTACTATCTCTCTTACAGATCTGTTAAAGAAAAGTGTGAAAGACAGAATAATGAAACTGTTTATTCTCACTTAAGATATTATATAGATATTTATAGAATTGAAATAAGCTTTTACAGATATTATAATACTGAATCACTTTAATTCTGACTTATTCAGTCAGTGTGAGACTGATGTATTCAGAAATGAAGTCTGTGAAATCTTTTCACAGTTGACATCAGAGGCCTTTCAATATTGAAAGAATCAGAGAATAATAATCTCTGAGAATACAGATAATAAAATGTCTGTGAGAGAAGGCTTTTTTACAAAGTCTATAAGATATTATGAATAAAGATCAGTAATCTTCTTCTTCAAGAAGTTATCACTTACATAGAGAAGATATGATACTCATGATTAAGAGATATTAGTAATTATTGAATTCTTTAAGATCTGATAATATTATCTTCAGAGTAGTAAGTATTTAGTATAAGTTCTCACTGATTATATAAATCTGTGTTACTTCTTAACAATAAAGAGCTTGATAGAATATCAAGTCAGATAAGTGAAGCTGCTTTCAGAGTATAATTTCTATATCTGATATTATTCAGATCAGCATAATCTCACTAATATATTATCTAGATAGTCTGATTATAATATCATTAATACAGAGAAGAATTTTATAAAAGAATCTCTATCATCACTGCAGAAGAAGCTGACTGCAGAGAATTAAAATTCTCTGAAGCTTGAGAACAGTGCTGATAAGACAGCTGCATAACTCAGTATAGAAGATAAAAGAAAACCTGAGTTCTCACAGAGAACTGACACTGAAGATTATAAGCTTTTCATATTATATCTTACTATCATTGAATTGATAAAGAATAAAATAGTCTATAATCTTTCAATCTAACTACTTTTGAAATTCATTAATAAGTTATAGAAGAGAGATATCTCTACTGCAGCTTGAGTTCAGAAGTTGAAGAAGAAAGAATTCAGTTTAAACTTGAAAGAGACAGACTCTGAGCAGAGCAGTGCTGTTAAGAAATCAAGTCACTGATAACTAGAAGAATGTAAACTTCTACTGCTAAATAATTCAGTCTTTATCTCTTATAGCAGAGTAATATGTCAGAAGTTATTAAGAATTCATTATAATAATTCTCATATGAGACACTTTGAGTTAGAGAAGACTGAGAAGCTTCTAAAATATAAATATATTTAAAACAAGCTTTAGACAGATGTTAAAGAGTATATTAAGACTTATAATATCTATCAAAGAATAAAAATTCTGCAGTATAAGCAATATAATAAGTTAGTATCACTGTCTGTTTTAAAGAGTTTATAGTAGAATCTATTAATGAATTTCATAGTTAATCTGCTAAAGTTAATAAGAGTCAAAGAATATAACTCAATTTTAATTATTATTAATTACTTTATAAAGATGATTAAATATATCTCTACTTATAAAAAGATTAAAGCCTCTGAATTAACTGATCTGTTTTTAGATATTATTATTTATAATCACAGTACTCTGAGATCATGAATCTGCTGTCTCTAAACCTGCTGTCTCAAAACCAGCTCAAAATCCTGAGAAAACTGAGAAGAATACTGCTCATGCCTCTATTCATAGAAAAGTGGAAAAGAAAATGCAAAAAGAGAAAAACTTTCAAATCTCCAGAAATAGAAGACTTATTCTCAAAGTCTCAAACCAGGACATTCTGCAAAGAAACAAGCTAAACTCAAATCTCATTTTCAGAATCAGAAATAAAATTAATCAGCAGTTCTTTTCTCAGTTGATGACTGATATTGAAGTTCAAAAACCAGTTATAGCTTCAATTGAGCCATCATTCTTTGGAAACTCTATCATTCTGACTACAATGCCTGAATTCAGTGCTGAATTCCTTATTCAGAATGAGAATCTCTGGAAGTCAGCAGTAGAATCTTTGCTAAACACAACAATTCTATCTGAAAGAGATGAAAAGTGGGGCAAATTCATTCTTCATGATATTCCAGTTGAAATTTTTGACTGTGAAGAAGGAATGCTACTTCTCAAAAATGAATTGGAAGAATACAACTTCATTCAACTGAGAAAGGAGCCTGTATGGCTAAATTCAATTGAGTTCAGACAAAGCAGGAGAAATGCCTCTGTTCTAGTATATACAAAAACACTTGAACAGTCAAAGATCTCTGAAGTAAGAGTAGCAGGTTTGAAAATGAGAGTTCATGAATACAAAGACTCAAGAATGAATCTCAAAGCTCAAACACAGTGTTCAAACTGTCAAAGATATGAACACTTTGCAATCTCATGTTTTAGAGACTCAAAATGTGCATTCTGTGCCAGAGATCATAAAACTAGTGAGCATAAATGTGAAACATGCTCAAAAAGAGGTGAAATTTGTCAACATACTCTGCTTAAGTGCTCTAATTGCAAAGAAAAACATGCATCTAGCTCAAAAGAATGTATGTTTGCTCCTAGAACTCAAAAGAACTGGAGAAAAGATGAAGCTCAAAGTCAATCTAGAACTGAAGAGAAGAGTCAAGCCAGTAAACTCACAACTGCAAGCTCAAAAAGAAGAAACTCTCAATTATCTAAGTCTTCAAACTTCAATTCTCCAGTGAAATGTAAACAGAATTTGAATCCTCAAACTCCTGTTAAGATTAGAGAATTGAGAAATGACTCTGGTGATAAACTAGATATAATGCAAGCAGTTGAGATTCCTACTTTTCAGAACAGTTATAATCTACTATCTGATGATAGTGATTAGATTCTTCTCTACTCTCTTTTAGTATGAATATACAACAAAAACAACAAAAAAAGTTTAAAAACTCTTCAAAAATCACATTTATTCAAAATAATGTGGATAGAAACTCAAATTGTATTTATTCTTGTCTTCAAATTGCATTTGAATAGAAAGTTGATTTTGTACTGCTTCAGGAGCTGAATTTTGATGCTGAGCAAAAATATGTCATTTCTCATTCAAGCTACTACTGCTTTTTACCTCAAAAGTCTGAGATAAAGTCAAGAGTAGTGATCTATGGAAGAAAGAGATCAAGATATCAATTTAATCTAAGATTTAATATCATGTCTGACTCTGATATTCTGGTGAGTGATATTATAGATAAAGAAAATGAGTTTGATACTATACAGCTCATAAATATCTATAATGAAAAGTCATTGAAGGAAAATAACAATATCTGGACAATTGATAGAGGATTTCTGAACATAACTCCATCAAGAAACTCTATAATTGCAGGAGATTTCAATACACATCATCCCTGGTGGAATTCAGAATGCAAGAGAGCAGTGAGAGCTGATAATCTGGTTGAATGAACCTTTGAGCATTCAATAGATTTGGTTAATAAGTCTGATCAACAAACATTCTTTAGAAAAGGCATGAAATAGAAGTCTATTATAGATCTAACATTCATGTCACAAAATCTAATAGAAAGAAGACTTGTAAACTGGTTTATTGATTCAAATGAGACATCAGGATCAGGTCATGAGATTATTCAATTTAATATTGAACTGAGTGAAAAACAAATGAGTGAAAATCCTCTTCTCTCTAATCAGTATAACTTTGAAAAAGCGGATTGAAAAGCAGTTGAAGAAAGTATAAAACTGTTAAAATCTGAAAGACAGAATGAGCTATATTGGAATTCTGATCAAGATATCTCAAATGAAATGCTTGAGAATAGAGTGAAGCTTATTACATCTATTATTCTAACAAGTGTTAGAGATAATATTCCAAAAAGAAAATCTTCTGAGTATTCAAAACCTTGGTGAAATGAGAATATCTCATCTAAAAGAAAAGAATTAGCTACTGCTAGAAGAGATTGAAAGAATGATGTAATATCTGATAAAGAGTTCAAAGCTGTCAGAAATGAATATTTTTCAGATATTAAAAGAGCTAAAACAGACTGCTGGAATAAATTTCTTGAAGAAGCACAAGAAAAGGAAGTTTTTAAAGCTTTTAACTATACTAAAACAAGAAGTGTAGCAAAACTTCCAGCTCTAGAATATGAGTTTCAGAATGAATCATATACAGCAAACTCTTTTGAGAAAAAATGTCAAGCTTTCATGAGAATTCTCTTTCAGAACTCACCAGATTCAGATTCAGATTCAGAGGAAGAGAATATATCACTTCTCAACTACATTGATGAAAATGACTGGGAATGGCCTGATCTTACACAAGATGAATTAGAGTCAGCTATCTTCTCAAGTTCTGTTAAAACTGCTGCAGGTCCTGATTCAATTAATCACTTGATTATTCAAAATACATATTCCTACTTAAAGAATGAGTATTTTGAGCTCTTTTTCAATCTCTTGAAAAATGAATATCATTCTGAATGCTGGAGAGAAGCCACTGGAGTGATTCTTGCAAAACCTAATAGAAAAACTTCAATTCCTAAGTCATATAGAGTAATATCTCTATTGAACTGCCTAGGAAAGGTTTTAGAAAAGATAATAGCTACTTGACTATCTTTTATAAGCTCTATAGGTGATTCTCTTTTATTCAGTGAATAAATGAGAGATAGAAAACAGTGTTCTGCAATTGACACTGTTCTCTCAGTTGTTCATGATATTCAAATAGCAAAGCATGAGGGTCTGGTCTCAACTGCAGTTTTTATTGATATAAAAGAAGCATTTGATCATGTTTCAAAGTCAAAGTTAATTCAGACATTGAAGATATTAAAACTGCCACTTTCTCTAATAAAATGGGTTAACTGTTTTATATCTAAAAGAATTATACAACTCTTCTTTGATGGAATGAAACAAGACAAGACTGAGATAAAAATAGAAGTATCACAGAGGTCTTCAATCTCACTCATTTTATTTGCAATATACACTGCATATCTATTCAAAAATAGAAATATGAGAATAGTGTGATCTCTGAGTTATGTGGATGATATTGGTCTAGTCTACAGCTTAAAAACTATCAAAGAGAATTTGAAAGTAATTGAAGAAGCTGCAAAGGAAATCTTTGTTAGAGCAGATATCAATCAAATTCAATTTGATATGAATAAAACTGAGTTAATTCATTTCTTTCCTAGATTCAATGAGAAAGAACTATCTCTAACTCTTTTAAATAGAGAGATTAAACCCAGTGTAAATGTCAAATGGTTAGGAGTATGGTTAAACTCCAAGTTGAATTTTAAATATCACATTCAACAAAGAACTGTCAAGGCAGAAAGACTATTGAACAACATAATCAGACTATTAAATACAGAGAGGGGTCTATCCTTCCAGGCTATGAGACAGTTATATATAGCCTGTATTACATCAGTAGCTGATTATGAAGTTCAAGTTTGATGGAATAATCAAGGGAATTTCACTGAACTCTTTCAAAGTCTGCAAAACAGAGCCTTGAGAAGAATTCTGAGAGCATTCAAATCATCTCCTATTAAAGCAATGGAAATTGAAGCTTCAATTCCTCCTTCTGCTATTAGATTTGAAAAGGCCTGTATGAACTATACTCTGAGAGTTGTAAAGATGAGCTCAAATCATATAATCAGAGAAAGAGTCTCTTCTTCATTTTCATCAATTAACTCTGGAAATGAACTGGATTGGAATAGATTTCTTGATTGGAATGAAAATAATTCTTCAAAGAAAATGTCTTCTCAACTGTACAGACTATGCTCTCTGATTAAAAATCAATTTTCTTCTTTAAATATTGAAAAAGTTGATCATGAGAAGTTATCTCTCTGGAGAAAAAAGCTTGAATCTCTTATAGACTTACAAATAAGTGAACTATCAAAAGAGAAAGAATATGAACAGCATTTGAAGAGAACTTCTACAATCAATATAAAAGACTCTATTCTGATTTATTCAGATGACTCAAAAAATGAGAACTTGAATAGATTAGGCGCAGGCATTGCTTATACTGAAGATAATATTAATTTTATCTCAGATTTCTGGAATCTAGGCTCTGAATGTGAAGTCTTTGATGCTGAACTATTTGCAATAGTGAAAGCTTTCAAACTCATTGAAATAAAATCTCATAAAAGAGGAAATTATTTGAAAGAGGCATGGATATTCTCTGATAGTCAAGCTGCTTTAAAAAGACTTAGAAATAGTCAGATTCATAATGATCAAATGAATCTTGAACTGATCTTAAACTCTGTTTTAAAAATTCAAAAGAGAAGAACATCAAAGCTGAGAATTCATCTGCACTGAGTTCCTGCTTATATGAATATTCATGGCAATGAATTGGCTGATTCAGCTGTAAAAAAGGGTGCAGAATTAAGCAGATCTATTCAAAAAATTGTGTCCTGGTCTTTTATAAAGAGAAAAATAAAAGAATCTTGTTTAGACAAGTGGAATGAAAGCTGGCAGAAACAAAAGAAGAGTATACATTATTCAAGATTTGAAACAAAACCCAAGTGGAAATCTTGTTCAATTAAATGTAAAAAGAAAATATTCTCATCTATAATACAGCTGAAACTAGGACATGGCTATTTCAAATCTTATATACAAAGATTTGATGATAGATTTGACTCAATAGAATGCTCATTCTGCAATACAAATGAGAACCCTGAGTATATTATAATACACTGTGCATTATACAATAGTCTCAGAGCCAGATTGAAAGAGAAGTATGATCTAAATCAATTAAATATGAGATTCTTATTCTCAACTGAGACAGGAATTAAATACTTAATAGACTTTCTATCAGAAACTCAAGCAGCTACAAGAAAATGGCTAAATTCAGAATTATCTGAATATGAAGAGGAGGAAATCAATCAGATATAGTCTGTTAAAACAGCTATACACTCTCTTTTAATAATTTGTTTTGTTATAGTCTCTCTTTACTTTATCTTTTTCTGTATCTTTTCCTTTCAATTTCTTTCTATCTATCTATTTAATGTGTCTATCTTTGAGACTGTGTTCTTTCTCTCTTTTCTTTTGTCATGATATTGTCAAATGGTTTCAAAGTATTAAAAGATGTTAAAACACTGCAATTTGTAAACAGTTTTTGTATTCTGGGCTGGAATTTTCTGATTTTGCATATCTGAAATTGATGAATGTACAATAGTTAACTTTACAGACATAGAAAAAACCCTGAGAACTAAAGTTCTCAGGTAGATGTCATAGTCTCTGACTGCATACATCTATAATTGAAGAATAATAATAATAATAACTCTGAGATCATTGATAATAGATCAAGAATTTCTCTTTATCAGTAAATACTGATCAGCTTTTTGCTATTATCTTATAATAAGACATCTTCTCAGCACTGTATTTCATTCACAGATAGATAATCAGACTGAATATTAGAATCAGACATTAGAATAGTATCTTCAAGTGTTCTATTTATATTATTAGAATGATTGACTTAAACATCTTCTAATCACTGAATTTATATATAACAATGTAGAGAATACAATCTTAAAAGTATCTTCTTTCTATACTTATTATAAATATAATTCTTCATTACTAAGTGATATCATGAATAATATTTTAAAAGAGAGAATAGATAGTCAGAATATTAAATAGATACAGAGAATAGAGTATCTCTCAGTATTAGAAGTAAAAGTGAGATTAGAACTTTTAAATAAAATTTATAAAAAGACAGTGAAAAGTATTCACTGTACTTAGAAGTAGTAGATAAAATACTATAATTGAAAACATCTTTTAATAAAGTTCTTAATAGAAGATTAAGTGCTACTTTTAGTAAAGAATATTAAGATAATAAGACTGTGTAAGAAGCTCAGTAAGTAGTGACTAGAATCTTTTCTAATAATAAGAGTGATGAGTAAGTAGATATATAAGTTAAAATTACTCTCAGAATTGAAATCAATTCATTCTATTTTTCATATTTTCTATTTAAAGCTCTATAAGTAATACTCTGAGATAAAGCTGTCTCAGTTGAATGATATTGAGATTGAGAATAATATTAAATATCTTATGAAGAAAATATTAAATAAGTGAATATATTATAATAAGCTTCAATATCTTGTTAAATAAGAAGATTATTTATTATCAGAGAATTCATGAGAACTGTTTAAATATTTGAAAATACTGAGAAAGAGATTACAAGCTATAAGACAGTTAGTAGAGACTATCTTATTATACATCAGAGATATTGAGTAAGAAATACTGCTTAAGACTTCTCATTTTTCTTAAAGAGTTTTTTAGAGATAATTTTACAGTAATGAACTGATATCTTGTGAACTCTGTAACACTTTTCTTCTATTTTCTCTTAAAGAATTTTTAGAAGTTTAATAAGACTATACAAGTGTAAAATTCCTGAAGCAGTTAATAAGAAAAGAAAGAAATATTTGAAATTAATAAAGATTAATATTATTAATTTATAAATTACTACTATTCTAATAGAGTTACAGCTCACTGAAAAAGTAAAAAGAGAGATCAGAATCTACTTATCAATAATCACACTCTTATTAAACTTATTATTCACTGTTGAAGTCTTCAGTATTAGTATCTTTATCTGCTGAGAAGTTAGCACTGTAGTACTACAGAGAAGTATACTATAGAAGAGTATAAGAGATACTGAAAGTATTAACTTATTAACTTATAAAATATCTCAGTTATCTACTTCAACTGAAGTAAGATTCTCTTTAATTAGTAATTAATCTTCATAGTACTTTTCATAACAGTGCTGACTGATCTCTTCTTAGAGTTAGTTATTCTGAGATATTTTTTCATCTCAGAGACTTATACTTTCATCTTCTTTTACAGATAAGTAAGAGAGATCTTCTCAGTCTTGATAGAATTTATCAATACTTAAAGCTTTAAGATTCTTACTCTGTACTACTTAAGTATCTGAGCTTCTTATTAGAGCTGATATAATATCTTTCTGTGAGAAAATACTTACAGAGAGACAGGAGTTATTATTACAGATATAATAAAAATAATAAGAGTGAGAGAAGAGACAGATGTTATAAGAGACCTATATTAAATAGATCAGTATTATATTGATAGGTCTTATTTAACAAAGATAAAAACATTAGAGAAGAAAAGAAAGAGAAAGTGCAAGAATCAGCAATTGAGATGAATATTTATACACATATATGATAACATACGCGGTGGCGCTTCGGGGCGGAAGAATATACACACATTTATAGTGACTGAGAATCAGTGATCAAGAATAGCTGAGAATCAAAGCATATATATTTGAGAATGAAGTGATTGAAATCTGTGAAGTGTAATGAAATAGTCTATATAATTGATCAGGCGCAGCTCATCACATTAGTTCTCTCTTTTCAGAAGCAGTTCTTATCAGTCAAGAACTGCTGTTTCAGATAACATGAAACTCAGAGTTCAGATCAGTTAATTATAGCTGACTTATTTCATAAGATATTATTAGCTGCAGCTGTGAGATCTCTCATTGAGAATATTCTTAATCTCTCACTTAAGCTCATTATCTTCTTCTATGATGTCTGGTGACTGTCAGTTAGAAATCAGCTGAGAAGAGAATGAATCAGTGATAATACAGCAGAGTAAGCTTATATAAAATATATTATGAATTTCTGATAATGTGTCAAGATAATAGTTGTGACTATCTAGAACTTCTATCACTTTATATCTGATATGATGATAATCTAGTATACAAGATAAATATATGATTTATATATTTTTAAGATTCAATTATATCAGATCTTCTATCTTATATTATTCTATAAGATCTCAGTGAACATTGATTCAGTTCTCTTAATCTTGTTTCATAGTTGCTATGAAGATCTCTGCTCAATCACAGACATCTCAGAGCTTTATTACTATATTGTTAATAATCTGAATTAAACTGCAGAGATTCAGTGTGAACTGTGTAATCTCTAGAAGATTCAACACTTTCATATAATATTCATATATAAGAAAGAACAGACTTATATCTGTTGAAATAACATCTCAACTGTTGATAGTGATCTCTGTGTATAGAAGAAGATTATGTCAATCATCTTATAAGTAATTACAGAACTTATAAAGATAATTCTTTACAGTCTGAATTATCTGTTCTGATGCATCATCAATCTCAGAGTGATAGACAGTTGACAGACAGTGTATAATCTTGAGAACTTGATAGATTCTAGTTCAGAGAGTGCTTATGAACTAATGACTCTGATCTGATACTATGAATCTCAGTAATTTATATATCTGATAGAATAAGCTCTGTAAAAAAGCTTCAGTGACTTGTTCAGCATTTATCTTATTACAAGATTTTAATATTATATCTTTACTTAATTAATTCACAATAATCAGAATATTTCTATAACTCTTACTCTTAGATAGATTGATAATAAAGTCAATTACTACATTTTATCAGATTCTATCAGAAACATTAAGTGATTTCAGTAGATCTTTTCTACAGTTCTTTCATAAGATAATAAAAGAACAGTGATTACAGTTTCAGATGAAGTATCTGATACTGTTTAATATCTCAGATTAATAGAACTCTCAGAAGATCATTCTATACAGTTATTCACAGTCTGAATAGTCAGTTATATACAAATCATGCATCTCTTGTATTATTCAGATGTATAAGAGTTCAAAGTGAGAGACTCAGCATTGTTTATGAAATTATAAAGTATTATTATCATTGATTGAATATTCTGAGATGTTGATTCTTACATATAATTCTGAGAAAAATCAGAGTGCTTCTTATCATACTGCTTCAGTGAGTGTTTAAAGAAGTTTATCAGTTTAAGCTGCTGTATGCCATAGCTCATCTAATGTAGATTTGAGAGAAGTTGAGATATCAGTAACAGTTCTAGTTAGAGAAGCATATATAGTGCTGTGAGCTGTTTCATCTTGATTAACTAGTATCTTTGAATTCAAGAGCTGATGCTCTCAGTTCATTCAATGAGTATCTATTACATTGAATGATATATTCTACTCTCATTGTAAGAGAATATCTGTCATCAAGTTCTGACTGTCAGAATGATAGTTTATTGTAAAATGAAAGCAGCTTAAGAACTCAGATTATTACATCTATTATTCAGTAAGTTTATAAGTAGTTATGAAGTATTTA
This sequence comes from Blastomyces gilchristii SLH14081, assembly GCF_000003855.2. NCBI lineage: Eukaryota > Fungi > Ascomycota > Eurotiomycetes > Onygenales > Ajellomycetaceae > Blastomyces > Blastomyces gilchristii. The sequence goes on along the minus strand of NW_003101681.1, from coordinate 1,948,733 downwards.
AGATTCTTATAATCTGTGACTATCTTAAATTCAGAGATACTTCAGAGTTCAGAGTCTTATTCTTCTAAATAGTATATGATTATAAGAAGTTTCTTATCATAGATCTTATAATTGCATTCAGCAGAACTCAGTTTCTTAGATATAAAGATATATAATTATAAAACATCTTCATCATTATATTACAATATTGTTTCTTCTATTATATAGTCAGAGAAATCAGCTTCAACAACTGTTTTATAATCAGAATTAAATATTATTAGTAGAGAGATATTAATAAACATCTTCTTCATCTGTATAAATACAGCTTCAGTGTCTGTTAATCATTGAAATACTAAGTCTTTCTTAGTAAGATCTGTAAGTAATCTTATAATATCTGAGAAGTTTTATATAAATCACTGATAGAAGTTAGTAAATCTGATGAAGCTTTGTACATCTTTCACAGTATATAAAGCTTCTCATTCAAGAATGATGAAAACTTTCTCAGAATTCATTTAAATTTTCTTATCAGCTTCTATAATAAAACTCAGATACTTGATACTCTTAACTTCAAAATCATACTTATTAATATCTATCAGTAGTTCTGCTTCTTGTAGCTGTTGTAATATCTTTTATACATGTTCTTGATATTCTTTTCTGAATTCATCAATGAAGATGAGAATATTATCTAGATAAACAGATACAAACTTATCAAGAAAATCTCAAAGTGCTTAGTTGATATACTTCTGAAATATACTGAGAATGTTAGTCAGTTCAAAGAATGTAACTATTTATTCAAGAGACTATAATATATTTGAATGCTGTAAGTTATTCATCTTCTTCAGTAATACAAATCTTATGAAATGCAGCAATGATATTTAGTTTTATAAATTATTAAGCTCATCTGATCTGTACTAGAGTTTCATTGATGAGAGATAAGAGATATCAATCTTTCTTTATCAATCTATTCAGATCTTGATAGTTCATACAGAATTGAAGTTCTTCATCTGATTTCTTTGTAAAGAGAATAGAGACTGTGATGAAAGAGTTACTAATGTGTATAAATTCTTTATTCAACAGATCATTGAGTGTCTTTTAAAGAAGAAGAAGTTCATCTCAGAACATGTTATAAAGAGAATCTTATAATAATTCAGAATTCTTATCATTCTTTTTCTCTAACTTAATACTATAATTCACTTCAGAATCTTGTAAGAAGAGTATATTTATAATATTATCTTATCAGAAGACATCTAGATATTCATAATATTATTGAAAGAGTTTTATATAAGAATCTATTATTATAATATAGAATAACTTTTCTAGAGTCTTTTTAATATTAATCAGACTGATGAAATAGATTGATATATAATTCTACTATCAGTGAACTTGTCAGTGACTCTATCAGTGATTTTAATAATGACTTCTTTTTCAGAGTATTTTATACACATTGACAGAGATCTGTGTCAGGTTTATAATCTTGTGAATATCATCTTCATAAACTCTATCATTGTTAGAGAATATCAAGCTTCTGTTTCAAGTGTTTAATAAGATGCCTTGTTTAGATAGTCAGATAAGTTCTAATATAAGATTATAATTAAGATTATTAACTTCATATGCATAGATATCTTCATATTAATGTTCTCTCACATCTATAATCAGCTTCATCATGTAATAAGTATAAATATTCTTTGAATCATCAAATTCTGTGAGAAGTCAGAATTTTAATAGAGGAATATACTGAAGATTATAATATCTTACAACTGAAGATTTTATTATTGTATAGTGATATAGACTGCTGTCTATTATAGCTTTTATATTATACATGTTATCAATTATAGTAGATATAAGAATCACATTTATTATTATCTTCTCTTCAAATTATTGTCATCTGACCTCTTCAAGCTTCTGTTTATAAATTTAAATAGAAGTTAATCTTTTTTCTGTTTCACTGAGATATTCTTATAGTTATCTTTCAAATCTTTCTTCACTGTAATGTGATTAACATGAACAGACACTGATCTTTCTCTTAAGTGTGAAGATACATAGATTGATCAGTAGTTGAAAGCAATGTGTTCTGATCAGTTACAGTTAATATACACTTTATATTGATATTGATCAGTGACTTCTTTGAAAGTGATCTTAGAAACTCAGAAGTCTGTTTAAACAGTGAAAACTCTTGCTTATATATAGATATTTAAATCTATTCAGTTTATAATATCTGTATCATTGCTGTTACTTCTCTTTAGTGCAGATGTATAAGTGACTGAGATGTAACATCTATCACTGTTCTGTATACTCTTGAGCTTGATAAGACAGTCATTCAATGTCTGAAGCTGTGTGCAGAAGTCTTCATAAGTCTGGTCTTTATCTACACTTATAAGAGTCTGTAAGAGTTTGAAAGTTAATATCTTCTTAAATATACTAATCTTCATTCAATTCTCTCAAGATTGATTATCTGCTTCTAGAATCTTGATATTGAAGTCAGAGATAAATGTTATAAGAGAACTGTTTCTCTGTCAGATACTCTATAATCAATCTAATACTTTCTATTGTATGATAGTGTCTTAAAACAGAATATCAAGATATTTCATAATATTATCAGATGTTCTTAACACTGATTTACATGCTTTTATTTATGAATGAAACTTCTGTTTCATGTAATTCTTCAATTATTCATTAATATATTAATCTTAATTAATTAATGAACTGATGAAATCTTTATCTACACTCAGTTTTACAAGTATTTTCATTCTTTATAATAAGTAGAGAGTGAGATCAGAAGTATTGAAATATATAAAAGTATCTAAGTATTCTTTCAGCACTTTTATATTTGATTCTGTAGATGTTGAAATTATATGAGTTACTTATTAAATCTCTTCATATTGAAGTTATTGAGTTGTATGTATATCAGCTATTTATTATTATTATAATTTCAACATTACTCAGAGTCACTGTGATATTATATCTATACTTACATTCAAGAGTTTCATATTATTGTTAGATATGATTATATCAATTATCAGATATATAATATCTGTGAAAGTGTAATTATATTCTCATATATCTGAGTATCAGAACTCTCAGATCTTTTACTGACATTCTCTTATAAGATTTTATTCTCTTTATAAGATCTTGTTACAGAGTCAGAGTGACTGATGAGCAAGCTTCTATCTGAGAACTTAATATTCACTTAACTGTTTGACTGTTTCTCTATTTTTTACATATTATTACATATTCAAATATCTCTTGATAAGTAATCATTTCTAATGAGAAGATAATATGTGAATAATTATTTTCTAATAAGAAGATAATGAATATTTTTATAGTATAAGAGATCTATACTGAACAGATCAGTATTATATTAATAGATCTTATTTAACAAAGATAAAAACATTAGAGAAGGAAAGAAAGAGAAAGTGTGAGAATCAGTGATTAAGATGAATATTTATACATGTATGTAGTGATGTATGCAGTGAAGCTTCAGAGCGGAAGAATATACATGTGTTCATAGCAGCTGAGAATCAGTGATTGAGAATAGCCAAGAATTGAAGTGTACATGTTCAAGAATGAAGTGATTGAAATCTGTGAAGTGTAATGAAATAGTCTATATAATTGATCAGGCGCAGCCCGTCACATAAAATTATATTAATCTGTTAATAGAGCTTAACTGATTCAAACTTATAATCAGATTAAGTGATTTGAATTGTAATATAGTAGAATCACAGTAGTAACTAGTCAGTGATATTATATAGAAATAGTTGTTTAATAAGCTGTATAAGTGAGCTTAACTATCTTACTTAAATAGTAAGCTCATAAGCTACAGAGTTATTATGAGAATATCACAGATATGATACTTAATATACTATAAAGATTATATAAGAAATATAGTAACTCTTATATATGATTTTATAGAAGAAAAAATGAATTACTGACTTCTTTAATAAGAAGTCAGTATCTAGTTATTTTATATAGATAATAAGTGAATACTCTTCTCTCATTTCATAAGTAAGAATAGCTGAAGTGATATTTCAGTAGTATCTTACTATTAAGAAAGAGTAATCTGCTGATCTTATATAGAAGTGAGATTCTTATATTCATCAATTGAATCTTTCTATAATATATTTAAATATGTTATAAAGTGATTAGAAACCAGTTTGAACAGTCTGTGAGATAAATGAAATCATTCACAGAGAAGTAATGAGTTGTGCGGAACTGCAGCAGAGTCTTGACATAGCTAGAGGTATAACATCTTATCATATTATTTAAATAAGATTATGATTTTCACTTCTCAATTTAAATTATTTTTATTGCTTTAAATAACTTTAAATCTTATTTAAGTGTTATCAAAAAGCATTACTTTTTAAAAAATTAAAAATAGTCTAAAAAAAAATTAAAATGTCTAAAAATAGTAAACTTTATATCAAGAATGAGACTAAATAAGATTAAATGAAACTACTTTCTTATTTTTTCTAAGTTATGATCTCATTTTAAGATCTGATATATAGTTACTTTACATGTTTTTTTAATAATTAGTCTCAGTAGAATTCACACTAAGAAATGTATAAGATTAAATTTAGACTGACTGTGTGACTGTGTCTGAGACCAGAATCAGATTTTTTGATAGTTTCATTATCAATTCAACTGATCTCATTACACAGTTTTAACATTAGATAGTAGTCTCATACTGTCTCAGTGAGACTTACTGTCTACTCTTGTCACATTTTTCAAATGAGATCATGATTTCCACTTCTCAATTTAAATTATTTTTATTGCTTTAAATGACTTTAAATCTTATTTGAGTATTATCAAAAAGTGTTACTTTTTAAAAAATTAAAAATAGTTCAAAAAAAACCTTAAAATGTCTAAAAATAGTAACTTTATGCTAAGAATGAGACTAAATGAGATCAAATGAAACCACTTTCTCATTTTTTTCAAGTCATGGTTTCATTTTAAGATCTGATATATAGTCACTTTATATGTTTTTTTGATAGCCAGTCCCAGCAGGATTTATGCTAAGAAATGTATGAGATCAGATTAAATGAGATTAAATATAAAATTCATAGTTCTGACGGCCAGTCTAATTAAATTAAATGAGATTAAATGTGAAATTTATAATCTCAGTAGTCAGTCTATCTATAAGTACTTATTCTTATATCTGAGCTAAAATTTTCTAGTTTTACATATCTGAAATTAATAAATGTATAATAATTAGCTTTATAGATACTAGAAAAACTCTGAAAACTAAAGTTTTCAGATAAATATTATAGTTTCTAACTGAATACATTTATAATAAAAGAATAACATTAATAATAATAATAATAATAATACTAGTTTTTATAATATTAATTAACTACTTTAAAAACTTCTTTATTAATTAATAAAAATAATTAATATATTTTTATATATTTTATAATATTTAATACTAATATAAAAAATTATTTTACTATTTATTATTTTTTATTATATTTTTATTTTTATTTTTACTTTAATTCTTTATTACTTATATAATTTATATAAAATTTAATAATTTATATAAAATAACTGCTTATAAAGCTTAATTTCTTACACAGTAAAAATATAATTAATAAGCTTTATTTAATTATAAATAAAATGAATGTAATTGATATATATACATAGTAATGTAACACTAGTACATAAAACCACAAAAAAACTCATTTGACACATTTGTCACTTATGAGCTGCTGTCAGCAGAGTCTAACCACATTCAAAATCAATCAGAGCTGGAGAAACAGCGGGAAATTTTGGGGCTTTTTTAGCATCTTTTTGCCACCTCAGGTTCTATTGCTAGCCAAATCTTGTTTAGGAGCCACAGCCAGAGTGTAAGCATACGCAGTAGTTAGCTCAGTAACTACCTTTCACTGGGGGTTTTACAAATTTAGTTAAACGGCGAGAAATATATGACTGGGGCGGCTGCTCGAGGTTTTCCTTGTTTTCTGGTGGCAAGACGGCTCGAAAAACAACATTCATATCTATAATAATAATAAAAATATAAATCCCAGCCTGAAGATCATGGGTTGTCAAGAATACCCTGTGCAAGGCGCCGCTTCGTGCCAAACCCTATCCGTGCGTTTGGGTAAAAACACACCAGGCTGCTATGCAGCGCGAAACAGGGGGGTTATTTCATTATTCAGTAAGCTCGAAGTTTAAATAACGATAGTTCGCTCGCTCTCGAGCTCTCCGATCCGAACGTGGATGGCTATTGGCAGCAGAGACTCCTGCTTGAGGGTGTTGGCTCCACCTTCAGGCCTTCCTGCGCGCAGTAATTCCAGCCACACCCACCCACCGCGATCTAAGATCTCCAAAGAGAGAGTCGGCGGTCAACTGGGTAGATAATAATAATAATAAAGATTTAACAGTGCATCCAGCTGAGTTTTTGTCCAGTCACGGGGTGGCGATTAACTCGGGGCAAAAGCCCTGCAAATCTAGGGAGAAAAACTCGCCACTCTGTGGGGTGCTTTGCTGTTGATATTGTTAAGCCGGTAAATAATAATATTGAGCTCGCTGGAAGAAGACACTGGGAAGAGTAAAAACAAACCCGACAGTACAGAAAGGAATAAGTTTATATTTCGGAATCCTTGTTGTGAGCCGACTCAGCGCACGCTAGACAAAACAAAGCCGCCGCCCAGATCAATTTCCACCACGACTTTCCCAAGCTGCCGAGCCGAAAACACATCACACAACCACCCACCCACCGGATTGCTTGTTTTTCTTCTTTTTGGGGGGTAACTGGTGGCGGAACAACAAGCACGGCAATTCCTGGCTCGTGGATTCGAGCTGTGGCTTGCGATTGAACAGTTTGAGCTTGGGGCGTTTTGTCCACTTCATCTTTGTTGTCCGCCCCTTTTGCTCATTGATTTGCTCCCTACTCACTCTTTTGCGGAGGGACCTTATTGCTGATTAGTCTCTCATTCCATTTTTTTTTTTTTTTTTTTTCCTCTTCCTTCTTTTCGTACTTATTTCAGCTCTGCTCCCCCTTCTCGGACCGTTTGTTTCCCTTTTGTTTTTGTTTTTCTATTCCGTTGCGCTTGAGGGGCTAGTTGATATATATCGTTACTTGAGCCTCCCTCTCCTCATTGCTGTCGTTGGCGGCTCTCCACCCACCTGTGTTGTGCAGCTTTGGCAGCGGAACTTAGCAGCAGCACGAGTAGCTGCAGAAACCGCAGCCATGGTAAGCAATAAACATCCCAGTTTCGTTCTCAATGTCTCCGCTCCTGAAGCAGAGCTGTGTTGAGCCTGCTTTGGCTTCGTCGACTAACATATATCTCATCTCTCCGCTCGCAAGGACGAGGATCCCAAGTCCACTTCCAACTCCGCCTCCGGGCTTGTCTCGACCTTGGTCCCCACCCTCATCATCTCGGGGGCCATGGTATTGGTCTTCATCATTCTCCGTCAAAGCCAACGTCGTCAATATGCCCCGAGAACCTATATTGGCTCGCTGCGGGAGCAGGAGCGCACTCCAGCGCCAGAGCCAGGAATCTTCGGCTGGATAACTTCAATGGCCAAGTTGTCCGATGAATACGTGCTGCGACATCACTCCCTCGATGCCTATCTCCTTCTTCGTTACCTGAAGATTGCGACGACCATCTGCTTGGTCGGCTGCCTTATCACCTGGCCAATCCTCTTCCCCGTCAATGCCACTGGCGGTGGGGGAATGGAGCAATTGGATCTTCTCACTTTTGGGAATGTGAAAAACAACCTGAATAGATTCTATGCACATACTTTTGTGGCTTGGATATTCGTTGGTAGGTTCCTGTTTTTCCCAAAAATCATTGTAGTTTGTTTTGGGTGGTTAGAAAGTAAACCCAAATGCTAATATCACATATCATGCATAGGTTTTGTTTTCTTCATGATCACACGTGAAATGCTCTTTTTCATCAACTTGCGTCAGGCATACTTCTTCTCCCCTCTCTATGCTTCTCGTATCTCTTCGAAGACCGTTCTCTTCACTTCCGTCCCTCGGGAATACCTAAATGAAGAAAAAATTCGACGTATCTATGGCAATGATAAAGTGAAAAACGTTTGGATCCCAACTGACACCAAGGAATTGGCGGACTTGGTCGAAGCAAGAGACAAAACTGCGTTCCGCCTTGAGGGTGCTGAAACGAAGCTGATTAAATTGGCCAATGTCGCGCGCATCAAGTCGCTTAAGGCTAAGCCAGCTGACGAAGAAAACCATGACACAGATAATCCCACTAGCGATGAAGCTCAGGGAGAATCGGGCTCAGTGGCTTCTCGCTGGATCAAACCTTCCGATAGACCTACCCATAAACTCAAACCAGTCATCGGTAAAAAGGTCGATACCATCAACTGGTCAAGAACTGAGATCGAGCGCTTGAATCCGGAAATTGAAGCTCTCCAGGCGAAACATCGTGCTGGTGACGCTGCCAAGATATCGGCGATATTTGTTGAGTTTTACACCCAAAATGAAGCTCAGTCGGCATATCAAATGGGTATGTAAAACTTGCTCTCTATGTCCAAAAAATAGTCATTAGGGGGTACACTTACTAATGCGATCACTCCAGTTGCTCATAACCAACCCCTCCACATGGCTCCACGATACATTGGTCTTAACCCTAATGATATCATCTGGTCGAATTTGAGGATTAAGTGGTGGGAGCTCATTATCAGAAATGCTGCCACCATCGGTGCCGTTGTGGCTCTGATCATCTTCTGGGCGATTCCCGTTGCCGTTGTCGGTGCGATCTCGAACATCAACTTCCTGACAGAGAAAGTTCCATTCCTCAGATTCATCAACGATTGCCCTCCGGTCATCTTGGGTCTTATCACTGCCCTCCTCCCTGCCGTGCTGCTCGCAGTTCTCATGGCTCTCCTACCCATCATCCTTCGATGTAAGTGTTGTTTTCCGAGCCTAGTAAATCGCGCTCTGAGCTAATCGCTTCTACCTCTTCCCAATTTGCAGTAATGGCAAGACTTGGTGGTTGCCCAACCACAGCCGCTGCTGAGCTCAGGACCCAAAACTTTTATTTCGGATTCCAGGTTGTCCAGGTGTTCCTCGTTACGACGTTGTCTTCCGCCGCCTCCAGCGTCGTGGAGAAAATTATTCAAAATCCTCAGAGCGCAGCTACACTCCTCGCTCAGAATATCCCAAAAGCGTCTAACTTCTATATTGCGTACTTCATTCTCCAGGGTCTAACCTTCAGTGCGGGTGCTCTGCTCCAGATCGTAGGCTTGATTGTATCCAAGATCTTGGGCAAGCTCTTTGATAACACTCCCCGAAAAATGTACAAACGGTGGTCAACCCTGTCTGGACTGGGCTGGGGAACTGTCCTTCCCGTTCTGACCAATCTTTGCGTGATTGGTACGTAACACCCATTCCCCTTGCTATCAAACCATAACTCCATACTGATTTCTCCTCTCTTTCAGCCATTACTTACGGCGCGATTGCCCCCTTGGTCCTTGGCTTCGCAACTATTGGCCTGTTCCTCTTCTACGTCGCATATCGTTACAACATGCTATACGTCACTAACAGCAACATCGACACCAAGGGCATGATTTACCCACGCGCCCTCCAACAAACAGCCGTAGGCTGCTACCTCCTCATTCTCTGCCTGATCGGGCTCTTCGCCATCAGCACCGGCAGCGACAAGAGCGCTCTCGGCCCCTTAATCCTCATGATCATCTTCCTCGTCTTCGTCGTTATCTACCACCTCTCACTTAATGCGGCCGTCACCCCATTGCTCAAGTACCTGCCCCGGAACCTCGAAGCTGAAGAACAGGATCTGCTCGCCCGAGACGGCTCCCCTCAAGATGGCAGTGAGCCAGGAGAAAAGAACGGCGTCGGGCCATCCACCAATGGTGCAGAGGGTGGAGATGCCGAAAAGGGCATATCCAACCCAGCCGACCTCCTGCCTCTGAAACCACAAGGCATCATCGGCAAATTCCTGCGCCCAGACAAATATGCCAACTACGAGACTCTACGCAAGCTCGTCCCCAAGGATTTCGGAGATATCTCATATACCCTCGAAATAGAGCAAAATGCGTATTTCCACCCTTCTGTCGGCTCGCAGCCGCCGTTGTTGTGGATTCCGCGCGACGCGGGTGGAGTGAGTAGGCAGGAGGTAGCGCATACGTCCAAGGTGATTGCGATTACCGATGAGGATGCGACGATTGACGAGAAGAATAAGATTACGTGGAATGAGGAGAAGGGGAGGCCGCCGATTTATGAGGAGCCGATTCATTATTAATTTTCTTTTTTTTTTTTCTTCTCCTGTCGTTCTTTCTTTTTTTTTACTTGTTTCTACCATCGCCTCTAGGTTTTAAGTTCCCCTCTGTCGCTTTGGTGTGATCGCGGACGATGGGAGGTGGAAACATGCCATGCAGTGCCCTGGCGATGCGGTAGGTTTGAATGAGAAGCTCTGGTTTGTGGTAATTATAACGAGCAGCTGTGTTTGCTCATCCCACGAGGTATTATTATTTTCCGATAATACGATTTAATCATAATTGGATGAAAACTGGTGGGAGTATGTATGAAGGACGATATGATGGGTTTCTAAAAACTTATTTTGTGCCAGTTCGACGGAACAGGCAGGATATATTGGGGGAAGTGCGCGGTTGGTTGGTTGGTATGAGAGGCTCGTTTTGCTGAATCGAAATACCCCTTCGCTTTATCAAACTGCTGTTTTTTTTTTGTTTTTTTTTTCATCATTTTCTTTCATTTTGTTTTAGTATTCTTCTTCAAGGGAAGGAATTTCCCCCTTCAACCTTCTTTTCGGCTTGTCGAATTTTCCCATGGTTTTGTTGAATTTTAGTTGTGTAGTTCCCTCCCCAGTGTCGAGTCGCCGTGGAGATCTAGTCCTGAATTATATTAGCAAAATGATACCAGTTCAATCAAACTCCTGTTTTTATGTATATATCTGGGGACATTTGTTTTGTGAGGGATTGATTTTTTTAAGAAAAAAAAAATATAAAAAAAATATATATAAAAAAATAACCCTTATATATATATTGGACACCTCTTCCTTTTCTGTAAAAGCCTCTTTCGGGGAAACATCAGAGGGACCAGGCCCCCTTTTCGACTCAATATTCATGCAGGTACCCGAAGCACACGCACACATATATTGTCATGCATTGGACAGATAGATACTTGTGCAACTGCATTTCATTTCTCTGTTTCATTGCTCTTTTTCCTTTTTGTCATGGCCTTGACTCAATCTTTAACGAACATAACCAAATGTAAAGAAGCTGATACGCTCGATGCTTTTTTCGAAATTTTTCTTAAAGAAAAACAGAAATATAGCAAGATAAGAGGAAAGCGAGGTTTATTTTCATATTTTGATCCTTAGGCGTGGCTTTTAAACATTTGCGGCTGGGGAACTATGCATCGAGAAACTCGAGAGCTCCCTGGCCTGGCTCGCCCCCCCTGGCTCGCCCCTGGCCCCTGCCCGTGCAGGCAGGCAGGCAGGTTATAGTTACACATCAACTGACCGCACTAGTAGCTGACCTCATTATTTTCTCCCATCGTTGCCCTCCTAAATGAGTTTGAATGTTCAACGATGGACGTTCCACTGTTTATATTGTTGTATAACTAACTATACGATAGTTAATTATTAATAATTATCTAATATTAGCATTATTCTATATTCGATCAAGCCCATAATATTCTTAACATTTTACCGAGTATTTAACTCTGCAAGGCTGCCTTGCCTGTCTTCCTCATGCTTGTCGTGATGTGAGGTGAACACGACAAGGATGATCTGCTTGCTTCCCGCTCCTGGCGCTCGATATGGTCCCCTGGGATGCGCTGATGCCGCCGCCAAGAAGCCACTGCTCTCTATTCAGGAATGATCCGGCGCGGCGTGCAGCCGAATATCCCATCGTATCAACGGTTGTTGGTTGGAAAACGAGAACTGGAAAGGGAGAGAAGTGCATACGACGAGGGGAAATTGAACGGAAAATGAAAAACGCAGGGTAGTTAGTTAACCTTGCCGCTTGTTCACTTTTTCAGAAAAACAACGACGACCCTGCCCTTGGCGATCCATTCCATCTCACGGAGGGCGCGTTTCCAGCATTCCCGTCATCCAAACGGCTAGCTCTCCGTGGAGGACTAACAATAACAATGGAATTCGAGTGCGCTCGCTGAGACCGCACCGGACTCGCCTCCAATGACCCGCCAACAGCGACATTGTACTCTATCTCGGGTTCATCATCCTGCTGCGGATTGTGCTGGAGTCCATGTCCATGCCCGTACTGATGATCTAGGTCATGCCCATGCCCATACCCAGGCCCTCCCTGACTCAAGCTTAGATGTTGTGGTCTATTCCTCAACGTCCATAAATCCCACCCATTGTTCATCGCGGCAAGCTCGACGATACTCTCCGCCTCAGCAACCATATTATCCTCCACATAAGAAGCGTCGTGATCGGGTATATTCCCTTCTTCCTCATTCTCATCCATGTCCTCAGCTACATTCTCCTTGTCGTCGCTTGCCAGCAAATGAACGCGTTCACCAATTGGCCTCTTTGCTGTTGGTGGCGGGGGCGGTGACCGGTAGCCAGCTGTGGGATCCTGGTAAATGAGAAATGGCCTGGTGGTTTGTGGACCGTCCCGGGCAGGGACAGTCCAGCCCACTGGACCTAAATATGGTATTCTCAGCGTTAGTACTCGATCACCGGTGTGGATGTGCATGTAGCTATGTTCGTGTTCGCATGGTTCGTCTTTGTCATCCGCGCAGGGCCTGAAGTCCATTTCCACCTCCGGCGCCTTTTGATTAGGCCCGCATTGTTCTTCTACGCGAATATGTTGCGGGGTTTCACTGTTTCTGTTCGTGTTTTGGGATATGGGGCATCCGAGGGGTACATCAGGGCCGTGGTACCCATCAGAGTAAACCACTGGCGGCATCTGATGACCCCCGTGTTCCTGAGGGTTCTGTCAGCATACCCTTCTCTGTGCAAGTCTCCTCTCACTTTAATTCTAATTCTCATACTCTTGAGAGTCCGCCTCAAGGTAAACTACGAGGAATAAATACCTCGCATACACCATTCCTACCTTCCCTGCATCTCCTTTCATCCCTTTCTCGCTGCGCAGACAAAGCTGCCTATTTCTCAGCCTCGCAGGAGTAGTTAGTCATCCGTCCTTATCAAGTGATATACCGCGTAATATTCGCGTATGGTCAACCTACCTGCTCCTCTATATCCAGAGACATTTCAAGATCAACTGGTTCCACATCTATCTCCAGACGAGGTCTCCCTGTATGACTCCGCTGAGAAGGATGGAGAGACGAACCTGTTAGTTTGCTCTTGTTCCAACTTTCCGCTTTCCTCCAATGAAGCATATGCAGTTTCTGGTGGAGTTTTCCTGCATTCAAAACCTACCAGGCTGCAGAACTGATGCTCATATTCTGGGCTTGCCATTGCCATCCCTGAGCAATCGGCCCCATAGGAATATGGAGCGTCGTGGACTTGGTAGGCTACATAGTTTGGTCCCATTATATTTCCCAGGGTCGCATGGTATAGATATATATACTCCCGATATCCTCCCCTTTCCACACAGGCTGGGGAGGGAAGGGAATATCAGCCTCCTAGGGCCTTTGGAGGGGAGTTTGTTGGTTTGCTGGCAAGCCTGCTACGAGGAAGTCTGAGTCCCCTGACGGAGCTTGTGTAAATGCAAATTGAAAGTGATATGGTATCTTCTGAGATATCTAGTGGGAGGAGACCGCACTGAGCAGTTCGGTATGGGGGAGAGAACGCGTAGGTGTGAGGGAACTGAATGGGTTGGGGTGTGGTAAGCATATATATAGGTGTGTGTCCTGTGCTATGAATCGGAGAAGGAAACCAAATGAGGTCATGCCACGCGCTGGAGGAATAGACGCGTCGTGGGTTTTGTTCACGCAGTCATACAAACAATATTCACCAAGGGAAGAGAGCATGTGAGGTCATTAGGTATGTCAGAATTGTCATTCAAGGTTGTATCTATCTACCTTACTGACTCGCTGGCTGAATAACAGTGAATCAGGGAGCTATATTGTACCCCTGGATTGTGAACTGCCCTATAACAGCCATATCTTCTAGAATCATACTAAATAAAAACTGAGTACAGCAAGCAACTATATCCCCTGTCCATATGCCCATCCTTCTTCGCACTTCCCCAGGTTGATTAAAAGATGGTCTGGCTTATATCGCGTATAGAGCTACATTTGCTTGTAGGAAACAAGATAGGTCGGATGATTCTCTGAAACTACCTACATATTTGTTCAGCTCACAGCTAATTAATGGGACAGAATATGGGGAGCGTACTTAGGTATGAGATGCTGCATTCTGTATTGCCCCTTAAATTATGGGCATTGAGTTCACCCAATTGAGTTCTCTGCGGGCAAATGTAATCGAACTCACTCCCCAACTGAAAGCGACAAATAGATTGCTGCCTCCCCAGGCAAGGAGAAAATTTCGCAATCCGACTACTCGCTTTTGATCATTAGGTTTGGAAGTAGGAGGTATTCTTGGACGAAATAGACATGGATACAAGTTACTGGCATGAATAATGCAAGTCCTACCAATCTAAGGGAGTCTCGTTTCTGCTTAACTTCGCTGGAGGAAATCCCCGCCGAAACGAAAGAGAAAATATTTTACCTGGATGTCAAAGTGTGTGAATCGTGACCCGGGATCAATATACTCGCAAATTGGAGCAGTGAGCATCGTGTATACCTGAAAAGGGACGAAGTTAGTTAGGTTCCGCGAGGCCACTTGCAGGTACAACATCCAGACCCACGGGCAGAATGAAGCACTCCTGGAGAAGAGTCTTCGTTGCTCTTTGCCAGGTCTGTTCCTGATAAACCGGTAATCGCACGTCAGCGGAACATAACGGTGCCTGGGAATTCCTTGCGAGTTAAAGCAGAAGGCTGCGAGGCGTCAAAGGTGCAAGGCCACGAAGTACTGTCAACCCACTAATCAATGGCAGTATATCGATGCCACTCTCTTTGCATTTCGAGAGAACGGATACTAGGGACAGCTGCTTAGGGGGGATCTGCTGTTGCACTTCTTCATGAAGAGGATCACGCACGGCGATCTGGATAAATTGAAGAGAGCATGGGCAATAGAGCGCTGCACATATCCGGACGTAGATCTTCGTGAACAAGTATGTTTAATCGTGGCAATTACAAGGAGCCAATGTTCTGCAAGGTGTCTCAACCAAGTATTGGAACACACAAAAGACAGGGCTTCGGTTTCCTTGAGCTAGCTTCCAGATGTGCGAGTGATATGAATAGGATGGACAAGAAGATGAAACATATTCCGCGAGGAATAGTGAAGACCCGTTCGTCCCTACTGTTAACATGTGCCTTTGCGATGATATCACAATTTTTGTTGTCCGAGAGGAGAATAACAAAGGCGGGCAATTTCACCATTAAATCGAGTTCATCAGCTTTCGCACGGCACTGTACTCTGTATAGGGGCTGAAGTGACTTTTTCCTTGAGGTTTATGGTTGCATTGTTGTCCTTCCTATTGTCCCTCTAATTTCTTTTCCACAATCGCCTTATATTTCAAACCATCAGAGTGACTGCTTTGAATCCCGTGGATAAGAAACAGTATGATAAACTTCATGTTTTACTTGAGATTGATATTGAGGGCTTTCAGCATCCATGGTTAACCTCAATTAATCATCTAGGATGAGACGCAGGGACAAGACAGCTGTAACACACACCCAGTACACGAAAGGCTTGGGCAGGATTCAAGATAAAAACGAAAGGGGAATATCTGTGGATATGGCCCACTCTATCGCGTGGCAAGCAAAAATCAACAATGAATAAAGGTGTGCCGCGACAAAAAGCAATTGGAGTAGCTTAACTCAAGGAGAATGCTACGATATGTTACATGCTCATCAAGTATTCAATGTGCAGAATCCTTTTAGGTTTCGGATAAAGTGTTCAATATTGAGCTCGTAGGATGAATCCATATACTGGCAATTCTTCCAGAGTAAACAAATAATCACCCAAGGAGAATGTAAGTGATGAACCTCAAACAGAAAAAGTGAACGTAGCACTCCAGCTCGAATAACACTACCGCCTAACACCCAGCCTATGGACCCTCTAAAAAGAGTAAAGATCAGTACGTCTTTCCGTGCTCTTGAACTCGCAACTGAATTCTCACGGATAATGCAACCTCTCTAACTCGCGATTCTCCTTGTGGACATCTTGCAAATACCAGTTAACTTTCCAGTCCCTATCGGTCAGTAATACAATTCAGGCCATAATGTCAAAATAGAAAAAGCGAAGCTAAAACTATAGCAGTCAAATGAAAGGAGAAAAGATGGCCGGCGAACTCCCGGAATCAAAGACGAATCAACTCAAAATTCAGGAAGAAATGCTCCAGCTGCTAGATGATTGGTATGCTAAGATGAAGGAGTTTCAAGTCCAGATTTCTCAGCTTATGGACATATCCATCGAGCTCTTTGAAGACGTCCAGCTCAATGACGCTGTCATGCAAGTTGTAGCGCAAGTGGCTGAAGGCGCTCAGGATCCGGAATTACTGCGACAAGTCGAGAGGGTCAGGCAACGGCTGGACGGTGCTTATCAAGAAATTGAGAAATTCCAAGATTGGGCGAAAATTCTGAGAGAGGAATTGGAGGACGCAAAGCTGGCTATAGAAGATTGTCGTGTCAGGGGATTTAAGAATTAAGTTTGGTGAGTGTCTGATCCAAGTTTAAATGGACTTTGATTTTAAGATCTGGACAGATTTGGGACTAACTTCGTTCTTCCCTGAGCTTAGCAATAATAAATAGGCCGCAATGGAAACGCTCTACCCCTGGACCTAACAATCACGATAGCAACATTTTTCATCAGCGAAACGCGCACGACACGATATTCGCTCCAATCATAGCTGATATTACGGAGAATGACTTTTATCCAGCCTGGCAAAGCCAAGTTTTTGCAGGAAAAACGGAGGGCGCAGGCTAGGAAGGAGAATGATCGGTTGGAAAGGTTAGCATTTGTAGATGGCGGGAAGGAGACCCCGAAGCAGTGAAAAGGGCATCGAAATTGGGATTTGATTCAAAATAAATGGAAGTGGATTGATTTTTGTATCCCAATCTCATGTAACCTTTCCTTTCCAGTAGCGTTTTTTTTCCCCAAAAGGAATATTATATCACAAGCCTGCAACAAGCTCTCTGGTAGCTCTTGGGTGACCCCATTTCCGTTGCACACATAGAATGCGATCTCGAGATGGATGGTAGGGTAGGGAGGTATGATGGCTCAGCAACTGAAAACGAAGTTGGAAGAGCTAGAGAGGTATGACTTGAGGAGCCTTGACTCGGATGGATCCAGATTACCCCCGACTTGAAACACTAGGTATTCGAGCCAGGTTCAATATCCCGACAAGTCGAGTCGAGCCGAGTCGAACATACTGCGTATACGAGAAGGAGACCGATGCCGAGTCGGGGTCTTGGCGGACCAAGTCCGAGTCAACTCGGGAAAAAACTCGGAATCGTCTGCACATTACTTTACTCTGTACTCCGTAGAGATATCTCAACTCTATTCCTTTTCCAACATCATTATGTTGGAATCGCACACAGAAAAGACGGATTACAATTCAATAGCCAGGTAGACTGGAGATGGATATGCGGCTAACCCCGGTGTGATGCCCTTTGGTGCATACATTGCAACCATCTAGTGGTAAACACGCAAGACGCCAGAGCACGATTCCGCTCATTCCCCGGACGATCGCAGGATCATTGCCCCGGAGCTCCCTGGTGTAGAAACCAGGAGAAAATACCAGGAACACGGCCACGTATCCTTGAGGCATTCGGTTCGATAGCCTGATTCTGAACTTCCTAGGATTTACGCAGTAGTTTTCTTTCATCACCCTATCTATCGGCCATTGCAGGCAGGATTCTTCTGGTCATCAATTCAAACCAGGGATTTTTCAAACAGTGTTGCAGATCGTCCATCCCTCTCTACGGCGGCCATCCCCTCCTAAACAAATCACGAACGTTGGAGAATGATGCTCAAATATCATGATCGAGAGAGGCAAGAGGATCATTGCCTTATTGGCTAGCCAGCATGCGATGGTCGATCGACTTGAGAGATGGTTCATCTCTTTGCGGGGCTCTCTAAAATTCGATAGCTGAGAATCCGTCGAAAGTTCATCGCCCCACCCCGCAGGAAGGGAAGATTCAGGTCTGGTCCTCACCACCCCCCACCCCACAATCAGCGGCCAAGCTCAATGCCAGCACTAATAATTATTCGACCATCACAGATGCTGACTTGCAGCAGCCCAAGCCGGGGTGGGATCAATGGCTTGCAGTTCAATCAAAACGAGAGTGTAAGGACCGAGTAAAGTACTGTACATATATTACATATATTACCATACATACGAGGGAAACAAAGCAAGCCCGAGCGAACGTACAGCGCTATACGCGGTCATTTGCCCTTGGTGCATCTCTCCCTTGCGCTGTCATGCATTGTAACATAACTTGTCATCCTCGCGCGTTTCCCGTATTATCCTCATTCATGGATGTTCGTCTCAGGACAAGCGCGGAACAACGCACAAAAAAAAAACTCATTTATGAGTATCTGAACAGCTTTAAGCTGCGGCCGCTAAGTCTCCGGAAGCAACGATAATGGCGATCATGAGGCAGAGGATTAACCTTTCTTCGGCATCTGAGAGCAAAAGGCTCTAGAAGTCAAAAATATATATAAAAAGGGTTTTCAAAAACCCGATATCCTGAAACGGCTCTTGCAGGATGAAGAGCTGCCCCCGACCTGCCATGGTAATTGGCGGATGAACTCGCATCGTGTCCGAGACTAATGGCAGGGTTTTTTTTATTTATCATATACGTCGAATCGTTGTTGTCTGCGGATGGTTAGATCAATTGAAGATTGGAAAGTCAGAGCATCACCCGTGTGGTTTACGTCTCATTGTGAACGAACCCACGAGCGGCGGCAAAGGGGTGGAAGTGGGAAGGGGCAAAGTATTCGTCCATTCCAAATTCCATCCAGAAGAATTTTATCTTCAATCGCGCTCCGGCCTTGATCTTTCTCTCAGATGTCTGACATATCATCCCCCAATACGGAATCTTATATTCTCCGTGCTAAGAAGAATGATTCTTCAATATTGTTTGCATGGAAAATAGTGAAATGATAATGAACGCATTTGAATAGTTTTTGGCCTTCCATGCTTCTCATGAATCATGGATCAGGGAATTACTTGCTACCCCTTCAATAATCAATTTGAGTGCCACATTTCTAGTCTGGGACCTCCTGCCTTTTGTCTTTTTCGGGGTTTGCTTCTTTTCATTTTTCGATAGTCGGATATAACCAATTCGATAGCCAGTACCCACCGATGTAGTCAGCAATAGGAAGATATCACATGAAGCGGCCAAAGGAATAAGAAGAAAGAATGAAGCAAACAAAGAGGAGAATTAGCCTTTCGAAGTGGCCATCAAAATGAAAGGAACCAAGTGATAACAATCGAATTTACTTCGCGCCTAAAGTCAAACGCACTAATCCGCATGTATTATAGTCGATAGCTATGTAGGGCAACCTAAGCTACAACCTTGAGAAAGTCCTTTAGCAGGTCTTGATTACACAAAGCCAGGAACTCACATTGTGCAGTTGGTTTCACGGCGCACCGGGGTAAACATGCTTTCCATCCTTCATGAAGCCAGCGACGACTGCCTGACCTTCTTTACTAACCAGCCAATGCGCGAAATACTTTGCAAGCGGAGGCTCATCGCTCACTAGGAGATGAGCAGGCATAAGGAGCGGATCATCTTCCCTGTCTGGTCCCTTTTTATAGATGGTGAGGTTGTTTTGGACCTCGTGAGGGACCGAGAGAGAAGCTCCCCAGTCTGTAAGGGTGTACTCTCCCAACCTTACCGCAGTCGTCAGCGCTTGGATTGGATACTCTGCGTTCTCGTGGTACCATGGAGACTTTGTTTGAGCCCATGGAGCCTTTCATAGTCGACAGTCAGTATGTATGTGTCTATGACCTCCAATCGTTAGAGGGCTCGCCGGCGGGGACTTTACCTCGCCAATTTTAATCCACAACTCCGACTCCTTGATATTGGGGGCGGATTTACCGGCTCAGGGACTTTACATTCTTGCCAGACTCAGCTACAGAGTAAATTGATTGAAACATTTCCTCCACGCTATCACTGCTGTCGAGTTTTGCCCGGTTCGATGGTGGGCCGACTAGTAGGAAGCGCTCCCGGAAGGCATAGTAGCTGGGATTTCCAGCAAAGTTTTGGTCAATGGCTAACTGTTCTGCGGCCGCGTGATAGGTGATACACGCATCGACGGTACCATTTTTCATATAATTGATCGACTCCGTCATATCGCTCTTGCACCAAGCTACTTTAAAAGGCGATTTCCCCTGGGAAACCTTGAACTGGGTGAAGGCGTCTGCAAGCGCTGTTACAAAGGTCACTATTCGCAAGAAAGACGTGAAGGACCAGAAGGGGCAAGAAACACCGACAAAGGCCACGGACAATAAACCATACGTACCCTTTATTAAGTGACTTTGACCGGGGCACCATTTCCTATTTTGAGCCAAATGCGCTGGGCTTCTGCGTAACCACTTTTATACTGTTCCGCAGGTTGAACCTTCTCAGTGTGCCATCCTGTCGGTGGTCGGATGATTTGCCAGGGTGTGCCATTGAAGTCTAAACGGCTGATGGTATTTTCAGTCTTCGCTCGGTGCAGGTATTTTTCTACCGCGATTTCGAAGTTGGCAATCTCTCCGCTAACTTTCTTCCATGAGGTTCCACTGACATGTTTATATATCCCACCATTTTGGCAATGCTTGAAGACTCCTTCCATGCCTGCTGCAATCTGGATGGCGTGCGAATCCATGTCGCAAATTCTGGTCCAATGAATGGTACCATGGTACTGGAAAACTTGGTCATTGTTATGGCGCATATAGAGATGTCCTCCGCCTGCAGCAATTTCGGAAAGGTGACCATTAGCATCAAGGTGGTGCCAGGTGCTATTATACCTCCAAGCAGTACCATCCATGTGAAGTTGGTATAAGCATCGCCGTCTACGGCAAGGTCCTTGAACCGGGGACTTTTGTCAATGGGCTGCCAAGTTCCACTTGTAAAAATGGTTTGAGCCAGAAGCCCAGATCTTGGCTGCGCCCTGGTTGATTAGACTCCATGAGCCACCCTCGCGAGAGTGTACATAACCATGCTGGTCGATCGCCGCAGGTAGACACCGTGGTCATTTGCCACTATTTGGGCATTTTTGGCGTTGTCATCAAGCGTCTTCCAGTAATATACTGGCCGCCCAATGTATCGCTGGACTGCGCTATTGCTGGGTAGCTGATAGCACTCATTGCCGTTGGTAGAAATCTGGACAACCGCCACGGATGGGGATTATTTAGTATAGTTAAGAAATGAGTTAAGGAATGAGTTGCAATTGTTGCCTGTTGAATAGAAATTTGTTCAAGCACGACCACATGTCTGGCAGTTGCGCAAGATATGAGCGGAGACCTACCCAAACTTATAGACACAGCCATCAGGCGCCTCGGGTTTTCACGCACGTATAGTGCGCTTCATCATGATAGATTTGTCATCACACAAGGTGTCCAACCCTGGCAATTTCTCAGCCAGCCTTCATGAGCTTGAACACGACATAGCATGGGAGGACGAAGGAAGGGGCATGCTTCTCAACCCGGTGAATGGTTCAATCCAGTAGTTCTGGCTAAACTCCTGTCCTCCTCCTCCTCTGCAAAGATACCCAATGAAGCCAGCCACTGATCAAGGACAGAAATATCTCACTTCGTTTGGCAAGGTTGGAGGGTCAAGGGCTGGCTGAATGTAGACTTTCCACACTCGAAATTCTCTATATTAGGCGCGAGACGCGCACTTCTTCAGTACTCCTCGGAGGTGTAATGTGGTTGCTTCAGGCGCTGCATCAAAATTGTTGTGGAGCTCGTAGAGTATTCGTCAAAGCATTCATGATGCTTCTCGCTGCCAGGTAATCCTCCCACATCAGGGTAGAACAACTATGTGGCCAATAGCCACTAGGTTCATAAAGAAGGAAAATTTGTTAGTTACCCGTGAAGAGTTGAAATTGGGTAAGGTGGTCTCGAACGCCCTCTTGAGGAGTCCAACCATCCCGCAAAGTAGAGAACTTTAGCGGAGCTGAGGATTTCTATCCAAGCGCAATGCCGAAAACCAATGAAAGCCAACGACGGACTCATGGAAGTCAACAATCTCATCCTTTGAAAAAAGAGTGGAAAGATGAAAGAAAAATGAATAGGGCGTTTGTGCTTGTGAGCTTGACTCGACTTTCGCATTTCCCATAACTAGCTCGCTTCCATTGAAGGATTGTGACAAATAAACATCTTCAGCACGCACGCTTGACGAACAAAATTGCGCGGAGATCAAGGGTTCTAGGGAAGAACTGATACCCGGGATAGTAACACACTGAATTGATCATATCTTTCTTGGTGGATGATGTATTGAATTGTAGCCGCTTCCCAAAGAGCCTATGACCTGAAAGCAATGAGCAACTGAGCTCATGCTGCTTTGGCCATGGAGGGGGGGGCGCTTCATCCTTTGTGTTCTGTGAACCTGCTGACATATTTCCGAGATAGTAGTTAGTTACTGCGTAGAAGGATTTCGCAACTTTCGCAACTCTTGCCGAGCAGAAAGAGAAATAAATGAAAATCAAAATTGGGAAAGTCCAGGCATCATAAAAGACAGCAGTCTGACCTCACTCCTTCCCTCAAATCACATGATCGAGAGGTTCAGCCCCTGATTTCGTGCAGCAAGGCGCGGGTACACTCCTAGTGGACGTCATCTGGAATTTCTGTCCAAACCCTCGCACGAATCTAATATTTTCTCTCCCGTCTACTCCAAATTTGCCAATGCCCCTAAAATCAAGGTTATCGCTGCGGCTGCGGGAGTAGAGTAACATATCCACAATCCGTTGATCCGATACGTGCACCATTTGGATCCATGCATTAGTTTTGCGGGATATTTTCGCCTTCTCTTCTTCCCTCCAATGATTCGGGCCATAGAGGCTCAGAATGCGAAAAAACATCCCTGGCCCATCAGAATCTATTGCCAAGTCGAGATGGATCAACTCCGGGCACTTCGTTCGCGGCGGCTGATTGGCCCAGCCATCTTCTTCGCGCTCGTTCGCGCTCATGCTAGAACGCTTGTCCCAGCCGCAAAAAATTACGTGCTTCCTCACATTCTTATTCTTATTATTATTATTATTCGTCTCAACGGCTTTTTCCCTACAGGTCCAAAATTAGCATCGGAAGGAGGAAGAGTTAGCCCCCAAAAAGCAACAAGGGCGGATAAACGAGAAACACGTTGACTCATCACGGCATACGGGAATCAAAGTCACCGTCAACAGACTCAGTAACAACCATGCCACATATCCCTGGAGGTAGGAGATCCGTCGAGGGCACTGATACAGAGCGCGGCAACTTGCATTGCGCGTCTGCCTGGCGGGACGCTCTGCGCGCTGGCTAGATCGTTATGCGACATATCAAATTTTCTTGCAAAGAATTCATTTCTGTTGGGGACTGCGATAATTGCATGCTGGATTACAGCTACATGCTTAAGTGCCGAATAGTTGCCATTTTAAGCCCAGACCAAAAAAGATTAAACCCCAGTCTCGCGTGGTACAAATGGCCAAAAGTATCAAGGCGTGTGCACAAAGAAAAGCGTTCGATTCGCCGCCAGAACCAGTCTTTGCACCTCCAAGAAAGCTGTGTTAGTGTGTTAGTTTTATTGGTTAACTTTGGCGTTAAATGCCGGTCGGCGCGGGTAGAGGCTCTCGAGCCCACACAGCTCGGAGCAACCCCGGGAAGGAGGTTGATCAATATTGGCGCTAGACGCGGGGCGGGCTGCATGATCTCTCGTATTGTTCATACGATACATACAATAATACCAGTATGTATGTATCGCCAGGACGAGCCGTTATTTCCATTCTAAGTTCATTTATACACTCTTCTAGCTGGCTTCATGTGGACGAAATACATGTGGATGGATCGTCTCAACGGCAGCGTGAGGGATTCTCTATCCATTAGCGCTGCGAAGAACGTTGTTGGTTGGACGGGGTTCTGGGTGCCTTGATTAAGCGCTATTATTAAACAGCACTCGCTACGGGAATAGATCTATTTTGTAGATCCTCCCTTCTACCACCAGGGTTGCGACAACTTACGATGCTTTACAGCCCCAGAGACTTGAATGCCGAATCCTCGATCGCAGTGTCCAATGCAACGGTGTATGTATATCAGGGGATAAAGAGGACAATCTATTGACGATCACTCCGCGCAAGATGGTTACTGGTAGGACCTAGCCTAGGTGGTGTGCCCAGTATCCAGGCATCTAATAAATATATGATCAGCGGTCAAAAATATGCGACAGGAGAAAGGGCACGGCACCCTTTGGCTGTATCTACTCCCCCACCTCACAACGCACCTTTTATTGAGTGAGTACGCATGTCTCGTTTCTTTGAGGTAACTTCGCATGACATCAAGCACGTATAGAGGGCGGTTTTCCACCAACAGGAGAAAAATATCCGTTCAAAAGAAGTTGAAATGACTAGATATATAGTCTTGCGATCCATCAAGCAATGTCCATAGCAAGGGCCGTCTTTCAAGCTGATAACTATCCCTCCTGTTCTCTCTACCAAGCCCAAGCTCCAGGGTACAGAAAATATGTATTAATCTCGATTCGCACTTCCTATATGGTAGGACCAAAACCAATGAAAAGCAGGTTACTTGTACGTGTTACCAGTTGCACTTCCCGCCAATATAATGTACATACTATACGATCTCGATCCAAGGCATGACAGCATGTAGTATGAGCGGTGGGCCCGCCCTGGTAACATCCCATATCCAGCTAGCTATATGCCAACAACATCATCGTCATCGTCAGATAGAGATAGGTCGGACATCCGCTCCAGTGGCACCCACCCTATTTACCTAGCTGTGGACGGCTCCGGTAACTATCCGTTAGGGATAGTTTTACAGAGTTATATAAACTTCTTAAAGAAAGCCGTTCGGCCCAAATACCTTTAACTACCACTCATTTGTTTCCTGTAGGTAGTTAACCAGCTTAAAAATGAAATGTGTCATTACGTTGCTTTACTTCGTGAAATCATGTCAAAGAAAGAAACGAACATTAAAAGAAGATTTCCTCAAAAGTCAGCTAGCTAGCTTGCTTGATTAAGTTAACGCCTCCCCCGCCTGTCAAAAGCTCGTCCGTCCTGCAGGAATACCCTAATGCAGGCCGCCCTCCCAAAAAATAATAAAAATGAAACAAAAATAAAATAATATTTCCGACGCAAGGACAAAAATAATAATATCTCCGACGGGACACTGTACGCTGTGTGTGTGTGTATGCATGTACCTTACCCTACAAAGAAAAGAAGAGAAAGGGAAGAAAAAGAAAAATATGACATATCACACACCTCCAACCTGAGAAAATAAATACTAGTTTAAACCTAGAAAACCAATATCCCACCTAACCAACCAACCAACCTTCCGAGGCTCTGTTACCAATTTAATTTAATTGTGGGTTGCCATGAGATTGGGAAAAGACCAATTACCTAGCTAGGTATAACTACTTCGCAGATCCAGTATTGTTCGTACACTTTTTCTTTTTGAAAGACAACACCGTCATGATTGTTCGCGTCGTTTTCCAGTCGGCAGCCTACTCGAGGGTTAAAAACAGGCGGTTTTGATTCCAAATCATTATTTATTTAATAATAATGGATCGATGCTCGTGCGTGTTGTCTGTTTCGCTTTCTCTGTCTCTGCGCTATGAGATAGGTATGATATGTGATGTTATATTCTGTTAAATAGGGGAGGATTTTTTAACCAACAAAACATTAACTGGGGAGGAAAATAAAAGGAAAAAGAAAAAAAAGAAAAGAGAAAAAAAGAAAAAAAAGAAACGCTTGAAATGCTTTCACCAAGAAATGATAGACGACGAAGCAATGAAGCAAGAAAAGCAAAAGCCATTTAAAAAAATCAAAAATCAAAAAAATCAAAATCAACATCAACATCATCAAAATCATAAACATAGCAGCACTCTCTCAAATAGGTAAAGAGGGCAAATCTCTCTCACTTTGCTTTACCCACTCATTCCATCACATTAAATCTGCCATGGTAGTTAATGTCATAATCGGTAATATATGGTTTCGGTTTGTGCAAGTTATGTAGATGTATATATATATATAAGCCCCAAGGGAGTGAGTATAGGAGTGAGGGTAGTGAGTAATGTATATCTCTGTATTTCTTCTTTGTCATTTTCTTCCCCCCCTCCTCTGTTTGTTTCAAACCAAACAGATGTCAGTATCGCAGTATTTCAGAATTTCAAAACGGGAAAAGAAAAAAGAGGGGAAAAAAAAAAAGAAAAGAAAAGAGAAAAAAGAATTACGGATATAATATGATATGATGATATGGGCATGAAACAAGAAGAATAGGAACGGGTCATCAATCTTTCCCCTGTAGAGGGAAGAACCAAAACAAATTTCAGCAAAGAGATTCGATCATTGACCAAACAAATAAATAAATGACTAAAAGATATGCCCACGCCAAACGATCTCGCAAGGTAACAAAAAGCAACGGAATTTGGACATTTGGAAATATTCAGAAAAAAAATAAAAATAAAAAAACGCCATGCTAGATTGATAGATCGATAGATCAATAAGATAGCATAAGTCAGGTATCAGGACTAAAAACGAAAAAAAACACAAGTGGGATAGAACGAGCAAATATATATATATATAAAGGAAAAACGCTATCATCATCGGGCGACGGACTGCGAAAGGATTAGGGAAAGGAAGGATGAGTATAGCTTTCTCACCCCTTCCTCTCTCCCACCTTATCCGTCGAAAAGAGAATAAAAAAACCCTCATTAGACACACGCACACAGACGGACACACACAAAATAAAAGACGAAAATCAAGAAAAACAACATGACAAAAAGGACAAAAAGGACGTGACAACGAGTGCGGAGTAGAGTAGCGCCATGTTTCAATAACGAAAGTAAGTACCTCTGCGAATCTTTGGGAGGGTTGGGTCTGGTGGAGTAGGGATATGTAAATGGGGGTGTGGATGGAAATGTCAAGGAGTGGAACTATATGTAGTAAGATATAATATGGAAATGGATATGATGTAATGTATATAGCGGAGGGACCGGTTATGTGGTGAAAACTTATTTCTTGATTTTCCTTTCACTAAATCGTTTCCGTCGTTGATGGGGATGAGTAGAATACCTCCCGCCCCGAATGCTGGGGGGTGTGGGAGGTAGATGGGGAGAAGGTATCCTGTCATGTATATGTAGATTTGGTCAAGGAGATCAGGAGGACGTTTTGTAAGCCGTGTTTATGAAATATAGATATATGCAGCGGAGAAGCTGACTTTTTCGAAGGAGTGGGTAGATGTTTTGTATATATATGTGTGTGTGCGTGTGTGCGTGTGTGTGCGGGTGGAGAATTGATATGCTTAATGGGTATGAACAAGAGCATCCCGGAAACATCTGAATCATGCCCGAAACCGGCTTGACCTGAAGGCGGTAATATCGATGGAGATAGAAGATATCGACGAGCCATCGTCGACCTCGATGGCCGCCACCAACCCATCCGGTGCCCGCTTCTCGTCTCCATTCAGCGTAGGCGCTGGCGCGAGCCTCTCCACTTCCTCCTCCTCCCCCTCTCCCACCATGAGAGCTTCCGCAGTCGCCTTCGCAGCCTGCCCCTTCTCCGCCTCTGCCTCCTTTTCTAACCGTTCAACCTCCACCATTGCCAGTTCCAGAACGGTAGCGAACCGTTCCTTTGCCTTCTCCAGTTCTAGAACACAATCTCCGCACCGCAGGAATTGATGAGCGGCCGATTCGCACAGGGACTGTGCCAATTCCAACTGTTTATCAACGAGATCAAACCCAGTTTCCTTGATGACTGGCTTACCGAGTTTCGACGGTGGATCGAGTGTATCGAGGGGATTGCGGGCGCCTTCTCCTGGTCCTCTTGTGGTTGACTTTCGCTTGGCGTGATCCAAGAACTTCAGACCGAACCCGGACTTCATCATCTGGCTCATCCGGCCTTTTCGAATATTATTCCTAGCACCTCCAATATCTCTCACCAATTTCTCTAGGGTCAATTGAGTCTCTGAGTCATAATGGACGACAACGAGCTGGCGGGGTCGGACTATTCGATCCGTCCCTGCAGATTTCGAAGTTGCTATATTCCGCTTCCGTTGGTTCAAATCATTTGGGTAGTGTTTCGACATTCTCAGCAGGGTGATAGGGTCCATGTAGTCCTCATTGATTTCTTCGACGGCCTCCTCGTGTTCATCTGCCTTCTTGGAGTCCTTCTGGGAACCTTTATTGGAGCCGCCAGCGCCTTTTATCGAGGGGTGCATGTCATCTGGTTGAATGGAGTGTTCCGAGCTATTCTTCCTCCGTCGAGGTTTTGTAGCAGCTTCACCCGAGGCCGCGAGCCTGGCATATTCCGCAGTAAACTCAGCATGTTTTGCCTTTGTGTGTACGGCCAGGTCAGTAATTCGAGTGACCCATACGGGGACGTTCTCTGAAATGAAGGTGAAGCACTGTAGCGCATCCACTGAACGGTCAGCCATCATGTGCGGGATTTAAGAAACGAGTGGTTCTAGAGGCGAATTGGAGAGACGAGGATCGGGGATGATCAGAGTCTCAGGGAGAATGTCGTGGTTCGTAAAGTCATCGAATTATATTAAGTACGTGGATATATATCTATCGTCAGGTAGGGAAGAAGAGGGGGGGATCGGGAGGGTTGAGAACCGGACTGTTCTTCTGCTTCGTCTTCTTATTCCAGGAAGCACATTGAAGGCTTTCCAGTTCGAAGTCGTAGAAGTAAGATGAATAAGTAATAATAATGGTGGTGATTTAAAAAAGGACGAGAGAAGAAACCACCGGCAGGTGCGGCGAATATGTTTGTATGTATGTGGAGGAGAAAAGAAGATGGGAGGAGGAAGAAGAAGATGGGAGGAGATGGGAGGAACTGCAAGAAGATGGATGGAGCGATTGAACGATCCGGGGCACACAAAGAGAAACAAGACAGACAAGACAGACGGACGGTCACTACCAGACTTCTCCTCGCGGCGACAAGCACGGAGCCAAGCCCAGCGCCTGCCCTCTCGCAGCGGCAGCAGCAGCAGCAGCAGCAGCGGCTCCAATAATACTAATAAATTAGTCGGAGTGCCCAGCGCAAGCTTGTACTGTGGAGTCGGCGCTAGGCCTGGATTGCCCCCCCAGTGGTCGTCGTGCGCTGCGGTAAGCCCGGGACTAGCGCTGTCATAGCGCTGTCATAGCGCTGTAAATAGCCTAGGGGTTCGGTATACCTTGAGGTACTGTACCGGACACTTCGCTGCACACGGCGGGAAGCGAGAGTGGGCTAGGCCCGCCAGGGTTTCTACCAGGGGCATACATAGTATGATGGACGTAATGTACAGTAACATCTATACGCGGGTAACGGAGGGTATTAATGATGACAGCTAAATACACGCTACGGCACCGGGATATGGAGGCCTTCATTTAGCTCCAAGCCAAACCGCCTAAACAACCTAAGCCGGGGGGGAAGCTGCAAACCAAATCCCGAACACACCCCAGCGCCAGCCGCGGAAGCAGGACTGTTGAACCCGCTGCAGGTAAGGACGGGGGCAGGGGTCGGTAGATTAGACGACGCCTTGCCGCTTCGGGCTGTTGGTGCCCGTACAGTCTGTACTGTCTGAATATTCCCCGTAATTTATTTGCCATACTGTACTTTGCCCTTCTGTCATTCTGATTGGCGCTATTCCTAACGATGATGATTTCTGTGGACTTTTTTCTTCTCGTCACGTTTTGTTCCCAAGACCCATTATGGACAGAGTGCGCCCTAATCGTGGGGGGAAAGAAAGAGTCAACTCTTTTTTTTTTTTTTGCCCCATTATTAGCTTCTATTACAGCGTATTGCTCTACCTACCTTACCAGCTTGATGGAAACGGATGGAGAGGGAGAGAAAATGGGGCAGAACCTCCCTCCCCTCATATACGCAACTCCTTCCTCCCCACAGCCAACACATACGCAGCGTAAGTTCCATAATAATAAATAGAAATAGACCTCCTCCATGACTATGGTATCGTGCTCTTACAAATGGGAAAGGGTTTGTCTGTTTGTCTGTTTGGACTGCTCAAAAATGCATCCATCGATATACCATGGCTCAAACAGGGCCCAAGATTCGCGTGGCCGGATCGCTACTCTTACCACAGGACGGGACAATCAATCCACCACTTCAACAACGGGCATCAAAAATTAAGGCGGTGAATTTGGCTCTCGAAACTACCCGCATCCATCCGTCCCCAGATCGTAAAACTGTATGGAGCAGGCAAATCATCATGATCATCAGCAACAGTAGTAGCAGCAGCAGCAGCGGTGGGAAAATGACAAAAATACACTCCTCAAACCACACGGAATCTCGCATGGGCAGGGATATGAAAAAAAATTCTCCGTCACCAGCTTCCGTGCACGCCAATGCTCATCATCATCATTAACAAATTTTAACTCTAGACAAAATACTGTACAATGCTACTGCTGCATTGTCAGAAAAGAAAAAAAGAAAAAAAAGAAAAGAAGAAAATTTACTCTCCATAATGCATGCGATTTGCCCTCTGCCTCCAATTACAGTATGAGACTAGAAGCACAGAGGGAAGAAAGAGAAGGAAAAAAAAACAAGACAAACTAAATTCCAGCTTGCATCACAGAAGTTACTGTAAGTTAACTACTCCATCCGTTCAACAACCATGAGTGGTGCTTTTGTCCGGGTACATACAAAGTGATGGATGGGGTGCTAACGGCTCGGACTCCGGCGGAGTCTCTGCAGCGACGGACTCGAGCCGGCGGTGGTGCCATTAATATTGTTCTCACAGCCAGCCAGCCTTTGAACCCAGGTGCGGGACGGACGGGTGCGGCCTGAACCAGTCTGATATAGGAGGGCTTCCGGGGATGACTCTGTGAACTGGAAAAGCTTTCAATTTTCTTTTTTTTTTTTTTTTTTTTTTTTTTTTTTTTTTTTTTTCTCTTACGTCGTCTTTTATCAATGGATGATCACCCCTCTGGAGATTCCCTCTTTTTCATTTCTTCTTGTGAACCCGCCTTCAGCACTGACTTCCGCTGCAAGGCAAACAGTTTCAGGGGGAAAAATCGCCTCAGTGTGAAGGAAAGGAGTACAGAAATTGAGACATAAAGACATTCAGACTGCATGGTCCTGCCCCGTACATCCGTAGCAGAAACTCTGACGATGTCTTGTCTAGTATGTATGCACGCAGGACGCTGAGTGTCCATTCGACGATGTACTACTGTATCTTACTAACTCTCCTAGGCATCCCCTACGACTACGACATAGTGGTATCCATACCCCTCATCCCTCCATGCTCCTTGCATGACTAACTACGCAGTATGCGAGGTCGTCGAGAAAATGAAGCACGTTCAAGGGTTCCTTGCTCTCTCTCTCTCTCTCTCTCTCTCCCTCTCTCCCTCTCTCTCTCATCTTCTGTCTTAACTGCCTTTTCGAAAACCGACAGGCAAAAATACCCCTCCCTTTGCTACTACTGGTGAGAAAACATCAAATGGTCGAAATGGTTTATTAAGTTACCAACCAATCAAAAAGCAAAACAGCCCGCTTTATCGATGACTTATCTTCATCATCAACATTTCATTTTATTTCTTTATTTATTTCGCCATAATATCCAATAATGATAAAACTCTATTAAAACCTTCACCCATATTCTTCTAATATAACTATCATTTTTATTCATCGCATACATATTCTACCTATCAGCCCCCGTCGACAACCGCGCTTGATGAGGTTCGAGGGAGTGAGAGATATTATTATTAACTTCTGATGATGATTATTAGTACACTTCATCTCATCTCACCTTTTTCTCTCCTCTCTCTTCTCCCAGCCAGCAGCGTCCGAAAGAAGGAAGACAGACGAGAGCGAAGAAGAAAAAGGCCGCAGCGGGGAAGAGGAGGGGAAATAAAAATAAAAAATGAAAAGTCATTCTTATTATTGGCCCCGGGGCCACACACGGCCGCCCGGCCACATACATGCATACGCCGTACATGCACACTTGTGGACATGGGCATGGCCATGAACGTACGATGTACGGTAGTGTAGTTACAGTACATCAGAAGGAAGGGAGGGGGGGAGGGGGGGCGGCGCGCGGTGTTACAAACTACTACTATTATTATCCTTGTCCGCGATCTGACTTAACAGCCCCTTATTATATGTCTTATTGTTTGAAGCAGTGTGTGGGAAAACCAATAAATAAATATAATAAATCATAAGTAAATCATAACGGGACAGAGACAGACTACGACGCAGATGGAAGTTGCTGGGGTGCCTCGTGGAAGCCATCAGCAGCATCAGCGGGAGGGAGAGGAGTGCAAGGGGGGAAGAGACAAGGTTGAGAAGTCGAGCCCTGAACCTTGAGCCTTGAGGTGAGGCGAAGGAAGGGCACTAAGGCCTAACTGCCAGGGTTCACAGATGCGGAAAAGACGATCCATTATTGTAGTTATTGAGTGTTGAGAAGAGCTGAAGTCAAAAAGAGAAGCAGATGCTTGTTTTGGCCCCAGTTCGTCTTCCCCAAGGAGAACAACGGCATGCGTGGTTTGATTGTTGATTATTATTATTCTGTGAACCATGTCGCAAGGTATGATTTTGGAGAATCTGCCGTCAACCTATCTGTACTCTGTGCTGTCCATACCTACAACATACCTAGGTAATCGGTAATCAGTGAGTGGTTGGCATCCATTGCATTGCTATATCATCGTTACTATTTACCTGGATGGAAAGAAAAGGTATGTATTTACCCCCATCCCCGCCCGTCCCCTTGAACAAATGTCACCTCATACCAAGACAGGGTTACGAGAGCAAAATGCACGGAATGCTTGACGCATAAATTAAATGCTTGTCTGTTGCAACAACCGGTTTTTTTTTTTTTTTTTTTTTTTTTTTTTTTTTTTTTTTTTTTTTTTTTTTCCTCGTTCCCTTAGTTACCCGCTCGCTCAATTTTAATTTGACAACCAAGCAAGTGACCACACCAGCATCAGCATTGCTGCTGATATGATTTATGAAAACCCCGTCTGAGAAAAGTCGAGTCTAGCGGTCGATGTCGATCCAGGATGGGTATTTCTCGTTCCGTTTGCCTCCCCTTATATTACGGGAATTTTGAGGGGTGGGGGATTTGGGGATGGGAGTTGTTAAAATCATCTATCTATATCCATCAATTTTTTCAAACCCCCTCCCTAACTATCAAGACATTATGACATTTGCATGGCAGCGCATGGCATGGTGTGCCCGTCCCAAATGCGCGGCATCGAGGCGCACGTTCTCTCTATTATATATCCAGTTAACCACAGACATGGTTTTATATATTATTTACCATGCGGGCGATGCGTGGTATTGTGATGCGGTGCGTTATTGTGGCGGACGTATTGCTTGCGAAAACAGAATTTTCCCAATGAAAATTAGTAGCAAAACACCACAAAAAAATCAAAATATCCGCATTTCTCTAGAATCATTCAACAAGCCTCAATCGCTCGCTTGCGCTTGCTTATTCAGCTTGAAAAACACGCTGTTTAATCCCTCGGGCGAATGTAATGAGATATGAACAACTGCACATGACTTGTATAGGTGAATTCCATGTAATCCACAGCTGTTAATATGTTAATAGAGAATAATCACATAGATGAAAAAAATCAATAACACTGTAGTAGTGTTATAGAGTAAATATAGAAGCTCTAAGTAAGTAGACTGGCGCCGGGACCATGAATTTCATGTTTGGTCCCATTTGGTCTGGTCTCATACATTTCTTGGCGTGAATCCCGCTGGGACTAATCATTAAAAAAACATGCAAAGTGACTATATATCAGATTTCAAAATGAGATCATGACTTAGAAAAAATAAGAAAGTGGTCTCATTTGATCTTATTTAGTCTCATTCTTGATATAAAGTTACTATTTTTAGACATTTTAAGGTTTTTTTTAGACTATTTTTAATTTTTTAAAAAGTAACACTTTTTAATAATACTTAAATAAGATTTAAAGTTATTTAAAGTAATATAAATAATTTAAATTGAGAAGTGAAAATTATAATCTTATTTGAAAAATGTAATAAGAGTAGATAGTAAGTCTCACTAAAATAGTATAAAACTACTATTTAATGTTAAAACTATGTAATGAAATCAGTTAAATTAATAATAAAACTATTAAATATTCTTATTCTAGTCTCAGACATGATTATATAATCAGTCTATAAGTAAGATATAATTAAATATCAGACAGCTTATATAAAGAATATAGTAATTATAATTAAATAGTAAGCATTTAAAATATCATAATTTAAATCTATCAATTCTTAAAATATTAAAGCAGATGAAATGACTGAATATAAGTAGAGAACTATTGAAAAATTAAAAAAAACAGCTCAGAAATAATGAAATTATAACTAATAATAGTATAAAGTAAGTTCAGTAAGCTCTAGAGACTTAGTAGTCTGCACTGTTTATTAATCTACTCTTACTCTACTCTTAGCAGTCTCAGTAGTCTATTAACTTATCTATACTTATCTCTTAATAGTCATATCGGCAGTCTCTCAATGTGTAAATATCTGAATATAGACTATAACTACTGATAGAACAGATTATTAAAAATAATAGTAAGATTATTATACAGCTGTAAGAGATAAAGCTTAAGAGAGATATAATACTATATAAGAAGAATTTTAAGTCTTAGCTAAAAAGAGTAATAAATATAAAATTAGTACTTACTTATAACTGTGATATTAAAGTCACTTCATTATACAGCTTATATAAGAAGAACTATAATCTATTTATTAAGTATATTATAATGTCTGATATATTAAAGAGAGTCTATATAAATTATTATTATAATTCACTGAATAAATAGTATAGTTTGTAATTTAATAAGTAATAAATTATTTCTACAGTATATAAATTCATTAGTAAAATATATGTATAAAATATATATACTGATATATAAATAATAGAGAATTAGTAGACTACTGCTCTTATTAATATAACTACTGTAGAAGAGAATAAGAAGAAGAAGAGAAAGAAGAAGAAGTAAGCTATCAGTATAAAGTTAGATTAGACAGCTAAGCTGTTCAATTCAGTTAAAAAGAGATAATATAATATTTATAACTCTGAAGAATAAAGAGTAGAATAATAAGATAAATAATAGTAAGATTATAAAGTTAAAGTTATTATAGCTATAAGTAAAAATACATCAGCTCTGTAAGATAGAGAAAGAGATGAAGTATTTATATAAAGAGTAAAGTGAGACTGTAAGTCTGTTATAAATAACTCAGTTTAATTAATAGAGTATTTTCACAGATATTACAGTTCTGATTAAAAAATTTGAAAAATAGAGAGTAATGTAAGCAGGCTGTATAAGTCTGATAAAATATTATAACTTTTTTCTTTTTTTTAATAGTTAGTATTAATTTAAAATGATAGTTTTTTATATATTCAAAGATCTCTATTTTAATATCTGAAAATAATATTCTAAAAATAATAAAGAAAAAACAGCAGTAGTAGAAGAATTAATTAAGAAACTGTAGAATCTTTAAATATATCTTATTTAATATATATCTTCTATTATTCTTATTCACTAGAATAGTCAACTGACTAATATCTATAGTTTAAGAAAGTATAATATATAGCTGATTATATAAAAGTACAGAGTTTTTGAGATTAATATTAACAGTATAAAGAGACTGTCTCTGAGACTTATTAATTTTTATTATAAAGTATAAATGAACTGAAAACTAATAGTGAGTTATATTAAATAAAATCTTAATAAATTAAGTATATAGATTAATCTGCAGCAGTATATGAACTGAACTCTTATATATATTAGATATAATCTTCATCTTAAGTAAATGAGTTATTATTTACTAAATAATTATTCTTATATTATTGCAGAGCTCTTCAGATAGCTGAAGATTATACAGAAATATAATAAAAGTACTCACTTTTAATTTTAATATAAATAATAACAGAGCTGAATAGTTAATAATAGTCAGATATTTATAGAAGAACTTCTTACAGCTCAGAGTCAGATTATCTATATAAGCTATATTTATAGTATAGAATATATGAATATTCTCTGATATAATTACTATAATCTATTCATTAATATAAAATATATTCTGATTTAATACAGTGAGAATAATATAACTTTTAAAGTAATTAAAGTGAACTGCTACAGTTCTGAATTAAGCTGTAGAAAATACTTTCTTACATAGTATACTGATATTAGTGACTTAATAAATATATGATAAAAGAGTAATACAGTTAATATAGTCTGAATTATATGATATTTAATCAAGTTAATTTATAAATATTATATTATTATTATTCATAGTAAGTCTTATATTTCTTATAAAGTAGAGTATAGTTAACTGCTGTTATATATATAAACACTGTAGATAAGCTGTAATAACTATAGTATAAGTATCACATAATATAACAGACAGAGTCTGTGTAAAATCACTATTAAATATAATAGAGATATTATTAAAAAGCTTATCTAATAAATATAAATCTTAAAGAAGATAGTTAATAATTCTTATATAATAGACTGTTGCATCTACAACTGTTGTTCTCACTGCATCTACAACCGCTGTTCTCTCCTTCACCTTTTTCAAAGCATTCTCCGGGATGCGCGGATGTAATTCATACAGCAGGTAGAATGATAAACACTTGAAGACTGTATGCTGTTGAATCTGCATGACTAATAGTGCCTGTCTGAGATATTCATCTTATAGTCTTATAGGCTTGCTTACTAGATATTTTATTAGCATGTTATCTAAGATTCTATTCAAGTGTTTCATCTTCTCATTCATCTGTGAGTGATATGACATTGTTCTACAATGTCTTATCTATAACTAACTTATAAAATGCCTCATCACTTCTTCTGTAAGATTCACATCATTATTAGTTAGAATCTCACACAGTAATTCATAGTTAACATAGATCTTATTATATAGAAACTTCATTATTATCTTCTCTATTATCTCTGAAACTGCTTTCACAACTGATCAGTCAGTAGCATAGTCAATAGTAGTAATTATTCAACAATTTTCATTTGATGTTTATAGTAATATGTCTATAAGATTCATCTTTCATTATTTAAACAGTTGTATTATACATTTTATCTGATATTATACTTTCTCACATTCTAACTCTTTCTTAGATTCTTTTACAATCTGATAATTCAGATACTTATAAGTATATATCTGAATATTCTCAGCTATGCTTAACTAGTACACTCTTGATTTAAGTACATTCATAAGTTCAGAACTTTCTAAGTGACTGAATTTCTTATACATGTGAGTTATCAAGTTGCATCTAAATAAATGTTTTAGATAGAGAGCTTTCATATATTCTAGATTACAGCAAAGTATAACATTCTTTTTCAATTTTCTCAGCTTGAAGTTTGAAAGCATCTCTTCTACTACTTTTATAAAATACTTATTATCTGATATCTTTTCATTCTTTAAGTAAGAGATTATTGTAGACTGGCCGCCGGGATCATGAATTTCATATTTGATCTTATTTGGTCTGATCTCATACATTTCTTGGTGTGAATCCCGCTGGGACTAGTTATTAAAAAAACATGCAAAGTGATCATATATGAGATCTTAAAATGAAACCATGACTTGAAAAAATGAGAAAGTGGTCTCATTTGGTCTCATTTAGTCTCATTCTTGGCATAAAGTTACTATTTTTAGACATTTTAAGGTTTTTTTTAGACTATTTTTAATTTTTAAAAAGTAACACTTTTTGATAATACTCAAATGAGATTTAAAGTCATTTAAAGCAATAAAAATAATTTAAATTGAGAAGTGAAAATCATGATCTCATTTGAAAAATGTGATAAGAGTAAACAGTAAGTTTCACTGAGACAGTATGAGACTACTATTGAATGTTAAAACTGTGTAATGAGATCAGTCGAATTGGTAATGAGTCTATCAAAAAATCTGGTCCTGGTTTCAGACACGGTCACACGGTCAGTCTAGATTATTGTATTTACTCATTCTAATTTCTTACATTTTCTCAGTGTGTTTAATACAAACTTCTCTTATATCTGATTCACAGAACTCTCACTTATGAAATCAGGTCTGTGACTGATTATATTAGGTATTACAGTGTCTGATCTCTTTCAGTATTTAATATGAAGATTATATACTTAGAACTCTGAGATTTAATATACTAAGTATTTCAAGAGTTTCATTATTGATTGTAAATAGATAAGGCTTTTATAATTCATGATCATTATTATTATATACTCATTATTAATATATCTATCTTATAATATCAGTGTATGCTTAATCACTAGCAATTTCTTTTTATACACTGAATAATTGAGCTCAGTATCTGATAGTTTTCTACTATTATATACTATCAGATACAGCTTGCTGTTCTTACTTATTTATAGAAGAGTGTCTTTAATAGCTCATTCAGATGCATTTATCTCAATGTAGAAAGATTTATCGTAATCTGATTAAATAAGCACTGAGAATATTATCATATATTCTCTCAGTGTGAGAAAGACCTCTTTATACACAGCATTTTAGATAATTAAATAAAACTTCTTCTTTCATAGATTTGCATTTATCTCTCTTAAGAGATCTGAGAGTGATGCAGCTATTCATGTGAAATCTTTGATAAATCTGCAGTAGTATAAGATCAACTTAAGAAATTATTGTATATAATGTACATTTCTCAGCTGTGGTCAATTCACTATGACATTCAATTTCTCTAAAATGAGATATATACAGTCATCACTTATCACATGTCTCACAAACTTCAACTCTTTCATTTCAAACACATACTTAATTGATTTAATATAGAGCATATACTCTGTCAGAGTTATAAGCACTTTATCAAGATACTTGAAATATTCATTATATAAGTTTAAGAAAACTAAGATGTTATTTAGATATACAAGACACAAGATTTTATTCTGTTTATAAAGAATTGTATTCATCATTATTTGAAAGATGACAGGCATATTTATAGACTGGCCGCTGAGACCATGAATTTCACATTTGATCTCATTTGATCTGATCTCATAGATTTCTTAGCATGAATCCCGCTGAGACTAGTTATTAAAATAACATGCAAAGTGACTATATATCAGATCTTAAAATGAAATCATGACTTGAAAAAAATGAGAAAGTGGTCTCATTTAGTCCCATTTAATTCTATTCTTGGCATAAAGTTACTATTTTTAGACATTTTAAGGTTTTTTTTAGACTATTTTTAATTTTTTAAAAATTAATGCTTTTTGATAACACTCAAATGAGATTTAAAGTCATTTAAAGCATTGAAAATAATTTAAATTGAGAAGTGGAAATCATGGTCTCATTTGAAAAATGTGACAAGAGTAGACAGTAAGTCTCACTGAGACAGTATGAAACTACTATCTAATGTTAAAACCGTGTAATGAGATCAGTCGAATTGGTAATAAGACTATCAAAAAATCTGGTCCTGGTCTCAGACACGGTCACACGGTTAGTCTACATATTTATCAGACTGAATAACATTGTCAGAAATTCAAACTTCTCTCATTGTATATTAAATGTGATTTGTGATACTGACAGTTTATCTACACAGATCTACTAATATTCTGAGAGAAGATTGATCTTCAATAGATATTGAGTGTTTTCAACTGTATTCAACTATTGTTGAATTTATGACAATGAGTATTCATTCTTAATTGTAAGTTTATTAAGTGCTTGATAATCAATACATATTCATCACTCTTCACCTGCCTTTTTTATGAATAGAACTGAGAAGTCTCACATACTTAATAAGAGTTATATAAGATTATGTTCTAGAAGGTCTGTGATCTGATACTTCTGCTCTTCAAGATGCATTTATAAGAGAGAGTATACATTCTGATTGACTGATTTTACATCTCTTATATTAATCTTATATATGAATCCTCATTTTAGCAGCAATTTCAGTGAAAGATCTGTTTGAAAAACCTTTTCATACTTCTTCAGAAGTTTCTTTATATGCTTGTTCTTTCATATATTCTTTATCTTGATTTTCTTCACTTCTGAGTTCTATATGACATACAAAATGCTTTTGAATAAGATCTTATAAATTATTCTCTTTGCTTATTAATGTGTAAGCAGATTTAACTCTTCTATATCAGAGATGTGAAATGTTCTTCTTATATCAGTTGATAGAATTGTATAAACTGTTTTCTTTCTATCAGTTAACTGTATATAATATGTATATCATTGAATCTGCAGATTGAACCTTTGAAATCAATTAAGTCTGAGAATAAGATTGTATTTCATATTCTACAGCTCTCATACTCAGATATAGTAAGACTATTTTTCAAAGTATAAGAGAACTCTTACTCTTGCAGATAGACTGGCCGCCGGGACCATGAATTTCATGTTTGGTTCCATTTGGTCTGATCCCATACATTTCTTGGCGTGAATCCCGCTGGGACTGGCTATCAAAAAAACATGTAAAGTGACTATATATCAGATCTTAAAATGAAACC
Organism: Blastomyces gilchristii SLH14081; assembly: GCF_000003855.2. NCBI lineage: Eukaryota > Fungi > Ascomycota > Eurotiomycetes > Onygenales > Ajellomycetaceae > Blastomyces > Blastomyces gilchristii. Next base: position 1,908,190 of record NW_003101681.1, on the reverse strand, counting down.
ATGACTTGAAAAAAATGAGAAAGTGGTCTCATTTGGTCTCATTTAGTCCCATTCTTGGCATAAAGTTACTATTTTTAGACATTTTAAGGTTTTTTTTAGACTATTTTTAATTTTTTAAAAAGTAACACTTTTTGGTAACACTCAAATGAGATTTAAAGTCATTTAAAGCAATAAAAATAATTTAAATTGAGAAGTGGAAATCATGATCCCATTTGGAAAATGTGACAAGAGTAGACAGTAAGTCCCACTGGGACAGTATGAGACTACTATTTAATGTTAAAACCGTGTAATGGGATCAGTCGAATTGATAATGAAACTATCAAAAAATCTGGTCCTGGTCCCAGACACGGTCACACGGTCAGTCTACTTGCAGATGATACTAAATATCAGCTATCAGACAATCTTATATATCAGAAATTCTTCACTCAGTGAATCTCTTTTTAGTCTTCATATTATATAATTATTAATATATTATATAGAAGCTTCTGTGTCTGCTAACACTTTTACAATCATCTCTTAATTCTTACTTAAGTACTCTCTATACATTAACATTTCAGACTCTAAGATATTAAGATGAGTATCTGCTTCTTCATTCTTATTCACATTTCATTCAGAAGCCTGCTTTCTCTTAATATTCACAGAATTTAGAGAATTATCTAACATAAGCATCTCTTTCACTTTGAAGACTTTTTATAAAATATCAGTGAGTGTCTCTGAGCTCACTGATTCTGCTAGTTTTTTAACTCTCTTACTTTTCTTAACTGTGTATACTGTGTGTAATTCTTTGCATCATGATTTTAGCATCTGCAGTTAAAGCAAGCTTGATACTTATAATATCAAGATTTTCACTCAGAGAATTTCTTTTTCAGAGGATTTGATACTTTAACAATGATATTTAAATCTAAATTCATTATATTTAAATGTGTGACTTGTATTATAGAAGTCTGATTATCTGTTCTTTACTGAGACATACTTGATTACAGTATTTTCTGTTATAGTTAACTTGCTTATTTCTATATAATGAGAATATTGTATGCTTTCTTCATTATATCTGATTACAAGCTTAAGCATTTTCATTTCACTCTCAACTCAGATATAAGATTATGAATGAAAATCTATATTATTATTATTATTATTCTTCAATTATAGATGTATGCAGTCAGAGACTATGACATCTACCTGAGAACTAAAAGTTCTCAGGGTTTTTCCTATATCTATAAAGTTAACTATTATACATTCATCAATTTCAGATATGCAAAATCAGAAATTTCCAGCTCAGAATACAAAAACTGTTTACAAATTGCAGTATTTTAACATCTTCTGATACTTTGAAACCATTTGACAATATCATGACAAAAGAAAAGAGAACACAGTCTTAAAGATAGACACATTAAATAGATAGGTAGAAAAGAATAGAAAGGAAAAAGTAAAGTAAAATAAAGAGAGACTGTAATGAAACAAATTATTAAAAGATAGTATATAGCTGTTTTAACAGACTATATCTGATCAATTTCCTCCTCTTCATATTCAGATATTTCTGAATTCAGTCATTTTCTTGTAGCTGCTTGAGTTTCTGATAGAAAGTCTATTAAGTATTTAATTCCTGTCTCAGTTGAGAATAAGAATCTCATATTTAATTGATTTAGATTATACTTCTCTTTCAATCTGACTCTGAGACTATTGTATAATGCACAGTGCATTACAATATGCTCAGGATTCTCATTTACATTGCAGAATGAGCATTCTATTGAAGCAAATCTATCATCAAATCTTTGCATATAAGATTTGAAATAGCCATGTTCTAATTTCAGCTGTATTATAGATGAGAATATTTTCTTTTTACATTTAATTGAACAAGATTTCCACTTGGGTTTTGTTTCAAATCTTGAATAATATATACTCTTCTTTTGTTTCTGCCAGCTTTCATTCCACTTGTCTAAACAAGATTCTTTTATGTTTCTCTTTATAAAAGATCAGGACATAATTTTTTGAATAGATCTGCTTAATTCTGAACCTTTTTTTGCAGCTGAATCAGCCAATTCATTGCCATGAATATTTATATGAGCAGGAACTCAGTGTAGATGAATTATCAGCTTTGATATTCTTCTCTTTTGAATTTTTAAAATGAAGTTTAAGATCAGTTCAAGATTCATTTGACCATTATGAAATGAAGATCTATAAATAGAAAGATGTTAAGAGCTTCTCATTCAATATAAGATATTATAAGCTGAAGTATATAAAGTATGATATAAAATCTCTCACTTATCTACACTCAGTAAACCATTTATAACACTTGTCTCATACATTCACTCTCTCAAAGTTATACAAGATTTATTTGAAAAACTTATTTTATATTTATAAGAATGAATATCACTTCAGATCTGTGAGATTCATCTTTTCATTAGTTATTTATAATGACTTTGCTTTTCTGTGTAGAAATGCTGCAGATCTTAAGACTTGTTAAAATTTCATTAACTGTTTGTCTGTGAGTTCATACTCAATCTAATAATATAATTACATCTGACTTAGTCAGCTGATTAGAGTATTATTTTTTCAGTTACTATTAAAGCTTAGTAACTTCAGCAGATTATCTGACTTGATATATTTCATACTTGAATTCTCATCATGTGCAGTGATCTCAGATGATGTGTATACTTCTGAAGAGATTGTGAACAATCATGATAAAATCTTCAGATTCAGTGCAGTTATCTGTCTGTATAAGTATTTAATCTCTCACTACAGATCTACAACCTGGTTTTCTCTATTTTTATTAATAATAGTGATTGTATCAGCAAAGCTCTTCATAGTGAATGCTTAATTCATAGTGAATATCAATTATTGCTTAGCTTCTGTCTCAGTCTGTCACTGTGTACACAAGGCCTCAATCTTATTTAGAATTCTCATACATGTATAAAGTTTCACTTCTAATTCAGCAGTCTCAGCTGCTTTTCTTACTACTTTAAGTAAACTCTCTAAGAGATTCTGCATATCTTTCAGTTCAGATAGCAGAGAAGAGTGATATTTATATTAACTAGAAAAGATGTTTATTTCAGTAGTTTCTTATTAATTATACAATGTCTATTATTATATTACTATATCATTATATTATTATATAATTTCTGATTTTCAATTCCTGTTATTATTATATGACTTCAGTGATGATCACTTCTCTTTTATTCTTCTAAGTAGAGAGTGATCTTCTTTGAATCTGATTCACTGCTTTTATTTCTTTTCTCACATCTCATTTATTCATATACATGACATTCATCTGAGTGTGAAGTTTTTCTTCAATAAGTAGAGCAGTATTAATCAGATGCTCTTTCACTCATCACTTCTTTATACACTATCTTTTAAGATGTTTTAGAATCACACTGACATGATAACTATGAATCACTTTGTAGACAGAATTATCATACTCTGAAGAAGTCTGTGCTTCTTACTAGTTTTTAAACATACTATCAGATGTGATTCAAAGATTGCTTGAGTCAGTATATAATTCCAGGTGTACACTGGCTTCTTATATACATTATACTAAATTAATTAGTGGCCGCTATGGCCCCTTTACATTCATAAGCATGTTCGGAAGCGGCCGCGTTATTATCCGGCGGTCGTACGTTCTTCCGAACCACATTACTATGTATGCAAGACTTTGATTTTATTTAGAATTTTTTTATATATATAAAGCTTCACTTTCAGTTCTGCAGTCTCAGTTACTTTTCTTACTACTTTAAGTAAATCTTCTGAGTAGACTGACCGTGTGACCGTGTCTGAAATCAGAATCATAATATTTAATAATCTCATTATCAATTTAATTAATTTTATTACATAGTTTTAAGATTAGATAGTAGTTTCATACTCTTTCAGTAAAACTTACTATCTACTTCTATCACATTTTTCAAATAAGATCATGATTTTCACTTCTCAATTTAAATTCATTTTATTGCTTTAAATGACTTTAAATCTCATTTGAGTGTTATCAAAAATTGTTACTTTTTTAAAAATTAAAAATAGTCTAAAAATAGTAACTTTATACTAAGAATAAAACTAAATGAAATTAAATGAGATTACTTTCTTATTTTTTCTAAGTCATAGTCTCATTTTGAGATCTGATAAATAGTCACTTTGCATGTTTTGTTAATAATAAGTCTCAGTGAGATTCACGCCAAGAAATGTATGAGATCAGATTAAATAAAATCAAATGTGAAATTCATGATCTCAGTAACTAGTTTGCTTCTGAGAGATTCTGCATATCTTCTAATTCAGATAGCAGAGAAGAATATTGTTTGTATTAATTAAAGAAGATGTTTATTTTGAAAGATTTTTATTAATTATAGTGTCTATTATTCTATAATTACTCTTATATAATTCTGATAATAATTATCTCTCTTTTTATTCTTCTGAGTAGAGAGTGAATTTCTTTGAATTAATATTCACTATCTCTGTCTTCTTTTTCTCATGTCTCATTATATTCACATATGTGATATTTATCTGAGTATGAAGTTTTCTCTCAATAAGTATAGTAGTATTAATTGAATACTCTTCTACTCACTGCTTCTTTATATACTTTTATTCTAAGATGTTTTTAGAATCACTCTGACGTGATAACTATGAATTGCTTTGTAGATAAAATTATCATTCTCTGAAGAAGTCTGTACTTCTCATCAGTTTTTAGACATGCTATCACATATGATTCAAAGATTGCTTAAGGGAGTATAAGATTACAGGCATACGCCGGCTTTGTATATGTAAATTAATTAGTAGCCGCTAGAGCCTCTTTACATTCGTAAGTGTATTCAGAAGTGACTGTGTTATTATCTGACAGTTATATGTTCTTCTGAATCATAATTTGAATTGTAATCTGTAGAGATTGTCTTTGATTTCAGAACAGCTATATAGATTACTGATTTATATAAAAAGTCATTTATTACACTGTGAAATTTTAATGAGCTGTCAGATAGAATGTAAATATTATTATAAAACAGATTAATATAGATGATATTACTATTAATAGAGAATAGAAACTTAAAATAGTTCTCAGTATTAATATACAAATTACAGTGAATATAGCTCTGATGCTTTATAAGCTCAGCAGAGATTAGATTAACAGATAGTCTCAGTATATAGTATATATAATTAAACTCTATTAATCTTTCACTCACTGAGATGAACATAGTACTGACACTCTGAATCTTCAGAATAGTCTTATTAATCACTTAAACTATTGAACTGTTAATTACTATAAGCTTTAAAAATTGTAATCTATTACTTGTAGTGTAGCATTCAGTATTACTATCTCATATAGTAAGGAAATTCTTGTGAGGTTTCATGAAACAGATTGATATATTTATAACCTCTGTGAGATTTATCATCTGCAAGGTCTCAGAGTTATTTGTATTAAGTTCTATTCTTACTATTATTTTTATTCTTATTCTCTTTAAATTTGTTTATTCTTACAGTGGTGTAGATTCTTCAATTATTCAGAGTACTGTTTGAATTAATTAATTAACAGTTATATTCATAATATATAGATAAATTATCTAAACTCTGATAATTATAAAAGCTCTCTTGAGAACTATTATAATCATGTATAGTACAGTTATTATTATTATTCTTCAATTATAGATGTATGCAGTCAGAGACTATGACATCTACCTGAGAACTTCTAGTTCTTAGGGTTTTTCCTAAATCTATAAAGTGAACTATTATACATCCACTAATTTCAGATATGCAAAATCAGAAAATTCCAGCCCAGAATACAAAAACTGTTTACAAATTGCAGTGTCTTAACATCTTCTGATACTTTGAAACCATTTGACAATATCATGACAAAGGAAAAGAGAACACAGTCTTAAAGATAGACACATTAAATAGATAGATAGAAAGAAATTGAAAGAAAAAGATAAAGTAAAGAGAGACTGTAACAAAATAAATTATTAAAAGATAGTATATAGCTGTTTTAACAGACTATATCTGATTGATTTCCTCCTCTTCATATTCAGATATTTCTGAATTTAGTCATTTTCTTATAGCTGCTTGAGTTTCTGATAGAAAGTCTATTAAGTATTTAATTCCTGTCTCAGTTGAGAATAAGAATCTCATATTTAATTGATTTAAATCATACTTCTCTTTCAATCTGACTCTGAGACTATTGTATAATACACAGTGTATTACAATATACTCAGGATTCTCATTTGCATTGCAGAATGAGCATTCTATTGAATCAAATCTATAAATCAAATCTTTGTATATAAGATTTGAAATAGCCATGTCCTAGTTTCAGCTGTATTATAGATGAGAATATTTTCTTCTTACATTTAATTGAACAAGATTTTCACTTGAGTTTTATTTCAAATCTTGAATAATGTATACTCTTCTTTTATTTCTGCCAGCTTTCATTTCACTTATCTAAACAAGATTCTTTTATTTTTCTCTTTATAAAAGATCAGAACATAATTTTTTGAATAGATCTGCTTAATTCTGCACTCTTTTTTGCAGCTGAATCAGTCAATTCATTGTCATGAATATTTATAAAAGCAGGAACTTAGTGTAGATGAATTATCAGCTTTAATATTCTTCTTTTTTAAATTTTTAAAACAGAGTTTAAGATCAGTTCAAGATTCATTTAATCATTATAAATCTGACTATTTCTAAGTCTTTTCAAAGCAGCTTGACTATCAGAGAATATTCATATCTCTTTCAAACTATTTTCTCTTTTATAAGATTTTATTTCAATGAGTTTGAAAGCTTTCACTATTGCAAATAGTTCAGCATCAAAGACTTCAGATTCACAGTCTAAATTTCAAAAATCTGAGATAAAATTGATATTATCTTCAGTATAAGCAATGTCTGTGCCTAATATATTCAAATTCTCATTTTTGAAGTCATCTGAATAAATCAGAATAGAGTCTTCTATATTGATTGTGAAAATTCTCTTCAAATGCTGTTCATATTCTTTCTTCTTAGATAGTTCACTTATTTACAAGTCTATAAGAGATTCAAGCTTTTCTCTCCAGAGAAATATCTTCTCATGATCAACTTTTTCAATATTTAAAGAAGAAAATTGATCTTTAATCAGAGAGTATAGTCTATACAGTTAAGAAGATATTTTCTTTGAAGAATTATTTTCATTTCAATCAAGAAATCTATTTCAATTCAGTTCATTTCCAGAGTTAATTGATGAAAATGAAGAAGAGACTCTTTCTCTAATTTTATGATTTGAGCTCATCTTTATAACTCTCAGAGCATAGTTCATACAGGCCTTTCAAATCTAATAACAGGAGAAGGAATTGAAGCTTCAATTTTCATTGCTTTAATAGAAGATGATTTGAATGCTCTCAGAATTCTTCTCAAAGCTCTGTTTTACAGACTTTGAAAGAGTTCAGTGAAATTCCCTTGATTATTTCATCAAACTTGAACTTCATAATCAGCTACTGAGGTAATACAGGCTATATATAACTGTCTCATAGCCTGGAAGAATAGATCTCTCTCTGTATTTGATAGTCTGATTATGTTGTTCAATAGTCTTTCTGCCTTGACAGTTCTTTATTGAATGTAATATTTAAAATTCAACTTGAAGTTTAACTATACTTCTAATCATTTAATATTTACACTGGGTTTAATCTCTCTATTTAAAAGAGTTAGAGATAGTTCTTTCTCATTAAATCTAGAAAAGAAATCAATTAACTCAGTTTTATTGATATTAAATTGAATTTGATTGATATCTGCTCTAACAAAGATTTTCTTTACAGCTTCTTCAATCACTTTCAAATTCTCTTTGATAGTTTTTGAGCTGTAGACTAGATCAATATCATTCACATAACTCAGAGATTATACTATTCTCATATTTCTATCTTTGAATAGATATGCAGTGTATATTGCAAATAAAATGAGTGAGATTAAAGATTCTTACAGTACTTCTATTTTTATCTCAGTCTTGTCTTATTTCATTCCATCAAAGAAAAGTTGTATAATTCTTTTAGATATAAAACAGTCAACTCATTTTATTAGAGAAAGTGACAGTTTTAACATTCTCAAAGTCTGAATTAACTTTGCCTTTGAAACATGATCAAATGCTTCTTTTATATCAATAAAAACTGCAGTTGAGACCAGATCTTCATACTTTACTATTTGAATATCATGAACAACTGAGAGAACAGTGTTAATTACAGAACATTGTTTTCTATCTCTCATTTATTCACTGAATAAAAGAGAATTACTGATAGAGCTTATAAAAGATAGTTGAGTAGCTATTATCTTTTCTAAAACCTTTTCTAGACAGTTCAATAGAGATATAACTCTATATGACTTAGAAATTGAAGTTTTTCTATTAAATTTTGTAAGAATCACTTCAGTGACTTCTCTTCAGCATTCAGAATAATATTCATTTTTCAAGAGATTGAAAAAGAGCTCAAAATATTCATTCTTTAAGTAGAAGTATGTATTTTGAATAATTAAGTGATTAATTGAATCAGGCCCTGCAGCAGTTTTAACTGAACTTGAGAAGATAGCTGACTCTAATTCATCTTGTGTAAGATCAGATCATTCCCAGTCATTTTCATCAATATAGTTAAGAAGTGATATATTCTCTTCCTCTGAATCTGAATCTGATGAGTTTTGAAAGAGAGTTCTTATAAAAGCTTAACATTTTTTCTTAAAAGAGTTTGCTGTATATAATTCATTCTGAAACTTATATTTTAAGATTGAAAGTTTTGCTACACTTCTTATTTTAGTATAGTTAAAAGCTTTAAAAACTTTCTTTTCTTACACTTCTTCAAGAAATTTATTTCAGCAGTCTGTTTTAGCTCTTTTAATATCTGAAAAATATTCATTTCTGACAGCTTTGAACTCTTTATCAGAAATTATATCATTTTTTCAATCTCTTCTAGCAGTAGTCAATTGTTTTCTTTTAGATGTGATATTCTCATTTCATCAAGATTTTGAATACTCAGAAGACTTTCTCTTTGAAATATTATTTTTAACACTTGCTAGAATAATAGATGTAATGAGCTTCACTCTATTCTCAAGTATTTCATTTGAGATATCTTGACCAGGATTTCAATATAGCTCACTCTGTCTTTTAGATTTTAACAGTTTTATGCTTTCTTCAACTGCCTTTCAGTCAGCTTTTTCAAAGTTAAACTGATTAGAGAGAAGAGAATTTTCACTCATTTATTTCTTACTCAGTTCAATATTAAATTGAATAATCTCATGATCTGATTCTGATATCTCATTTGAATTAATAAATCAGTTTACAAGTCTTTTTTTCATTGGATTTTGTGATATGAAGATTAGATCTATAATAGATTTCTGTTTCATATTTTTTCTAAAGAATGTTTATTAATCAGACTTGTTAACTAAATCTATTGAATGCTTAAAGATTTATTTAATCAGATTATCAGCTCTTACTGCTCTTTTACATTCTGAATTTTATCAGAGATAATGTGTATTGAAATCTCCTGCAATTATAGAGTTTCTTAATGAAGTTATGTTCAGAAATCCTCTATTAATTATTCAGATATTATTATTTTTCTTCAATGACTTTTCATTATGAATATTTATAAGCTGTATAGTATCAAACTCATTCTCTTTATCTATAATATCACTCACTAGAATATCAGGGTCAGACATGATATTAAATCTTAGATTAAATTGATATCTTAATCTCTTTCTTTCATAGATCACTACTCTTGACTTTATCTCAGACTTTTGAGATAGAAAGCAGTAGTAGCTTGAATGAGAAATGACATATCTTTGCTCAGCATCAAAATTTAGCTTCTGAAGCAGTATAAAATCAACTTTTTATTCAAATGTAATTTGAAGACAAGAATAAATGCAATTTGAGTTTCTATTTACATTATTTTGAATAAATGTGATTTTTGAAGAGTTTTTAAACTTTTTTTTATTATTTTTATTGTATATTCATACTAAAAGAGAGTAGAGTAGAATCTAATTACTATCATCAGATAGTAGATTATAACTATTCTGAAAAGTAGAAATCTCAACTGCTTATATTATATCTAGTTTATCACTAGAGTCATTTCTCAATTCTCTAATCTTAACAGAAGCTTGAGAATTCAAATTCTATTTATATTTAGCTGAAAAATTGAAGTTTGAAGATTTAGATAGTTAAGAGTTTCTTCTTTTTAAGCTTACAGTTGTGAGTTTACTGACTTGACTATTCTCTTCAGTTCTAGATTTGTTTTGAGCTTCATCTTTTCTTCAGTTCTTTTGAGTTCTTGAAGTAAACATACATTCTTTTGAGCTAGATACATGTTTTTCTTTACAATTAGAGCATTTAAGCATAGTATATTGACATATTTCATCTCTTTTTGAGCATGTTTCACATTTATACTCACTAGTTTTGTGATCTCTGACACAGAATACACATTTTAAGTCTCTAAAACAGAAGATTGCAAAGTATTCATATCTTTGACAGTTTGAACACTGTGTTTAAGCTTTGAGATTCATTCTTGAGTCTTTGTATTCATGAACTCTCATTTTCAAATCTGCTACTCTTACTTCAGAGATCTTTGACTGTTTAAGTGTCTTTATATATACTAGAACAGAGACATTTCTTCTACTTTATCTGAACTCAATTAAATTTAGTCATACAGACTCTTTTCTCAGTTGAATAGAGTTGTATTCTTCTAATTCATTTTTAAGAAGTAGCATTTCTTCTTCACAGTCAAAAATTTCAACTGAAATATCATGAAAAATGAATTTTCTTCACTTTTCATCTCTCTCAGATAGAATTATTGTGTTTAACAAAGATTCTACTGCTGATTTTCAGAGATTCTCATTCTGAATAAGGAATTCTGCACTGAATTCAGACATTGTAGTCAGAATAATGAAGTCTTTAAAGAAGAATAACTCAATTGAAGCTATAACTGGTTTTTGAACTTCAATATTCATTATTAACTGAGAAAAGAACTGCTGATTAATTTCATTTCTAATTCTAAAAATGAGATTTGAGTTTAGCTTGTTCCTTTGCAAGATATTCTGATTTAAGACTTTGAGAATAAGTCTTCTATTTCTGAAGATTTGAAAGTTTTTCTTCTTTTGCATTTTTTTCTTCACTTTTCTATGAATAGAAGTATGAGCATTATTCTTCTCAGTTTTCTCAGGATTTTGAGCAGATTTTGAGATAGCAGGTTTAGAGATAGCAGATTCAGCTGCTTGAGCATATGTTTTCTTCTAATTCAAAGAAGAAGAAGAAGTAGAAAAAGAGAAAGAAGAGTAAGATGAGAAGTCAGTGATTATACTAGAAATTTTCAATGTTTTTTGAACTGTGTTTGAAATTTCAAGTTTGAACTTGATCATCTTCTGTAGTTGTCTAGTCTGAGTATGAAGAATTAATAAAACTTCTTCATTTATCTCACTCAGACACTGCTTTTCAAGAATCTTACTTACTTTTTCAAGTTTCTATATTTTAAGAACTTATTATTTCTCTATTTCTTCTTTCTTTCTTCTCTTCAGAATTTCAATCTCAGAAATAGCATTTGAGAAAGCATCTTTTTTCACATTAACTGAGTGTATTTTTGAACTTATTATTCTCACTCAATGAAAAGTTGGTCAGACTATTTCAATTGAGATATATATTAAACTCTTTTGAAAAGTTGATCAGACTGTTTCAGTTAAGAGATTTCTAAGTCTGTTTTCAATTGAAAAGTTGATCAGACTGTTTCAAAAGAAGAATAAAAGACTTTTATATATAAAACATCTGATTTTTTTCACACTAGTTCAGTAACTAGATTAGATTTTTGAAGAGAATCTAATAAACTAGAATTAATTTTTAATATAAATTAATAAAATCTTTACAATCTCTTTCTTGAGATACAGTGAGAAAAAGTATAATATCAATTGATAATAAATCAGATAATATGACAGTTTTTGAGAGAAAAACTGATAAAAAATAAATCAATTTTTTGCAGAGAAATTGATTAAAACTATTTAATTTTATTCTAAATCATTCAATTCTTCTCACACAACAAGTGTGCAACTTAAATCAGTTAATAGAGAGTGTAAAAAAGAATTAAGTATTAATGAAAGCTCTTCAGTCACTGAAAAAAGGCCCCGGTGGCCGAATGGTTAATGCGGCCACCTGGTAGCACCTTGGCGTGGGAAACCAAGGCGCGTGGGTTCGAAACCCGCAGGGGATACATTAAATCCGGAACTCAAGCACCTCAGGTTTCTAATAAATACAGAGGTGTACAAATCACTTCAATGAATTGCTCTATGTTCCTGGGCTGGGAAGTTATTATCGCATGTATCTAATTGTCACTTCTTTGTATTTTCCTATGTTCTTGTTATCTTGGCGTGGTCTCAACACCTGTATTTCCTCCTGTATAACCAACACTTGACCTGTATTTAACATCACGTAAGGACTCATCATAAGCTCTGCTTGCATATGAGTATAATGGAAGAATAATAATAATAATAATAATAAGTCACTGAAAAAGTAATTCTTACTTAAAAGAATGTGAAATTATAACAGAAAACAGCTCTGTTTTTAATTCTTTATAAGAATATTGTATAAAATTCAGAGAAAAACATCTTACTTTTTCAAGAGAAGTAGAAAACTATTTCTAAGATTTTTTTTTTTTGCATTAACTGCTGCAGAAGAATGAGATAGAAACTACTAAGATATGTACTACTGTATACTCTCTATCAAGACTTTCTCTCTTCAGAGTCTTAATATTATAGAGAATATAAGTCTGTTTCTATATAATAATATAAATATTGTCAGCAGAATGTAGAGGAACTGGTTATTTATATCTTAAAATAGAAAACTTTGTCAATGATTATATCAATATAGAGTTAATTCTCAAATTCAATAGAAATCTAGTATTGCTGTTCTCAATCTCTTGCAGAATCTATTGAATATTGAGATATTAAAACTAGATTTAATATATCTCACTGTGCAGGGATCAAAGGCTCAGTCAGATCTTGAAATATACTGATTTTATAGTTGTTGTATCTGCCAATTATGTATTGAATACAGTTGTCAAGGTATCTTTTTGTACTTTTCTGCCGGGGATGGGCCAGATCGGAAGGGGCGGTACAAGGGTGGGACTTGGTGTAAAGATAGGGAGGGTTTTTCGCGGAGGATGCACTTCAGATGTGTCTGTTGATTATGTGCTTGATACTATTGCTGAGGTATCTTTTTGTATTTTTCTGCCGGACGTGGGCCAGATTGGGAAGGGCGGTACGTGGGTGGGACTTGGTGTTGATGTTTTGGAACATCAAAGATAGACAGGGTTTTCGTGGAAGTTGCTTCTCAGATATCTCCACAATTACAGATCAGGGATCTTCCAAAATCAAGAAGATTGGCGCATATGGCTAGGTCTCTTTGCCTTACAATTTGTATGGCAATTTGGCCCGGGGTTGTGGTGTGGTAGGGGTGAACGGGGGATAATCCCACACAGGAGTTTCGAACAACGTCTGGTTCACGTTTGGCTGGATAACTCCACCACCACACGGGGTATGCGGTCGGCGATGGGGTCAAAATGCTCGTATGATCGAGGGCTTTTCGATGGGTCTATCGGCGGGTTCTTGTGTATAGTACAGTCTTCACAGGCTAAATTCAATGTATTATTATTGAAATTAATAGATATTATAGCTGTTATAACTGTTGTAATAAAGTTAGCTACGGAATCTGAACTCTGTAGATTTTTTTTTGAAGAATTAAGTTACAAGCAGATCTTCTTTATCAGAAGATGAATATTTAATACTATAGCTGTAGATTTGAAATTGTGTATCTTCTAGACTGACTGCTGAAATCATGAATTTCACATTTAGTCTCATTTAATCTGATTTTATACATTTCTTAGTGTGAATTCTGCTGAAACTGATCATTAAAAAAAACATGCAAAGTGACTATATATCAGATCTCAAAATGAGATTATAACTTAGAAAAAGTAAGAAAGTGATCTTATTTAATTTCATTTAGTCTCATTCTTGATATAAAGTTACTATTTTTAAACATTTTAAGGTTTTTTTAAACTATTTTTAATTTTTTAAAAAGTAACACTTTTTAATAACACTTAAATGAGATTTAAAGTCATTTAAAGCAATAAAAATAATTTAAATTGAGAAGTGAAAATCATGATCTCATTTGAAAAATGTAATAAGAGTTGACAGTAAGTCTTACTGAGATAGTATGAAACTACTATCTAATCTTAAAACAGTGTAATGAGATCAGTTAAATTGATAATAAGACTATTAAATATTCTGATTCTGATCTCAGACACAGTTATACAGTTAGTCTAGTATCTTCTCTATCTTATTTTAAATATAATCTCTTCAATTGTTAAGTAGAACTGAGTAGACTGACTGATAAGACTATGAATTTCACATTTGATCTTATTTGATCTAATCTCATACATTTCTTGACATGAATCCCGCTGAAACTAAGTATTAAAAAAACATTTAAAGTGACTATGTATCGGATTTCACAATGAGACTATAATGTAGAAAAAATAAGAAAGTGATCTCATTTAATCTCATTTAATTTCATTCTTAGTATAAAGTTACTATTTTTAGATATTTTAAGGGTTTTTTTAGACTATTTTTAATTTTTTAAGAAGTAACAATTTTTGATAATACTTAAATAAGATTTAAAGTTATTTAAAGCAATAAAATAAATTTAAATTGAGAAGTAGAAATCATACTATTAAATATTCTGACTCTGATCTCAGACACAGTCACACAGTCAGTCAGTCTAAAACTGAGTAGAAGATATTAAATATTTATACATCTGAAGAGAAAGTATTCATCATCTTCAATTTTATAATAGTGAACTGAAACTTATTAAAGAACATATAAAGATTAATGATTTGTATATCATTGTAAGAGGCCTACGCCGAATAGATCGGTATAATATATAGGTCTTATATAACAAAGAGAAAAATGTTAGAGAAGGAAAGAAAGAGAAAGTGTAGAAATCAGTGATTAGAGTGAATATTTATACATGTATGTGATGATGTACACAGTGAAGCTTCGGGGTGGAAGAATCTATACATGTTTGTGGCGGCTGAGGATCGGTGATCAAGAATGGCTGAGAATCAGAGTGTATATGTTCAAGAGTGAAATGAAAGAATCTATGAAGTGTAATGAAATAGTCTATATGATTGATCAGATGCAGCCCGCCACATTAATCTCTCTCTTTCAGAAGCAGTTTTCATCAGTCAAGGACTGCTGTTTTGAATAATGTGAAACTCAGAGTTCAGATTGATTGATTGTAGCTGACTCATTTCATGAGATATTGCTGACTGCGGCCGCGGGGTCTCTCATTGAGAATATTCTCAATCTCTTACTCAAGCTCATTATCTTCTTCTATAATATCTGATAACTGTCAGTCAGAAGTCAGTTGAGAAGAGAATGAATCAGTGACAGCACAGCAGAGTAAGCTTGTGTGAAATACATCATGAATTTCTGATAATGTATCAAGATGATAGTTGTGACTATCTAGAACTTCTATCACTTTATACCTGATATGATGGTAATCTAGTGTATAAAATGAATGTGTGATTTGTATATTCTTAAGATTCTATCATATCAGATCTTCTATCTTATATTGTTCAGCAGGGTCTTGATAAACATTGATTTAATTCTCTTGATCTTGTTTCACAGCTGCTATAAAGACTTCTACTCAGTTATAAATGTCTCAGAGCTTCATTACTATATTATCAGTGATCTGAATCAGACTGTGAGAATTTGATGTGAACTGTGTGATCTCTAGAAGATTTAACATCTTCATGTGATAACTATGTATAAGAAAGAATGAGCTTATATCTGTTAAAATAGCATCTCAATCATTGATAGTGATCTCTGTGTGTAGAAGAAGGTCATATTAATTATCTTATAAGTAATTACAGAACTTACAGAGATAATTCTTCATAGTCTGAATTATTCATTCTGATATATCATCAGTCTCAGAGTGATAGGCAGTTGACAGATGATATGTAATCTTAAGAACTTGACAGATTCTTGTTCAGAGAGTGCTCATGAATTGACAGCTCTGATTTAATACTATAGATTTCAGCAATTCATGCATTTGATAGAATAGACTCTGTAGAAAAGCTTCAGTGACTTGTTCAGTATTTATCTTATCACAAGATTTTAATATTATATCTTTACTCAATCAATTCATGATGATCAGAATGTTTCTACAACTCTTACTCTCAGATAGATTAACAGCAAAGTCAATTGCTATATCTTATCAGATTCTATCAGAGACATTGAGTAATTTTAACAGATCTTTTCTACAGTTCTTTCATAAGATAATAGAAGAATAGTAATTGCAGTTTCAGATGAAGTGTCTGATACTGTTTAATATCTCAGATCAGTAGAACTCTCAGAAGATCATTCTATACAGTTGTTCACAGCCTGAATAATCAGTTATATACAAATCATGTATCTCTTACATTATCTGAGTGTGTAAGGGTTCAGAGTGAGAAACTCAGTATTGTTTATGAAATCATAGAGTGTTATTATCATTGATTGAACATTCTGAGATATCAGTTCTTATATATAGTTCTGAGGAAAATCAGAGTGCTTCTTATCATACTGCTTCAGTAAGTGCTTGAAGAAGTTCATTGATTTAAGCTATTATATGTCATAGCTCATCTAATGTAGATTCAGAAGAAGTTGAGATATCAGTGACAGTTCTAACTGAAGAAGTATGTATAGTTCTAATTGAAGAAGTATGTATAGTGTTATAAGCTGTTTCATCTTGATTAACTAATATCTTCAGATTTAAGAGCCAGTGCTCTCAGTTCATTCAGTGAGTATCTGTTATATTAGATAACATATCTTACTCTTGTTATAAGAGAGCATCTGCTATTGAGTTCTGACTGCCAGAATGATAGTGTATTATAAAATGAAAGTGACTTAAGAACTCAGATCATTGCATCTGTCATTCAGTGAGTTTATAGATTATTATGAAGTATTTGAGATTCTTATAATCTGTGATTATCTCAAATTCAGTGACACTTTGAAGTTCAGAGTTTTATTCTTCTAAACAGTGTACAATTGTGAGAAGTTTCTTATCATAGATCTCATAATTGCATTCAGCAGGACTCAGTTTCTTAGATATGAAGATATATGATTGTAGAACATCTTTATCATCATATTGTAATATTGCTTCTTCTGTCACATAGTCAGAGAAATTGACCTCAATAACTGTCTTATAATCAGAATTGAATGTTATCAGTAGAGAGATATTAATGAACATCTTCTTCATCTGTATAAATACAGCTTCAGTGTCTACTGATCATTGAAATACTGAGTCTTTCTTAGTGAGATCTGTAAGTGATCTTATAATATCTGAGAAGTTTCATATAAATTGCTGATAGAAGTTAGTGAATTCAATGAAGCTTTGTACATCTTTCACAGTATGTAAAGCTTCTGATTTGAGAATGACAGAGATCTTCTCAGAATTCATTTGCATTTCCTTGCCAGCTTCTATGATAAAACCTAAGTATTTAGTACTCTTAACTATGAAATCACACTTATCAATGTTAATTAATAGTTCTGCTTCTTGTAGTTATTGTAATACTCTTTGCACATGCTCTTGATATTCTTTTCTGAATTTATCAGTGAAGATGAGAATGTTATCTAGATAAGTAGATACAAACTTATTAAGAAAATCTCAGAGTGCTCAGTTGATATACTTCTGAAATATACTGAGAGTGTTAGTCAGTTCAAAGAGTGTGACTATTCATTCAAAGAGATCATAACATGTTCAGAATGCTGTAAGTCATTTATCTTCTTCAGTGATATAAATCTTATGAAATGCAGTGATGATATCTAGCTTTATAAATCATTGAGCTTATCTGATCTATGCTAGGGTTTCATTGATAAGAGATAAGAGATATTGATCTTTCTTTATCAATCTGTTCAGATCTTGATAATTCACACAGAATTGAAGTTCTTTATCTGACTTCTTTGCAAAAAGAATAGAAGCTGCAGTGAAAGAGTTGCTAATATGTATGAATTTCTTATCTAACAGATCATTGAGTGTCTTCTGAAGGAGAAGAAGTTCATCTTGAGACATATTATAAAAAGAGTCTCACAGTGACTCAGAGTTCTTATCATTCTTCTTTTCTAACTTGATACTGTGATTCACTCCTGAGCCTTGTAAAGAAGATATATTCATAATATTGTCTTATTGAAAGATATCTAGATAATCATGATATTATTGAGGAAGTTTTGTATGAGAATCTGTTATTATAACACAGAATAACTTTTCTAGAGTCTTCTTAATATTAGCCAGACTAATGAAATAGATTGATACATGATTCTACTGTTAATGATCTTATCAGTGACTCTGTCAGTGGTTTTGATAATAACTTCTTTTTCAAAGTATTTTATAAGTGTTGACAGAGATCTGTGTAAGATTCATAGTCTTGTGAATATCATCTTCATAAATTCTATTATTGTTAGAGAATATCAAGCTTCTGTTTTAAGCATTTAACAAGATATTTTATTCAGATAGTCAGACAAGTCTTAATATAAGATTGTAATTGAGATTATCAACTTCATATATATAGACATCTTCATATTAATGTTCTCTTACATCTATGTTTAGTTTCACTATGTAATGAATATAAACATCTTTTGAGTCATCAAATTCTGTGAGAAGTCAGGATTTTAATAAGAGAATACACTGAAGGTTATAATATCTTACAACTGAAGATTTTATCATTGCATAGTGACATAGACTGCTGTCTATCATGGCTTTCATATTATACATATTATTAATCACAGTAGATACAAGAATTGCATTTATTATTATTTTCTCTTCAAATTGTTATTATCTGATCTCTTCAAGCTTCTGTTTATAAATTTGAACAGAAGCTAATCTTTTTCCTATTTCATCAGAATATTCTTATAGTTATCTTCTGAATCTTTCTTCACTGCAATGTGATTAGACTGACCGTGTGACCGTGTCTGGGACCAGGACCAGATTTTTTGATAGTTTCATTACCAATTCGACTGATCCCATTACACGGTTTTAACATTAGATAGTAGTTTCATACTGTCCCAGTGGGACTTACTGTCTACTCTTGTCACATTTTTCAAATGGGACCATGATTTTCACTTCTCAATTTAAATTATTTTTATTGCTTTAAATGACTTTAAATCTCATTTGAGCATTATCAAAAAGTGTTACTTTTTAAAAAATTAAAAATAGTCTAAAAAAAACCTTAAAATGTCTAAAAATAGTAACTTTATGCCAAGAATGGGACTAAATGGGACCAAATGGGACCACTTTCTCATTTTTTTCAAGTCATGATTCCATTTTAAGATCTGATATATAGTCACTTTACATGTTTTTTTGATAGCCAGTCCCAGCGGGATTCACGCCAAGAAATGTATGAGACCAGACCAAATGGAACCAAATGTGAAATTCATGGTCCCAGCGGCCAGTCTAATAAAAACACTCTGATAAAACAGGGAAAAGATTAGCTTCTACTCTAACTCACAAGCAGAAGCTTGAAGAGATTGAATGATAATAATTTAAAGAAGAAATGATAATAAATGTAATTCTTATATCTACTATAGTAGATAATATATATAATATGAAAGTCATGATAGATAGCAGTCTATATTACTATGCAATGATTAAATCTTCAGTTGTAAGATATTATAATCTTCAGTGTATTCTGTAAGAGGCCTACGCCGAATAGATCGGTATGATATTGATAGGTCTTATATAACAAAGAAAATAATGTTAGAGAAGGAAAGAAAGAGAAAGTGTGAGAATCAGTGATTGAAGTGAATATTTATACGCGTACATGATGGCGTACGCGGTGGAGCTTCAAGGTGGAAGAATAGAAATTCTGTAGGTTTTTGACTGAGGATCAGTGACTGAGAGTCAGAATGTTAGAAATCTGTGAAGCAATTTGTGAAGCAACTGAGAATCAGAACAGTAGAAATCTGTGAAGTGTAACAGAATAGTCTGTATGATTGATCAGGCGCAGCCTGCCACATTAGTCCTCTCTTTCCAGAAGTGATATAGAATTGCGAGTGTGTAGTTCTCATCAGTCAAGAGCTGCTGTCTCAGATAACATAGAGCTCAGAGTTCAGATCAGGTGATTATAGCTAACTCATTTCATAAAATATTATCAGCTGCGGCCATGAGGTCTCTTATCAAGAATATTCTCAATCTCTCACTCAAGCTCATTATCTTCTTCTATAATGCCTGGTGACTGCTAGTTAAAAGTCAGTTGAGAAGAGAACAGATTGATGATAGTGCAGTGAAGCAAGCTTGTATAAAAGACATCATGAATTTCTGATAATGTATCAAGATAATAGTTGTGACTATTCAGAACTTCTATCACTTTATACTTGATATAATGATAATTCAGTGTACAAGATGAATGTATAATCTGTATATTCTTAAGATTCAATTACATCAAGTCTTCTATTCTATATTGTTCAGCAGAGTCTTGATGAACATTGATTTAATTCTCTTGATCTTGTTTTACAGTTATCATGAAGATCTCTGCTCAGTCACAGATATTTCAGAGCTTTATTACTATATTATCAGTGATCTG
This sequence comes from Blastomyces gilchristii SLH14081, assembly GCF_000003855.2. Classification (NCBI taxonomy): domain Eukaryota; kingdom Fungi; phylum Ascomycota; class Eurotiomycetes; order Onygenales; family Ajellomycetaceae; genus Blastomyces; species Blastomyces gilchristii. Next base: position 1,887,629 of record NW_003101681.1, on the reverse strand, counting down.
AATTGAACTGCAGAGATTTGATATGAACTGTGTGATCTCTAGAAGATTTAACACTTTTATATAATAATCATATGTAAGGAAGAATGAGCTTGCATCTGTTGAGACAGTATCTCAATCATTGATAGCAATCTCTGTGTATAGAAGAAGATCATGCTAATCATCTTATAAGTGATTATAGAACTTATAAAGATAATTCTTTACAGTCTGAATTATTCATTCTGATGCATTATTAGTCTCAGAGTGATAGATAGTTAATAAACAGTGTATAATCTTAAGAACTTGACAGATTCTTGTTTAGAGAGTACTCATGAATTGACAGTCTCAATCTGATACTATAGATCTCAGTAATTCATGTATCTAATAGAATAAGCTTCTTAGAAAAGCTTCAGTAACTTATTCAGTATTTATCTTATTACAGAGTTTTAATATAATATTCTTACTCAATCAGTTCACAATGATCAGAATGTTTCTACAGCTCTTACTCTCAAAGAGATTAATAGCAAAGTCAATTATCACATCTTACTAGATTCTATCAGAGATATTAAGTGATTTCAGCAGGTCTTTTCTACAGTTCTTTTATAAGATGATGAAGAAACAATGATTACAGTTTCAGATAAAATATCTGATACTGTTTAATATCTTAAGTCAGTAGAACTTTTAAGAGATCATTTGATATAGTTATTTATAACCTGAATAATCAGTCATATATAAATCATACATCTCTTACATTATCTGAGTGTATAAGAGTTTGAAGTGAGAGACTCAATGTCACTCACAGAACTATAGAGTGTTATTATCATTGATTAAGCATTCTGAGATATCAGTTCTTATACATAGTTCTGAGAGAAATCAGAGTACTTCTTGATATACTGCTTTAGTAAGTGCTTGAAGAAGTTCATCAGTTTGAGCTGTTATATATTATAATTCATCTAGTGTAGGTTTGAGAGAAGTTGAGATATCAGTGTCAGTATCAGTTTGAAGAGAGAGTGTTCTAATCAGAGAAGTGTGTATAGTATCATAAGTTATTTTATCTTGATTAACTAATATCTTCAGATCTAGAAGCTGATGTTCTCAGTTCATTCAATGAGTATCTATTACATCAGAAGACATATTTTACTCTTGTTATAAGAGAGCATCTATCATTGAGTTCTGACTGTCAGAACAGTAGTGTATTGTAAAATGAAAGTAATTTAAGAACTCAGATTATTATATCTGTTATTTAGTGAGTTTACAGATAGTTATAAAGTATTTAAGATTCTTATAATCTATAATTATCTTAAATTCAGAGACACTTCAGAGTTCAGAGTCTTATTCTTCTAAACAGTGTATAATTATAAGAAGTTTCTTATTGTAGATCTTATAATTGCATTCAGTGAGACTCAGTTTCTTAGATATGAAGACATATGATTATAGAACATCTTTATTATTATATTACAATATCACTTCTTCTATCACATAGTCAGAGAAATCAGCTTCAATAACTATCTTACAATCAGAATTGAATATTATCAGTAGAGAGATATTAATGAACATCTTCTTCATCTGTGTAAATGCAGCTTCAGTATCTGCTGATCATTGAAATATTGAGTCTTTCTTAGTGAGGTCTGTAAGTGATCTTGTAATATCTGAGAAGTTTCATATAAATCATTAATAGAAGTTAGTGAATTCAATGAAGCTTTGTACATCTTTCAGTATATGAAGCTTCTCATTTGAGAATAACAGAGATCTTCTCAGAATTCATTTGAATCTTCTTACCAGCTTCTATGATAAAATCTAAGTATTTAGTACTCTTAACTTTAAAATCATACTTATCAATATCAATTGATAGTTCTGCTTCTTATAGTCATTGTAATACTCTTTATACATACTCTTAATACTCTTTTCTGAATTCATTGATGAAGATGAGAATATTATCTAGATAAGCAGATGTAAACTTATTAAGAAAATCTCAGAGTGCTCAGTTAATATACTTCTGAAATATACTGAGAATGTTAGTCAGTTCAAAGAGTGTGACTATTCATTCAAAGACATTATAACATGTTCAGAATGCTATAAGTCATTCATCTTCTTCAGTGATATGAATCTTATGAAATGCAGTGATGATAATCTAGCTTTATAAACTATTGAGCTCACTTAATTCATGCTAGAGTTTCATTGATGAGAGATAAGAGATATCAATCTTTCTTTGTACAGAATCAGAGTTCTTCATCTGACTTCTTTATAAAGAGAATAGAAGCTGCAGTGAAAGAGTTACTAATATATATGAATTTCTTATCTAACAGATCATTGAGTGTCTTCTGAAGAAGAAGAAGTTCATCTCAAGACATATTATAAAGAGAGTCTCACAGTGACTTGAGATTCTTATTATTCTTCTTTTCTAACTTGATACTGTGATTCACTTCTGAGTCTTATAAAGAAGGTATATTTATAATGTTATCTTATTAAAAGACATCTAGATATTCATAATATTATTAAGAGAGTTTTGTGTGAGAATCTGTTATTATAGTATAGAATAACTTTTCTAGAGCTTTCTTAATATCAGTCAGACTAATGAAATAGATTGATATATAATTCTGCTATTGATGACTTTGTTAGTGATTTTAATAACTTCTTTTTCAGAGTATTTTATAAGTGTTGACAGAGATCTGTGTCAGATTCATAGTCTTGTAAATATCATCTTCATGAATTCTATCATTATTAGAGAATATTAAACTCCTGTTTTAAGTGTTCAATAAGATGCCTTGTTCAGATAGTCAGATAAGTTCTAATATCAGATTATAATCAAGATTATCAACTTCATATATATAGATATCTTTATACTGATATTCTCTGATATCTATATTTAGTTTTATCATATAATGAGTGCAAACATCTTTTGAATTATTGAATTCTATGAGAAGTCAGAGTTTTGATAAGAAAATACACTGAAGATTATAATATCTTACAACTGAAGATTTTATCATTGTATAGTGATATAGACTGCTGTCTATCATAGCTTTCATATTATATATATTATCAATCATGATAGATACAAGAATTGTATTCATTGTTATTTTCTCTTCAAATTATTGTTATCTGACCTCTTCAAGCTTCTGTTTATGAATTTGAACAGAAGCTAATCTTTTCTCTGTTTCATCAGAGTATTCTCACAGTTATCTTCTGAATCTTTCTCTAATGTAACATGATTGACATGAACAGACACTGATTCATTCTTTGAACAAGAAGACACTGATCTTTCTCTCAAGTATGAAGACATATAGATTGATCAGCAGTTGAAAGCAATGTGCTCTGATCAGTTACAGTTGATGCATACTTCACATTAACATCAATCAGTGACTTCTTCAGAAGTGATCTCAGAAACTTGAAAGCCTGTTTAAATAGTGAAAATCCTTGCTTATGTATAGACATTTGAATCTATTCAGTTCATAGTATCTGCATCATTGCTGTTCTTCAGTGTGAATATATAAGTCACTGAAGTGTAACATCTTCTGTCACTGTTCTGTATACTCTTGAGCTTGATAAGACAGTCATTCAATATTCAGAGCTGTGTGCAGAAATCTTTATAAGTCTGATCTTCATCTATACTTATAAGAGTCTGTAAGAGTTTGAAAGTTAATATCTTCTTAAGTATACTAATCTTCATTCAATTCTCTCAAGATTGATTACCTGCTTCTAGAATCTTAGTGTTAAAGTCAGAAATGAATGTTATAAGAGAAGTATTTCTCTGTCAGATACTCTATAACTAATCTAATACTTTCTATTATATGACAGTGTCTTGAAACAGAATATCAAGATATTTGATAATATTGTCAGATATTTACAACACTGATTCACATGCTTTCATTCATGAATAGAACTTCTATTTCATATGATTCTTCAATTGTTTATTAATATATCAATCTTGATTGATTAATGAACTGATGATATCTTCATCTATACTCAGTTTCATGAGCATTTTCATCCTTTATGATGAGTAGAGAGTGAGATTGAAAGTATTAAAATATATGAGAGTATCTAAGTATTCTTTCAGTGCTTTTATATTTAATTCTGTAGATGTTGAAATTGTATAAGTTAATTGTTGAATCTCTTTGTATTGAAGTTATTGAGTTATGTGCATGTCTACTATCTGTTGCTGTTATAATTTCAACATTGCTTAAAGCTACTGTAATATTGCTTCTATACTCATATTCAAGACTTCTCTTATATTATCATTAGATATGATTATATTGTTTTATCAGATATGTGATATCTGTGAAATCTGAAGAAGTGTAATTATATGAATATCTTATACATCTGAGTGTCAAAACTCTCAGATCTTTCACTGATATTCTTTTATAAGATCTTACTCTCTTTATAAAATCTTATTACAGAGTCAGAGTGACTGATGAGTAAGCTTCTATCTGAAGACTCAGTGTCTGCTTAACTGTTTGACTGTTTCTCTATTTCTTACACATTGTTACATGTTCAGATATCTCTTGATAAATAATCATTTCTAATGAGAAGACAATGTGTGAATAATTGTTTCTAATAAGAAGACAATGAACATTATTCTAGTGTAAGAGACCTACACTGAATAGATCAGTATAATATTGATAGATCTTATATAACAAAGAGAATAACATTAGAAAAGGAAAGAAAGAGAAAGTGTGAGAATCAGCAATCAGAGTGAATATTTATATGTGTATGCAGTGGTGTACATGGTGAAGCTTCGGGGTGGAAGAATAGGAATTCCATAGGTTTTTGACTGAGGATCGGCGACTGAGAGTTGAAATGTTAGAAATCTGTGGAGCGATCTGTGGAGTGACCGAGAATCGGAACGGTAGGAATCTGTGGAGTGTAACGGAATAGTCTGTATGATTGATCGGGCGCAGCCCGCCACATATTCTCTTATTAAAACTCTGACTTCTTACAGAATTTGATAACTTAAAAGATGATTGCATCTGTTACATGATGAAATTAAATATAGATGTCAGAGAATATCAATGTAAAGATACTTATATATATGAAGTTAATAATTTTAACTATAATCTTATGCTAGAACTTGTCTGACTATTAGAATAAGATATCTTATTAAATGCTTAAAACAGAAGTTTAATATTCTCTAATAATGATTGAGTTCATGAGAATGATGTTTACAAGATCATGAATCTGACACAGATCTCTGTTAATACTTATGAAATACTCTGAAAGAACTTCTGATGAAGTTACTGACAGAGTCACTGATAATAGAATTATATAGCAATCTACTTCATCAGTCTGACTGATATTAAAAAAGCAGTAGAAAAGTTATTCTGTATTATAATAACAGATTCTCATAGAAAACTCTCTTAATAATATCATAAATATCTAGATATCTTTTAATAAGATAATATTATTATGGCAGGCTGCGCCTGATTAATCATGTAGACTATTCCGTTATACTTCATAGATTTCTGACGAAAGCTCCAATCCTCGGTCGCCGATCCTCGGCTGAAAACCTACGGAATTCCTATTCTTCCGCCCCGAAGCTCTACCGCGTACATCATCACATATACATATAAATATTCACTTTAATTATCAATTCCCACACTTTCTCTTTCTTTTTCTTTTCTAACATTTTTCACTTTGTTATATAAGACCTATATATTATACCAATCTATTCAGCATAGGCTTCTTACACTTGAAAAACATTCATCATCTTCTTATTAGAAATAATTACTTATTGAGATATCTGAACACATAATAATATGTAAGAAATAGAGAAATAAATAAACAGTTAAGCAGATACTAAGTCTTCAGATAAAAGCTTACTGATCAGTTACTCTGACTCTGCAATAAGATCTTATGAAGAGAACAAGATCTTATAAAGAGAATATCAGTGAAAAGATCTGAGAGTTCTGATACAGATATATGAGATATTTATATAATTACACACATTCAATGAATAATACAGCTATGTCTACTGATAATATGAAAGAACTCTTGAATGTGAGTATAGATGCAGTATCACAGTGACTCTAAGTAATATTGAAATTACAACAGTAACAGATAGCTAATATGCATGCAACTTAATAACATCAATATGAAGAGATTCAATAATTGTCTTAATAAGAAACCTCTGCACAGACAATTTTAACACTGACAGAATCAAATATAAATACAATATAAATACTGAAGAAATGCTTAAATACTCTCACATATTTCAATACTTCTGATCTTACTCTCTATTCATCATGAAGATTGAAAATACTTATGAAACTAAGTATAGATGAAGATGTTATTAGTTCATTAACTAATCAAGATTAATATATCAATAATTGATTGAAGAATCTCATGAGACAGAAGTTTCATTCATGAATAAAGGCATGTGAATCAGTGTTATGTACATCTGACAATATTATTAAACATCTTAATATTCTGTTTCAAGACATCACTATATAATAGAAGATATTAGATTGATTACAGAGTGTCTGACAGAGAAATACTTCTCTCATAATATTTATTCCTGATTTTAATATCAAGATTCTAGAAGCAGGTGATTAATCTTGAAAGAATAGAATGAAGATTAGCATATTTAAGAAGATACTAACTTTCAAACTTCTATAGACTCTTATAAGTGTAGATGAAGATCAGACTTATAAAGATTTCTGTATATAACTCTGAACATTGAATGATCATCTTATCAAGCTTAAGAGTATACAGAACAGTAGTAGAAGATATTACATCTCAGTTACTTATATATCTACACTGAAGAATAATAATGCAGATGCTATGAATTGAGTGAACTGAAATATCTATACATAAACAAGAGTTTCTGCTGTCTGAACAGACTTCTGAGTCTCTGAGATCACTTCTGAAGAAGTCACTGATTAACATTAATAAGAAGTGTGTATTAATTATAACTGATTAGAACATATCACTTTCAACTGCTAATCAGTCTATATATCTTCTCACTTAAGAGAAAGATCAGTATCTTCTCATTCAAAGAATGAATCAGTGCCTGTTCACATCAATTACATTGTATTGAAGAAAGATTCAGAAGACAACTATGAAGATACTCTGATAAAACAGAGAAAAGATTAACTTCTATTTAAATTCATAAACAGAAGCTTTATTATTATTATTATTATTATTCTTTCATTATACTTATATGCAAGCGGAGCTTATGATGAGTCCTTGCGTGATGTTAAATACAGGTCAAGTGTTGATTATACAGGAGGAAATACAGGTATTGAGACCATGCCAAGATAACAAGAACATAGGAAAATACAAAGGAGTGACAATTAGATACATGTGATAATAACTTCCCAGCCCAGGAACATAGAGCGATTCATTGAAGTGATTTGTACACCTCTGTATTTATTAGAAACCTGAGGTGCTTGAGTTCCGGATTTAATGTATTCCCTGCGGGTTTCGAACCCACGCGCCTTGGTTTCCCACGCCAAGGCGCTACCGGGTGGCCGCATTAACCATTCGGCCACCGGGGCATAAACAGAAGCTTGAAAAGGTCAGATAATAACAATTTGAAGAGAAAATGATAATAAATGCAATTCTTATATCTACTGTGATTGATAATATGTATAATATAAAAGCCATAATAGACAGCAGTCTATGTTATTATGCAATGATTAAATATTCAGTCATAAGATATTATAATCTTCAGTATATTCTCTTATCAAAACCCTGACTTCTCACGGAATTTAATGACTTAAAAGACATTTGCATCTGTTACATAGTGAAGCTAAACATAGATATTAGAAGACATCAATATAAAGAAGTCTATGTATATAAAGTTGATAATCTTGATTATAATCTTATATTAGAACTTATCTGCCTATCTCAGTCTCAGTGGCCGAATGGTTAATGCGGCCACCCGGTAGTGCCTTGGCGTGAGAAACCAAGGCATGTGAGTTTGAAACCCGCAGAGAATACATTAAATCTGGAACTCAAGCACCTCAGGTTTCTAATAAATACAGAGATGTACAAATTACTTTAATAAACTGCTCTATGTTTCTGAGCTGAGAAGTTATTATTGTATATATCTAATTGTCACTTCTTTGTATTTCCTATGTTCTTGTTATCTTGGTGTGGTCTCAACACCTGTATTTTCTCCTGTATAATTAACACTTGACCTGTATTTAACATCATGCAAGAACTCATCATAAGCTTCACTTGCATATGAGTATAATGAAAGAATAATAATAATAATAATAATATCTACCTATCTGAACAAGGTATCTTATTAAACACTTAAAACAGAAGCTTAATATTTTCTAACAATGATAGAATTCATGAAGATGATATTCACAAGACTATAAATCTGACACAGATCTCTGTTAACACTTATAAAATACTCTGAAAAAGAAGTCACTGACAGAATTATTAATAAGATCACTGATAGCAGAATTATATAACAATCTACTTCATCAGTCTGATTAATATTAAAAAAGCTCTAGAGAAGTTATTCTGTGTTACAATAACAGATTCTTATATAAAACTCTTTTAATAATATTATGAATATCTAGATGTCTTTTAATAAGATAATAATGTTACAAATCTATCTCTCTTATGAGATTCAGAAGTGAATCACAGTATCAAGTTGAAAAAGAAGAATAATAAAGATCTTGAATTATCATGAGACTCTCTTTATAACATGTCTCAAGATAAACTTCTTCTTCTTCAGAAGACACTCAATGATCTGTTGAATAAAGAATTTATATATATCAGCAACTTCTCTACTGCAGCTTCTATTCTCTTTGCAAAGAAATCAGATAAAGAACTCTGATTCTATGTAAACTATCAAGATCTGAACAGATTAACAAAGAAAGATCATTATCTCTTATCTCTCATTAATAAAACTCTAGTATATATCAGATGAGCTCAATGATTTACAAAGTTAGATATTATTACTATGTTTCATGAGATTCATATCACTGAAGAAGATAAATAACTTACAGCATTCTGAACATATTATAATCTCTTTGAATGAGTAGTCATACTCTTTGAACTGGCTAATACTCTCAGTATATTTCAGAAGTATATTAACTGAACACTCTGAGATTTTCTTGATAAGTTTGCATCTATATATCTAGATAACATTCTCATCTTTATTAATGAATTCAGAAAGAAATATCAAGAACATGTACAGAGAGTATTATAATAATTATAAGTAGCAGAACTATCAATAGATATTAACAAGTATGATTTTAAAGTTAAGAGTATAAAATACCTAGGTTTTATCATAGAAGCTGATAAGAGAATTTAAATAAATTCTGAGAAAGTCTTCATCATTCTTGAATGAGAAGCTTTATATACTGTGAAAGATATACAAAGCTTCATTGAATTTACTAACTTTTATCAGCAATTTATACAAACTTCTCAGATATCATGAGATTACTTACAGAACTTATTAAGAAGAACTCAGTATTTCAGTGATCAGTGAATACTGAAGCTGCATTTATATAAATGAAGAAGATATTTATTAATACTTCTCTACTCAGTCTACTGATAACATTTGATTCTGATTATAAGACAGTCATTGAAGTTGATTTCTCTGACTATATTATAGAAGAAGCTATATTATAATATAATGATAAAGATATCTTACAATTATACATCTTTATGTTTAAGAAACTGAGTTCTGTTGAATGCAATTATAAGATCTATGATAAGAAGCTTCTTATAATTATACACTGTCTAGAAGAATGAGACTCTGAACTCTAAAGTGTTTTCAAATTTGAGATAATCACAGATTATAAGAATCTCAAGTATTTTATAATCATCTGTAAGCTTACTGAATGTCAGATATAATGATCTGAACTATTAAGCTATTTTCATTTCACTATACACTATCACCTCAGCAGTCAGACCTTAATGACAGATATTCTCTTACAATGAGAGTAAGATATATCATTCAATATAACAGATACATATTGAATGAACTGAGAACATCAGCTCTTAAATCTGAAGATATTAGTTAATCACAATGAGATCACTTATAACACTATATACACTTCATTAATCAGAACATCTTCTGAATCTACACTGAATGAATTATGATATATAACAGCTTAAACTGATGAACTTCTTCAAGTACTCACTGAAGCAGTACATCAAGAAGCACTCTGATTTCTCTCAGAACTATGTATAAGAACTGACATCTCAGAATACTCAATCAATAATAATAACACTCTGCAATTCTGTGAACAACACTGAGTTTCTCACTTCAAACTCTTACACACTCAGATAATACAAGAGATGCATGATTCTTATATAACTGATTATTTAGATTGTGAATAACTGTATCAAATGATCTCTCAAGAGTTCTACTAACTTAACATATCAAATAGCATCAGATGTTTTATTTAAAACTGTAATTATTATTCTTTTATTATTATATGAAAGAATCATAGAAAAGGCCTGCTGAAATCACTTAATATTTCTGATAGAATCTGATGAGATATAATAATTAACTTCACTATTAATCTCTCTGAGAGTAAGAGTTATAGAAACATTCTGATTATTATGAACTGATTGAGTAAAGATATAATATTGATATCTTGTAATAAGATAAATACTAAACAAGTCACTGAAGCCTTTCTACGGAGCTTATTCTATTAAATGTATGAATTACTGAGATCTATAGTCTCAGATCAGAGCTGTCAATTCATAAGCACTCTTTAAATAAGAATCTATCAAGTTCTCAAGATTATATATTATTTATCAACTGTCTATCACTCTGAGACTGATAATATATCAGAATAGACAATTCAGACTGTAAAGAATTATCTTTATAAGTTCTGTAATTACTTATAAGATAATTGACATAATCTTCTTCTATATACAGAGATTGCTATTAACAGCTGAGATGCTGTTTCAATAGATGTAAGCTCATTCTCTTTTATATATAATTATTACATGAAAGTGTTGAATCTTCTAGAGATTACATAGTTCACACTGAACCTCTGCAGTCTGATTCAGATTACTGATAATATAGTGACAAAGCTCTGAAATACTCATGACTGAGCAGAAGTCTTTATAACAAGTATTAAACAAGATTAAGAAGATTAAATCAATATCTGACAAGATTCTGCAGAGTAGTATAAGATAGAAGATCTTATATAATTAAATCTTAGAAATATACAGATTACATACTCATCTCATACATTGAGTTATTATTATATAAAATACACAGTGATAGAAGTTCTAGACAGTTATAATTATTATCTTGATACATTATCAGAGATTTATAATATATTTCATATAAGCTTACTTCACTGTACTATCACTGACTCATTCTCTTCTTAACTGACTTTCAACTGACAGCCATCAGAAATCATAGAAGAAGATAATGAACTTGAGTGAGAGATTGAGAATATTTTCAATAAGAGATCTCACAGCTGCAGCTGATAATATCTGATAAAATAAGTTAACTATAATTATCTGATCTGAACTCTGAGTTCTGTGTTATCTGAGACTGCGGCTCTTGACTGATAAGAACTACACATGATCAGAGAAGAAGAGGGTTAATATAATAGACTGCGCCTGATCAATTATATAGACTATTTCATTATACTTCATAGATTTCTGCTGAAAGCTTCAATTCTCAGTCACTGATTCTCAGCTGAAAATCTACAGAATTTCTATTCTTCTGTCCTGAAGCTGCATCACTGTATATATATATAAATATTCACTTCAATCACTGATTTTCACACTTTCTCTTTCTTTTCCTTTTCTAACATTTTTCACTTTGTTATATAAGATCTATATATTATACTAATCTATTCAGCGTAGACCTCTTACAATTATAAATCTATCTCTCTTATAAGACTCAGAAGTAGATCATAGTATCAACCTGAAAAAGAAGAATAATAAAGACTCTGAATTATTATAAGACTCTCTTTATAATATATTCTGAGATAAACTTCTTCTTCTTTGAAAGATACTTAATAATCTATTAAATACAGAATTTATATGTATTAGTAACTCTTTCACTGCAGCTTGTATTCTCTTTGTAAAGAAACTAGATACAGAACTCTGATTCTGTGTAAACTATTAAGAACTGAATAGATTAATAAAGAAGAACTGTTATTCTGTATCTCTTATTAATGAAACTCTAGCTTATATTGAACAAGCTCAATAATTTATAAAACTAGATATTATTATCACTTTTCATAAGATCTGTATCACTGAAGAAGGTAAGTGATTTATAGCACTCTGACTATAATATAATCTTTTTGAATAAGTAGTTACATCTTTTGAATTGACTAATATCTCTAGTATATTTCAGAAGTATATTAACTAAGCACTCTGAGATGTTCTTAGTGAGTTTGTATCTACTTATGTTAATAACATTCTCATCTTTACTGATAGATTCAGAAAAGAATATCAAGAACATGTATAAAGAGTATTACAATGACTATGAGAAGCAGAAATATTAATAGACATAGACAAGTATAATTTTAAAGTCAAGAGTATAAAATATCTAGACTTTATCATAGAAGCTGATAAGAGAATCTGAATGAATTCTGAGAAGATCTCTACTATTCTTGAATAAGAAGCTTTATACACTATGAAAGATGTATAAAACTTCATCAGATTTACTAACTTCTATCAGTAATTTATATAAAACTTCTCAGATATTATGAGATTACTTACAGAACTTATTAAGAAGAACTCAGTATTTTAATAATTAGCAGATACTGAAGCTGTATTGATATAGATAAAGAAAATATTTATTAATATCTCTCTACTAATAATATTTAACTCTGACTGTGAGATAGTTATAAAAGCTAACTTCTCTGACTATATTATAGAAGAAGCTATATTGTAATATAATAATAAAGATATCTTATACTTATATATTTTTATATCTAAGAAATTGAGTTCTGCTGAGTATAATTATAAGATCTATAATAAGAAATATTTTATAATAGTACACTATCTAGAAGAATGAGATTCTGAACTCTGAAGTATCTTCAAATTTAAGATAATCACAGATTATAAGAATCTCAAGTATTTTATAATTATCTATAAGCTTACTGAATAACAGATGTGATAATTCAAGCTATTAAGTTATTTTCATTTCATTATACACTACTGTCTCAGCAGTTAGAACTTAATAATAGATACTCTCTTATAATAAGAGTAAGATACATCTTCTGATATAACAGATATCTGCTGAATGAACTGAGAGTACTGACTCTTAAATCTGAAGATACTAGTTGATTATAATGAAATAACTTATAATACTATACATACTTCTTTAATTAGAACACTCTCTCTTGAAACTATTACTAATATCTTAACTTGTTCTGAATCTTCACTGAAAGAACTGTAATATATAATAGCTTAAATTAATAAACTTCTTCAGACTCTTACTGAAGCAGTATGATAAAAAGCTTCTCAATTCTCTTCAGAACTATATATAAAAACTGATATATTAGAATATTTAATTAATGATAATAACACTCTGTAATTCTGTGAATAATATTAAGTCTCTGAGTCTGAACTCTTACACACTTGAATAATACAAGAGATGTATAATTCATGTATAACTAATTATCTAGATTGTGAATAACTATATTAAATAATCTCTTAAGAGTTCTACTGATCTGAAATATTAAATAGTATCAGATGTTTTATCTGAAACTGTAACTGTTATTCTTCTATTATTTTATGAAAAAACTGTAGAAAAGATCTAATGAAATTACTTAATATCTCTGATAGAATCTTATTATTATTATTATTATTATTATTCTTTTATTATACTTATATGCATAGACTGGCCGCCGGAACTATGAATTTCATGTTTAATCTCATTTGATCTGGTTCTATACATTTCTTAGTGTGAATCCCACTGGGACTAGTCATTAAAAAAACATGCAAAGTGACTATATACCAGATCTTAAAATGAAATCATGACTTGAAAAAAATAAGAAAGTGATTTCATTTAATTTCATTTAGTCTCATTCTTAATATAAAGTTACTATTTTTAGACATTTTAAGGTTTTTTTTAGACTATTTTTAATTTTTTAAAAAGTAATGCTTTTTGATAACACTCAAATGAGATTTAAAGTCATTTAAAGCAATAAAAATAATTTAAATTGAGAAGTGAAAATCATGATCTCATTTGAAAAATGTGATAAGAGTAGACAGTAAGTCTCACTGAGACAGTATGAGACTACTATTTAATGTTAAAACTGTGTAATGAAATCAGTTGAATTGATAATAAAACTATCAAAAAATCTGGTTCTGGTCTCAGACACGGTCACATAATCAGTCTATATATACAAGCGGAGCTTATGATGAGTTCTTGTGTGATGTTAAATACAGGTCAAGTATTAATTATACAGAAGAAAATACAGGTGTTGAGATCAAGATAACAGAATATAGAAAAATACAAAGAAGTGATAATTAGATACATGTAATAATAACTTCTCAGCTCAGAAACATAGAGTGATTTTATTAAAATGATTTATACACCTCTGTATTTATTAGAAATCTGAGGTACTTGAGTTCTGAATTTAATATATTCTCTGTGAGTTTCAAACCTGCACACCTTTGGTTTCTCATGCTAAGATGTCACTGAGTGACTGCATTAATCATTTAGTTACTGAGACTCTGATAGAATCTGATAAGATGTAGTAATTAACTTCAGTATTAATCTCTCTAAGAGTAAGAATTGTAAGAATGTTCTGATCATTATTTATTAATTAAGTAAAAATATAATATTGAAATTTTATAATAAGATAAATACTGAACAAGTTACTGAAGTCTTTCTACAGAGCCTGTTCTATTGAATACATGAATTACTGAAATCTATAGTATTAGATTATAACTGCTAATTTGTAAGTACTCTCTGAATAAAAATCTGTTAAATTCTTAAGATTATACACTATTTATTAACTACTTATCACTCTGACACTGATAATATATCAGAATAAATGATTCAGACTGTAAAGAATTATCTTTATAAGTTCTGTAATTACTTATAAAATAATTAGCATGATTCTCTTCTATATATAGAGATCTGTAAGAATAAGTACTCACAGGCGATTATTCAGGTGTTTGCAGCCTGGCGTGATATGTACTGTTAACTACTAAAAGTATTCATAATAGAAAGATAAAATGTAGAGATCAAATGTATAATAGCATTCAAGCTGAGTTATGAATAGTATTCATGAACTTCAGTCTATATAGTTATGTGTAGTCAAGAGCTGCTAACTCTATTGATTACATAAGAGATAGAAATAGAAATAAAGAATCTGTGAGAAGTGAGATTTCTTACATACTTCTCTCTCTTTAAGACTTTGTCTGTGAAGCCTTTCACTGAGTGACTTTATAGAATCAGCTCAGCACTGCAGTGATACTCACTAAAAATTCTTCATATTTATAAAAAATCTCAGTAAGGAAAAATCTCTTATTATTACAAAGAGAAAAGAGTCTGTCACTCAGTTTCTTATTTCATAAGATTCTTTATAATCTACAGATTCTTCTCTGACTATCACACAGATTTATTTCATATCTTTCATACAGAAGAGTTCTGATTAACTCTCAATCATTTTCATGAGATTCTTATATAATTATTACACAGATTCATCTCACAGATGAATCACTCTCTGTGAGATTATTCTTATTAAAGAGAAGTATTCACAGATTGATCTTTCACTCATTCTTATAAATCATTGTTCTTTAACACTGTAGAATTGTGAGGAATTTTTCATTCTTTTATCAACTCTGTAGAATTATAGAATCAAGATATTCACAGTCTGCAATCACTCTTTATAGTCATATAGAAAGATTCAGATCTGTAATTCATAATCACTCTTTATTTACTAGAGTGATCTGACTGTTCTGTGAGATTATTCACAGTGTAAGTAAATCTCTCTAGAGTAGTATAAATATCTCAGATCTATTCACAGAATCTCATCTTCTTTTTTCTTTTTCTATAACAGCTTTTATCTTTATAAACTATGAGTATTCTTATTCATCTGTGAAGTGTTTTCACTCAGATAACAGAGAGAGAGTATTTCTGACAATATCTATATATTAATTCAAGAACTTCTCAAGAATAAAAATCTTTTTAATTTCAATATCTTTGTAAATAATATCTGACTGTTACTGAGCTTCTTATAAGTGTCTCTGTAACTTCTCTGATTACTTTTTATCAGCTGATGAAGCAGAGACATCACTGCTTATAACAGTGTCTTCACTCTTCTCAGCCCTGTCACTGCACCTGATCTTCAGATCAGTGATTAATCTCATATCTCTCTCAGATCAGTCTCTGACTTCAAGCAGTGCAGTCTCACTCTTTGCTGTAAGTCTCTCTGTAAGTAATTTCTTACAGACTCTAGCTGACAGTTCTTGTAAAGCTTCTAATATTGTCAGTGTCTTCTACAGCTTTACAGGCCTACAATCACCTCTCTTCTGCCCGCACAATCTCTGATCAGATATATGTAAATATGTCTAGATTCTCTATCAATGATTCTCACACTGCAGCGCATTTTCACAATCTCATTATCAATGAGAGATGAGTCTCTGAGTATCTGTAAAATCCAGGTAATTAAGACAATGCAAATGTCATGAATTTATAATAAGAGTTAATCTGAGCAGATGAGCTCTCTCTCTATGTCTTAATTATTTTCAGGCTGAATACTTCAGCATAACTGAGAGAGTGAACACAGCTTTGTAAGAGATATCTGATCACACACATAGACAGCCAGCTCTCAAGACTCTGTTACAACTATATATACTCTGATATCTGACTTCTCTGAAGTCTGTGCATTTCTGACAGTCTTCATATCAAATGCAATAATTGTCTGTATCATGAGTATGATACTCTCTGCTTCTTTGAAGAGAGAAATTGATAGTTGTAAGAAGATTGAGTGTCACAGATATTAAGAATGTGAGTGTGAGTTTTCTTTATTTTTTCTTTATTAATCTCTAAATTGTGTTCATAGCTCTGTTTCTATTTTCTTATTTTTTTATTTTTTTTTTTTAGCTTTAATAAGAACATGATTTCTTCTTCTCTTTGTATACACTGTGAACTGTTCATCTCAGTAGAAACTCATCATCTTATAGACTAGAATTTGCAAATAACAGTGTTAATATCTTTATTATAATCAGATTCTTAGTGAAGACTGTATCATTCTGACTTATCAGAATTTACAGTATGAAAGTTATGTCTCAGCTTCTGCAGATATCTTATCTGCTCAGATAATTCTTAAGTAAACTCATTCATCTTATCAGAATACTCTTATCACTGAATCTTGAATCAGAGCTCATCATCTCACTTCTCTGAGTTAATAATCTCTTTGACCTGATATTCTCTTTCACTCTCTAGTATTTTATAAATAAAGTGATGAGTCACAGAGTTCTCTTCTGAGAATTTCTTATATTTACAGAGTAAAGAGATATGAAAAACATTGTATATCTGTAACTTAAATAACAGTTTCAATCTATAGAACTGTGAGCTAACTTTCTTCATAATCTTATAAGACTCTGTCTGCAAGAGATTCAGCTTCTTACTAGATCTCTATATAATAATGTTTTCTAGACTCAGTCAGACTCTATCATCTTCTTTGAAACTCTTTATAATATACTTGAAGTCATAGTATCTCTTCTGATACTCTTGAGTCTTTCTCAAGAATTCACAGACTGTCTTTCAGATCTTCTGAATTCTCTCAGCCTGTTCACAGATATCATCACACTCTATAGTGTACTCTCACAGATTTATTAAGATTATTCACAGATAAGTCTCAGTGAGTATCTCAAAGAGGGTTTTATCTGTGCTGATATGCTTTGAGTTGTTGTATATAAACTCTGTAAGTGATAATCAATGCACTCAGTTATTCTGATTATAATTGACAAAGTACTGCAGATACTGTTTTAATATACTTATCAGACATTCTGTCTGATCATCTGTCTGTTGATAAAAAGTCATGCTTAGATCTTATAAGATCTTCAGTATAGTTATCAGATCAGATCAGAACTTCTCTGTGAAGATTGATTCTCTATCTGAGATAATGTTTACAGGCAATTCATGCAATCAGATCACATTGCAGATGAAGATATGAGTTAAATTCTTTAACTTCAAGTTCTTACAGGTGAGTATAAAGTGTGTCATCTTGATAAAGTAATTCACTATCATCAGCACACTGTCAAAGCAGGCATTATATATGTTCTTGCTTTCAGAGAGACTTATAAGAGTATTCATTTCTAGCTGTTTTCAAGGTTTCTGCAGAATAAATAGAGAAGTAAGTTCTTTATATAATCTGAACTGCACTATCTGTGAATTCTGATAAATAGTACAAGAATTCACTATCTTCTTCATAAGTTCTTGTATCTTTGATTAGAAGTATTTTCTTATAAGCAACTCATGAGTTCTAGTATCTATAAAATGACTTACTAGAGAAGAGTTATGATATCTTTTGATAAGTTCTATGCATAGAAACTTATTTATAGGTACATAAATTCAGTCCTCTCTTTACAAGAGATTATTTAAGTCTCTTTAATTCTTTATTTCTACAGAGTTGATTCCTGCTGTAAGCAGTTTCTAAATATGCTGAGTATATTCATTCTTCAGTTACAGTTCAGACAATCTGAATAGAAGATCTTATAAAGACTTATACTCTGTTTTCTCTTGTATCAGGTCTTTCACAGTACTTTTCAAAGTCTGCAATCTCTTCAGATTATAGATACTCTCTTCAAGAATTCTTGTGAAGATTCTTAGAGTGTTGACTCTTAGTGTTGTAGAGAGTAGTTATACAGACTTCTTCTCTTTCTTCTCTTTCTTCTCTTATAAGAGATTAAGAGACTCTTCAGTCAATCTCTTTATAACACTCAGTCTAAGCATTTCATGAAGCTTTTCTGTCTTCTCTAGTTTCTCTATATCTGTTATTCTGGCCTTCTTAACATAGTCTGATCTGTGAGAGAGTTCATTCACTGAGTTCTTAGTTCTCTTGATATGTTCTATCTTGAATCAGAACTTACTTAGTCTCTGAGCTCAGTAAATCTGCTGCTGTGAGAGTTTCTTGATTGAAGTACACTGTTGAAAGCTATTATAATCAGTTCTAACAGTAATCACTATTACAAGTAGACTGGCCGCCGGGACCATGAATTTCACATTTGGTCTCATTTGGTCTGGTCTCATACATTTCTTGGCGTGAATCCCGCTGGGACTGGCTATCAAAAAAACATGTAAAGTGACTATATATCAGATCTTAAAATGAAACCATGACTTGAAAAAAATGAGAAAGTGGTCTCATTTCATCTCATTTAGTCCCATTCTTGGCATAAAGTTACTATTTTTAGACATTTTAAGGTTTTTTTTAGACTATTTTTAATTTTTTAAAAAGTAACACTTTTTGGTAATGCTCAAATGAGATTTAAAGTCATTTAAAGCAATAAAAATAATTTAAATTGAGAAGTGAAAATCATAGTCTCATTTGGAAAATGTGACAAGAGTAGACAGTAAGTTTCACTGAGACAGTATGAAACTACTATCTAATGTTAAAACTGTGTAATGGGATCAGTTGAATTGGTAATGAGACTATCAAAAAATCTGGTCCTGGTCTCAGACACGGTCACACGGTCAGTCTAATTACAAGGCTCTCAAAGTAGTGATATCAGTGATAGAAGAATTTCACTATTATAAGAAGCTTCTAATTATAAATGTTATAGTTGATCTTCACAGATTGCATCTTCTGTGAGAAAAAGACCACTGAAACCCAGTTCTCATTTGACTGTAGTTATGAGACTATTTCTGAAATTACAAAGAAGAAGACATCTATCTTCAATCTGATTAAGAGTAAGAAATCAAAGTGAAATAGTATCACTGTGTCTGTAAATATCTGTTTTAATCTTATAAAAATCTTATGAGCTTCTGAGATAAGAAAGTTCTCACAGCTCTCTCTTCTTAATAATCTTTTCATTCTCTATTCATAGAATGACTTCTTCTTATTTTCATTCTTCAGCATATCTATAAGAGTTAAGAAGATTCTCATAAATGTAAAGATAAACTATCTATAGAAATTCACAAAGCTTAGAAAGATCTGAATCTCATGAATACTAGTTAACTTCAGTCATGATAGAATAGTCTCAATCTGTAAAGATTTCATCTGAATATCATCTGCAGTGATTACATATTCTAGGAAATTAATTTGACAGACACTGAAGTTATACTTCACAAGCTTAATATACAGTTCTGTCTCATCTAAGATCTTCAATACACTTTATACATGCTCAGTGTGTTCTTTCTTCTTTATAAAGTATATCATCATATCATTCAGATATATTATCATGAAGACATTCAGATATATATGAAGTGTTTTATTAATGAAAGACTGAAATACTGTGAAAGTATTAATTAAATCAAAAGATATCACTAAATATTCAAATAATCTCAGTACAGTTCTGAAGACAGTCTTTCATTCATTCTCAGACTGTATTTACAGCTGTGTATATACATTGATTACATTCAGTTATATGAATATAACAGCTCTTATAAGACAGTTGATCACATTCTCAATCAGAGATAGAGAGTAGTGACTCTTTATTATCTTGAAGTTCAGATTATAATAGTCTATACACAATCTGAGATCTCTGTTCTTCTTCTTTACAAATATCACAGAGGCTTTCATGAAGATCTGTGAAGATCAGATAAAGTCATTCTTCAGATTCTTCTTTATATAGATCTGTAAGATCTCTGTCTCATAGTAAGAGAGCTTATAGATTAGTTCTCAGAAGAGTTTCTATTCTTCTATTAAATCTATTATTAGATTCTTCTCATAGTAAGAAGAAAGCTCAGCTGTCTTTACTGAACTGAATATCTCTATGAGATCTTGATATTTCTCTGATATCTGAAGCTCAGTTTTCATAATCATGAAGTTCTCAGACATTTATAAAGTTATTATATAGATGAGCTTATCTTCTCTAACTAACTCTATAGCATCAACTGATTCTATCTCTGTAAGTGAGTTTATTAACACTGATTGAAAGTATAAACCTGACTTATGAACAGCTATGTGTGAATTGTGTCTTTGAAGTTATATAAGTTTTAAGTATATATTATCTGTGATATCTGTAATAATCACAGTTTCTGCAAATCTTCTTCAGATTCTGAAGAGATCTTGTAATTCAAAGATAACTCTTATAAGTCTCTCAGTTCTCAGGTCTGAGTTCTCACACTCTGCTTATTATAAGAGCAGATTCTCAGTTTTCATTATTCAGCTCATTCACTTTATGAGCTTTAGAGACACTATAGTGACCTGAGATTCTGAGTTCATTAATACTTCTTATACTTACAGAATAGCAGTACTGCAGTGTGATCTCTTTCTATAAGTAAGTATTTTCATCAGAGAAGTAACAGATTTGAATATCAGCTTTAAGACTCTTAAGAAGACTGTTACTGACTCTGTCTGTAACTTCTTAAATTTCTATTTTAATTTATTCAGACACTTTATATGAAGATGTTCTGATTTAAAACAGATAAAGCAGAGTCTCTTTTTCTTAATCTCTCTATTATATACTCTATTTATAGAAGCTTATGAAACTCTCTCTATCTACTCAGTAGTCAGATATAAATCTCTCTGTATCTTATTATCTTTTTCTAACAAATCTGTTCTCTGTTATTCTGATTCTTACAGAGTCAGTCAGTGATTTACTCTTTATAGATCTATAACTCTTACAGTGATTCACAAGTAGTGAATAAGAGTTATCAGTTTCTTCAGAGTTAAGAACTTAGAGTCTTGCTTAATGAGTTTATTCTGTATCTCTTTATTCAGCTTCTTTATAAATATCATTATTCAGATCTTATTTCAGAGCTCTGTTTTCACAGATCTTAATTCATATTATAATTCTATGAAGTACTGTGAGTAGTCTTTATCAGATTTCTCATCTCTTTTTCTAATATTAATAATTATAGCTCAGATGTTCTCTATTTAGCTTATAAAGTCTCTTAACTTATTCTCTAGATAGATCTTGAGAATAGATTAGCAGAATCTCTTATAATTATTTTCTAGATAATTCAGTCAGTTCTTAACTTCAGTTTAGTAGAGATCTGTCATTATATAGATAATAGCTTCTTCATCTTTTATATTATATAGTCAGACTTATGAGTTAATTTTAAATACAAACTTATAAAAGCTTTTATAGATTATAATTTGATAAGTAATCTTAAGTAATTACAGCTTAAGAAAGTTTCTTTTCAGTTTATAAGTATCTCTGAAGATTATGTCTAGAGACTCAGTTTAAGAGTGTTTACAGACAGTAAGTATTTCTTATAGAAAAATAACTTAATTTTATAAGAGATGCTTAAGAATGTTCTTTACTAAGATTGATTTATTTATAAGTTCAGAGAGTTTCTCTATCACAGATATAGAGAATAATATTCTGTAAGTAATTAATAAGTTCTCTGAGACTTCTTTCATAAGAGTTATTCATAATTCAGATAACTGCTTCTGAGTGTCTGCAGTAGAGTTCACAGAGATTAAAGTATATAAGTTTCTAGTTCTTTCAGTTATAATAAGCAGTTACTGACTGACTGAGCTTGAAATGTAAGAATAAGTGCTCACAGACAATTATTCAGGTATTTATAGCTTGACATGATATATACTGCTAACTACTAGAAGTATTCACAGTAGAAAGATAAAATGTAGAGATTAAATATATAATAGTATTTAAGCTGAGTTATAAATAGTATTCATAAACTCCAGTCTATATAGTTGTGTGTAGCCAAGGGCCGCTAACCCTATTGATTACGCGAGAGATAGGAATAGAGGTAAAGAATCCGCGAGGAGCGGGATTTCTTACAAGATTACTATCAATAACTGAGATACTGTTTTAACAGATATAAGCTCATTCTTCCTTATATACATTATTATTATTATTATTATTATTATTACTCTTTTATTATACTCATATACAAGCGGAGCTTATGATGAGTTCTTGTGTGATGTTAAATACAGGTCAAGTGTTGATTATATAGAAGGAAATACAGGTGTTGAGATCATGTCAAGATAACAAGAACATAGGAAATACAAAGAAGTGACAATTAAATACATGTGATAATAACTTCTCATTCCAGGAACATAGAGTGATTTGTTGAAGTGATTTATACACCTCTGTATTTATTAGAAATCTGAGGTGCTTGAGTTCCGGATTTAATGTATTCCCTGCGGGTTTCAAACCCACGCATCTTGGTTTCCCACGCCAAGGTGCTACCGGGTGGCCGCATTAACCATTCAGCCACTGAGGCCTTTCTTATACACAGTTATTATATAAAAGTGTTAAATCTTCTAGAGATTATATAGTTCACACTGAATCTCTACAGTTTAATTCAGATTACTGATAATATAGTAATAAAGCTCTGAGATACTCATAACTAAGTGAAAGTCTTTATAGTGAGTATTAAATAAGATTAAGAGAATTAAATCAATTTTCACTAAGACTCTGTTGAATAATATAAGATAGAAGATCTGATATAATTAAATCTTAAGAATATATAGATTATATATCTGTCTCATACACTGAACTACTATTTTATTAAATATAAAGTGATAGAAGTTTTAAATAGTTATAATTACTATCTTAATATATTATCAGAGATTCATGATATCTTTTATATAAGCTTACTTAACTGTGTTATCACTGACTTATTTCTTTCTTAACTGACTTCTGACTGACAGCTGTCAGAGATCATAGAAGAAGATAATAAACTTAAATAAGAGATTGAAGATATTCTTAATAAAAGACTCTACAGCTGTAACTGATAATATCTTATAAAATAAGTTAGTTATAATTGTCTAATATGAACTCTGAACTCTATATTATCTGAAATATCAGCTCTTGACTGATGAGAACTACACACTTATAATTCTATCTCACTTCTGAAAAGAGAGAACTAATGTAGTAAGCTATACTTAATTAATAAATTATTTTATTACACTTCATAGATTTTAACTGAAGGCTTTGATTCTCAGTTACTAATTCTTAGAAGATTTCTACTGAGAGTCTCAATTCTCAATTACTGATTCTCAGCTGAAGAACTCACAGAGTTTCTATTATTTCACTCTGAAGCTTCATCTTATATATATATAAATATTCACTTTAATTACTGATTCTCATACTTTCTCTTTTTATTTTCCTTCTCTAATGTTTTTCACTTTTATTATATAAGATCTATATATTAATATCAATCTTTTCAGTGTAGGCCTCTTAGATCTTTATTGAAATTAATTTATTTACAGATTTAAAGAGTTTCTCTGTTTCAGATATAAAAAGTAATATTTTATAAATAAATAATAAGTTCTTTGAAACTTCTTTTACAGAAATTATTTATAAGTCAGATAACTGTTTCTTAGTTTCTACAGTAGAGTTTGCAGAGATTGAAATATATAAGTTTTTAATTCTTTAAGTTATAATAGATAGTTACTAATTGACAGAATTTGAAATATAAAAGTAAGTATTTACAAATAATTATTTGAAGATTTGCAGCTTGATATAATATATACTGATGACTATTAAAAGTATTCACAGTAGAAAAATAAATGTAAAAATTAAATATATAATAGTATTCAAGCTCAGCTGTGAGTAGTAGTTATAAACTTCAGTTTATATAATTATATATAATCAAGAGCTTCTAACTTTATTAATTATATAAGAGATAGAAATAAAAATAAAAAATCTATAAGAAGCAGAATTTCTTACACTTGATTATATTCAATTATATAGATGAAAGTTCATAATTACTATTCATAATTCAGTTTGAATATTATTATACATTTAATCTTTACATTTATCTTTTTATTAGGAATACTTTTAATAGTTATCAGTATTTATCACATTAAGCTGCAAATCTCTGAATAATTGCCTGTAAGTACTTATTTTTACACTAACACTTATTTCTGTCTAATACTTATCTTTGTAAATCAATTACAATAAACTTTAATATAAGAGGCCTACGCTGAATAGATCAGTATAATATATAGATCTTATAATATAAAAGTGAAAAACATTAAAGAAGAAAAAAAGAGAAAGTACAAAAATCGGTGATCAGAGTGAATATTTATACATATATGTAGTAAAGCTTGAGAGTGAAAGAATAGAAATTCTGTGAATTTTTTAACTGAGAATTGATGACTGAGAATTGAAGCTTTCAGTAGAATCTATGAAGTGTAATGAAATGATCTATATAATTAATCAGATACAGTCTGTCACATTAGTCGCTTCTTTTCAGAAGTGATATAGAATTGTGAGTGTGTAGTTCTCATCAGTTAAGAGCTGCTGTCTCAGATAACACAGAGCTCAGAGTTCAGGTTAAGCAATTATAGTTAACTTATTTCACAAAATATTATCAGCTGTGACTGTGAGATCTCTTATCAAGAATATCTTCAATCTCTCATTCAAGTTCATTATCTTCTTCTATGATTTCTGACAGCTGTCAGTCAGAAGTCAGTTGAGAAGAGAATGAATTATTATTATTATTATTATTCTTTCATTATACTCATATGCAAGCGGAGCTTATGATGAGTCCTTGCGTGATGTTAAATACAGGTCAAGTGTTGGTTATACAGGAGGAAATACAGGTGTTGAGACCACGCCAAGATAACAAGAACATAGGAAAATACAAAGGAGTGACAATTAGATACATGCGATAATAACTTCCCAGCCCAGGAACATAGAGCAATTCATTGGAGCGATTTGTACACCACTGTATTTATTAGGAACCTGAGGTGCTTGAGTTCCGGATTTAATGTATCCCCTGCGGGTTTCGAACCCACGCGCCTTGGTTTCCCACACCAAGGTGCTACCGGGTGGCCGCATTAACCATTCAGCCACCGGGGCGAAAAGAATGAATTGATAATAGTGCAGTGAAGCAAGCTTATATAAAAGATATTATAAATCTCTGATAATATATCAAGATAGTAGTTATAACTATCTAGAACTTCTATCACTTTATACTTGATATAATGATGATTCAGTGTATAAGATAAGCATGTAATTTATATATTATTAAGATTCAATCACATCAGGTCTTCTATCTTATATTACTCAGTGAGATCTCAGTGAATATTAATTCAATTTTCTTAATCTTGTTTAGTACTTATCATGAAGGCTTCTACTCAGTTACAGATATTTCAGAGCTTTATCACTATATTATCAGTGATCTGAATCAGACTGTAGAGATTCAGTGTGAACTGTATAATCTCTAGAAGATTTAACACTTTCATATAATAAGTGTGTGTAAGAAAGAACAGACTTATATCTGTTAAAATGACATCTCAATCATTGATAGTGATCTCTGCATGTAGAAGAAGATTATATTAATTATTCTATGAATAATTATAGAACTTATACAGATAGTTCTTTACAGTCTGAATTGTCTATTCTGATACATTATCAGTCTCAGAGTAATAGACATTTGATAAACAGTGTATAATCTTGAGAACTTGACAGATTCTTATTTAGAGAGTACTTATAAATTAATGACTCTGATCTGAGACTATAGATCTCAGTAATTCATATATTTAATAGAATAAGCTCTGTAGAAAGACTTCAGTGACTTGTTCAGTATTTATCTTATTACAAGATTTCAATATTATATCTTTACTCAATCAGTTCATAATAATCAGAATGTTTCTACAACTCTTACTCTTAGAGAGATTAATAGTGAAGTTAATTATCATATCTTATCAGATTCTACCAGAAATATTAAGTGATTTCAGCAGGCCTTTTCTATAATTCTTTCATATAATGATGAAAGAATAATAATTACAGTTTTGAATAAAACATCTGATGCTGTTTGATATCTTAAGTAAGTAGAACTCTTGAGAGATCATTTGATACAGTTATTCACAATCTAAATAATCAGTTATATAAGAATCATGCATCTCTTATATTATCTGAGTGTGTAAGAGTTTGAAGTGAGAATCTCAGTGTTATTCAGAGAATTGCAGAGTGTTATTATTATTAATTAAGCATTCTAAGATGTCAGTTCTTATACATAGTTCTGAGAGAAATCAGAGTGCTTCTTAATATACTGCTTCAGTCAGTGCTTGAAGAAGTTTATCAGTTTAAGCTGTTATATATCACAATTCATTCAGTGTAGATTCAGAAGAAGTTAAGATATCAGTATCAGTGTCAGTGTCAGTGTCAGTGTCAGTGTCAGTGTCAGTGTCAGTTCAGAGAGAGAATGTTCTAATTGAAGAAGTATGTATAGTATCATGAGTTATTTTATCTTAATTAATTAATATCTTCAGATCTAGAAGTTGATATTCTCAGTTCATTCAATGAGTGTCTGTTATATTGAAAGGCATATCTTACTCTTATTATAAGAGAGTATCTGTCATTAAGTTCTAGCTGCTGAGGTAATAGTGTATAGTGAAATGAAAACAGCTTAATAGCTCAGATCATCACATCTGACATTCAGTAAGCTTAGAAGTGATTATGAAATACTTAAGATTCTTATAATTTGTGATTATCTCAAATTTGAAGATACTTCAAAGTTCAGAATCTCATTCTTCTAGATAGTATACAATCATAAGAAGTTTCTTATCATAGATCTTGTAATTGTATTCAGCAGAACTTAGTTTCTTAAATATGAAGATGCATAATTATAAGACATCTTTATTATCATATTGTAATATAGCTTCTTCTGTGATATAGTTAAACAAGTCAGCTTTAATAACTGTCTTATAATCAGAATTAAATGTTATTAATAGAGAGATATTAATGAATATTCTTTTTATCTGTGTAAATGCAGCTTCAGTGTTTACTGATTACTGAAATACTGAGTTCTTCTTAATGAGTTCTGTAAGTGATCTTATAATATCTGAGAAGTTTTATATAAATCATCTATAGAAGTTAGTAAATCTGATGAAGCTTTATACATCTTTCACAGTATATGAAGCTTCTCATTCAAGAATGACAGAGATCTTCTCAGAATTTATTTAAATTCTCTTATCAGCTTCTATGATAAAACCTAGATATTTTATACTCTTGACTTTAAAATCATACTTGTTAATATCTATTGATAGTTCTGCTTCTTATAATTATTGTAATACTCTTTACACATATTTCTGATATTTCTTTCTGAATTCATTGATGAAGATAAGAATCTTATCTAGATATATAGATACAAACTTATTAAGAAAATCTTAAAGTACTCAGTTAATATACTTCTGAAATATACTGAAGATATTAGTCAGTTCAAAGAGTGTGACTACTTATTCAAAGAGATTATAACATATTTAAAATGCTATAAGTTATTCATCTTCTTCAGTGATATGAATCTTATGAAATGCAGTGATAATATCTAGTTTTATAAATCATTGAGCTTATCTGATACATGCTAGAGTTTTATTAATAAGAGATAAAAAATAACAATCTTTCTTTATCAATCTGTTCAGATCTTAATAGTTTACACAGAATCAGAGTTCTTTATCTGATTTCTTTACAAATGTGATTCGGAAGAACGTACGACCGTCGGATAATAACGCGGCCGCTTCCGAACTTGCTTACAAATGTAAAGGGGCCATAGCGGCCACTAATTAATTTAGCATACAATATATAAGAAGCCGGTGTATACCTGTAATTGTGTGCTGAGAAGAGCAACCTTTGAATCACATCTGATAGCATGTCTAAAAACTAGTATGAAGCACAGACTTCTTCAGAATGTGATAATTTCATCTATGAAGTAATTCATAGTTATCATGTCAGAGTGGTTCTAGAACATCTCAAAAGATAGTGTATAATGAGTGATGAGTGAAAGAGCATTTAATTAATACTGCTTCACTTATTAGAAGAAAACTTCACACTCAGATGAATGCCATGTATGATATGTGAATAGATGGAATATGAGAAAGAAAATGAGAGTAGTGAATCAGATTCAAAGAAGTCTGCTTTCTACTCAAAAGAAGAATAAAAAGAGAGAGAGATGATCATCACTGAAGTTGTATAATAATAACAGAAATTATATAATGAGATAGTGATATAATGATAGATATTATATAATCAATGAGAAATCACTGAAATGAATATCTTCTCTAATTAATATAAATAATACTCTTCTCTGCTATCTGAACTGAAAGATATGCAGAATCTCTCAGAGAATTTACTCAAAGTAGTAAGAAAAGCAGCTGAAACTACTGAACTGAAATCAAAGCTCTGTACACATACAAGAATTCTAAATGAGATCAAGGTCTTGTATACACAGTGACAGGCTGAGATGAAAGTCAAACAACAATTAGCATTCACTGTGAATCAAGCATTTACTATGAAGAGCTTCACTGACACAATCATCACTATCAATAAGAATAGAGAAAACCAGATCTTAGATCTGCAGTGAGAGATTGAACATTTACACAGATAGATAACTACACTAAATCTGAAGATCTTATCACAATTGTTCACAATCTCTTCAGAAGTGTACACATCATCAGAGATCACTGTACAGAATGAGAATCTGAGTATGAAATATATTAAGTCAGAAGATCTGCTGAAGTTATCAAGCTTTAATAGCAACTGAAAAAATAATGCTGTAATCAGCTGGCTAAGTCAGATGCAATCATATTATCAGATTGAACATAAACTTATAGACAGATAGTTAACAGAATTTCAACAAGTCTTAAAATCTGCTATGTTTCTACACAGAAAAGTGAAGTCATTATGAATGACTGATGAAAAGATGAATCTTACAGATCTGAAGTGATATTCATTCTCACAAATATAGAATGAGTTTTTCAAATGAATCTTGCACAACTTTGAGAAAGTGAATATATGAGATAAGTGTTATAAATGCTTCACTGAGTGTAGATAAGTGAGTGATCTTACATCATACTTCACACACTTCAGTTTACACTATCTTATGTTAAATGAAGAGCTTTCAATATCTTTCTGTTTACAGATCTTCATTCATGATCTTACACTTAAGTTAAGAGTAGAATGAAAATGCTTAATCTCACAGTCAGTCACAGTGAAGAAAGTATACAACATTCTCATTGTATGAAAACAAGTGAGTCAATTGTGATAGAAAATACTGCAATTGAGTATGTCTCAGTGAAGAATAGATAATCAGACTTCTATGACACAAGTCACATATCTGAATATGATGAATCTAGATCTGAATATTATTACTAAAGCACTGAATTCTCTGAAAAAGAGATCTTCTATGTGAAAATCTTAATATTATAAGCATTGAGCTTGCTTCAACTGCAGATGTCAAAATCATGATATAAAAGATTACACACAGTGTGTGCAGCTAAGAGAAGTAAGAGAGTTAAAAAACTAGCAGAATCAGTGAGCTCAGAGACACTCACTGATATTCTATAAAAAGTCTTCAAAGTGAAAGAGATGTCTGCATTAGATGACTCTTTAAATTCTGTAAATATCAAGAGAAAGCAGGCTTCTGAATGAGATACAGGTGAGAATGATGAAGTAAACACTCATCTCAATGTCTTAAGGCCTGAAATGTTAATGTATAAGAGGCACTTGAATAAGAATTGAGAGATAACTGTAAAAGTGTTAGCAGATACAGAAGCTTCTATATAATATATTAATAATTATATAATCTGAAGACTGAAAGAGGTCTGCTGAGTGAAGAATCTCTGATATGTAAGATTATCTGATAACTGATATTTGATATTACTTACAAGAGTAAGAGTTCTCTTGCACTTCAGAGAATAATCTTGTTACATTTGAGTGTGAGAGCTGCAGAACATGAAATACAATCTTATTCTCAGACTTAATTGATTTCAAAGATTCAATCTGCAGATTCAATGATGTACATGTCATATACAGTTAACTAATAGAAAGAAAACAGTTTATATAATTCTATCAACTGATATAAGAAGGACATTTCACACTTCTGATATAGAAGGATTAAATCTGCTTACACATTAATAAGTAAAGAGAACAATTCACAAGATCTCATCTGAAAGCACTCTGTATATTATACAGGACCTGAAAGCAGAGAAGACTAAGATAAAGAATATATAAGAGAACAAGTGTATGAAGAAGCTTCTGAAGAAGTATGAGAAGGTCTTCTGAACAGATCTTTTATCAGAATTGCTGCTGGAATGAGAATTCATACATGAGATTGACACAGAGGACACAAAACCAGTCAATCAAAATGTATACTCTCTGTCACAAACACATCTCAAAGAACAGAAGTGTCAGATCACAGATCTTCTAGAACATGATCTCATACAACTCTCATTAAGCATGTGAGGCTTTTCAGTTCTATTTATGAAAAAGGCAGGTGAGAAGTGACAGATATATATCAATTATCAAGCACTTAATAAGCTTATGATCAAGAATGAATATTCACTGTCATAGATTCAACAACAGTTGAATACAGTTGAAAACACTTAATATCTATCAAAGATTGATCTTCTCTCAGAATACTGGCAGATTTATGTAGATGAACTGTCAGTTCTGTGAACTGTGTTTAATATATAATGAGAGAAGTTTGAATTTCTAATAATGTTATTCAGTCTAATAAATGTGTCTGTTATCTTTTAAATAATGATGAATACAATTCTTCATAAACAGAATGAAATCTTATATCTTGTATATCTCAATGATATTCTAGTCTTTTCAAACTCATACAATGAATATCTGAAGTATTTTAATGAAGTGCTTACAACTCTGGCAGAGTATAAGCTCTATATCAAATTAACAAAGTGTGTGTTTGAAACAGAAGAGTTGAAGTTTGTAGAATATGTAGTGAGTGATGACTGTATACACTTTATTTCAGAGAAATTGAATATCATAGTGAATTGATCATGACTGAGAAATGTATATTATATACAACAGTTTCTTGAGTTATTCTCATATTATCACAGATTTATCAAGGATTTTACATGAATATCTGCATCACTCTCAGATCTCTTAAAAGAAATGAATGCAAATCTGTGAAAGAAGAAGTTTTATTCAATTATCTGAAATACTGTGTGTAAAGAGACTTTTCTCACACTGAGAGAATATGTAATAACATTCTCAGTACTTATTTAATCAGATTATGATAAATCTTTCTATATTGAGACAGATGTATTCAAATGAGCTATCAGAGACACTCTTCTACAGATGAGTAAGAATAGCAAGCTGCACTCAGTGATATATAATAGTAGAAAACTATCAGGCACTGAGCTCAATTATTCAGTGTATGAAAAGAAATTGCTAGTAATCAAGCATGCACTAACATTGTAAGATAGATATATTAATAACAGGTATATAACAACAGTGATCACAGATCATAAAAGCCTTATCTATCTATAATTGATAATAAAACCTTTCAAATGCTTAGCATGTTGAATCTCAGAGTTTCAAGTATACAATCTTCATATCAAATATAGAAAGAGATTGAATACTGTAATATCTGATGCAATCAGTCACAGATCTGATTTCATGAGTAAGAGTTCTGTGAATCAGATATAAGAGAAGTGTGCATTAATCACACTGAGAGAATGTAAAAAATCTGAATGAGTGAACACAATAATCTCTCACTTAAAGAATGACAAGATGTCAGATAATAAGCATCTTATAAAAGTGATAGAAGAGATGCTTCTGAACTTCAAGCTGAGAAAATTGAAAAATGATATTATGCTTTACTGTGATCTAGAATATGCAGAAGCTCTCTATCTAGAATATTTATTTAGATATGACTTAGTGACTTGCATGCACAAGGAATTCAGTCACTTAGAAAGCTCTAAACTCATGAGTGTACTTGAATCAAGAGTATACTGGCCAAGCATGACTGAGAATATTCAGACATACACTTATGAATCCCTGAATTATCAGATCATGAAAGAATCTAAGAAAGAATTAGAATGTAAGAAAGTGTAATATCAGATGAAGTATACAATACAACTGTTCAAATGATGAGAAGTGAACCTCATAGACATATTACTGCGAATGTCAAATGAAAATCAATGAATAATCACTGCTATTGATTATGCTACTGACTGGTCAGTTATGAAAGCAGTTTCAGAGATGATAGAGAAGATGATGATGAAGTTTCTACATGATGAAATCTATATCAACTATGAAATGCCGCGCGAGATTCTAACTAATAACAGTGTGAATCTTGTAAAAGAAGTGATAAGGCATTTCATGAGCCAGTTACAGATAAGATATCATAGAACAACATCATATTATTCACAGATAAATGAGAAGATAAAACACTTGAATGAAATCTTGAGCAATATGCTGATGAAATATCTAGTGAACAAGTCTATGAGATTATGAGATGAATATCTCAGTCAGGTACTATTAGTCACACGAATTCAGAAGCATGCAGTTTTCAAGTGTTCATTATTCTATCTGTTGTATGAATTGTATCTGCGCATCTCAGAGAATGCTTTGAAAAAGATGAGAAAGAGAACAGCAGTTACAGATACAGTAGTAGCAGTTGTGAATGCAACAGTCACAGACACAGAATCAAGATTGAAAGAGATCAGTCACACATATATAAAAGCTAATAAGTTACTTCTGAACTGAGTAATTCAATCAAAAAGAATATGAGACTCACTAGTTAAGAAATCAAGTCTTAAGATAAGAATATGAGTTCTTATATACAATGAGAGTTCTGAGAAGTTTCAATCTAGATAATTTGAACTCTATAAAATACTCAAATCACATTCTCTGAGAACTTACACATTAAAGAAATCAGAGAAATGAATCTTATACAACTTGATAAATGATTCATATCTTATAAAGATGAAGATGTAAGATCTGAGCAGATTATAATTATTCACAGCACTATTATCAGCATTGAAAAAGAAGAAACTTACAATTGAAAAGTCTTATAAAGTAAGAGAAATCATAGACACTTATGAATCAGATAATCTTACTTATTTCAATCTTTTCACAATTATAAGAAAAGAATGAGAAGAAATGAAGAAATCAGATGAATATCACACTTTAATAAGTGATGAGACTGTAGCTGATTGTATGATAACACACTACAGATAGCAGACACAACATGGTAAAGAGCAGTCTCAAAGCAGCAGACTTACACATGAGTCAGATTACAGAAGAAAAAGAAATTCAGAGTTGAATTCAACTGTTTACATCAGTTTAATTATGAAGATAACAGAGAATGAAGCATCTGAAACATCTGTGAATATATGAGATCAAGTCATCTCAATCTCTGAGAACACTCAAAGATTGAGTGAGATTAGTTTTAATAGACTGTTTACTGTAGTGATCTGAGCAGGTGAAGAGAGACAGTATAATGTATGAGACAGAATTATAAAAGATGAAAGCTGCTGAATCTAGTCACTGAACACTGTATTATATAGAGATTATGTAAGAGTAGTGACTAGCAGATAAAGAAAAAGTGTAAGAAAAGAGAAATAAATTGATCATCAACTGTAAAAGTCAGCTGTAAAAGACAAATGTTATTATACACATCTTATTCATTTTCATATGTCATATATTTAATCTATTTTCAACATCACATCACCTGAAAAACATCAAAAACAAAGAAAATCTCAAAACTTGAGATCTGCAAGGAATTTGAGAGTCATAAGTCACTCTTGTAATAACATTACACACATCTCTGATTCCTCTACTGCTCTGTGTATAACATTAATATCATTTATCACAAGATTGACTGGAATGTCAATATAGAAATGTGTACATGTGTGTGTAGAAAAATTGAAGAAGAGCATGAGATTCACAGGACCAGAAGCCAGAACAGAGAGAACAGAGACAGAAGAAATGAAAGAAGAAGAAAATACAGAATCAGATGAATAACAGCAGGAATCAACTGAGACTGAATACTTATAACTCAGTGTGCACACAATCTTTTCTACAGAGAAGGAAGAGAAAGTGCTGAAAGAAGCTTAAGAGTGAGAGAGAATAGTCTCAGCAGTGTTATCATCTTCAATTAGAATAATCTCAGATGCTGAAGTAACTAAGAACTATTATTAGTGTATAAAACTGTAAAAAGCAGAGATAATAATTACTGAATGAACACTCACTGATCTTAGAATTGTATATATAATTACAACACACACAAGGCTTCTCAGAAAGAGAGAGAGGGACACAGAGAAATGTAGAAAGCAGAACACAGTATATGAACAGCTCATTTTCACAATAACATCTCAGACAAGACATATAAGCCTTATATCTGTGAGTGTAAAAAAGTATGACATCTGTATTTCTGTTCTTAAAAACATGAATATCTTTCATCTGCATCATGAAGTTGAATAACAGATATCAGAGAATAGGCTGATACAGATCTATTATCTCAAAGAAATTCATTAGAGTAGATATACTCATAATATTGAATTTGATAATTGTGAAAAGTTTCTTGATATCTATGAATATTATGACTTTGTACACAGTAAAACTTATAACAATTTCTTCTAAGAACAGAAAAATCAGCATTAGAAAGAAAAGATGAAAAAGAAAAAGACTTACAATCTTAATACTATTGAGAGAGAGAGTGATTCTCTGATATAAATAAATGATTATCTTATTATAAATATTTAAAATGAATATAATAATCAGTGTCTGTGACTGAGCTTCAGATAGTTATATTATACACAGTCTTTATATAATAAATTATTCTAGAAGTTGATAAGAAAGACAGAAGTGTACATACTGATAAATATGATTTATTAAGTCTATGCAACATCTTCTTGAAATGAGAAGAGCTGATAATGAAAGCAGAGACAGTAAAATCAGAGAGAGCAGAAGTAGTGAGAGTGAGAATCACAGAAACAGAGATAGCAGAAGCAGGAGAATCAGATACAAAGATAGGTGTAGAAGATTAAGAGAGAGTGACAGAGAAAGAAACAGTAGCAGAAGAGGTAGAGAAGAACATAGAAGACTCAGTCATACATAGTATAAGCAATTTCTTCATTATTACATTCTTCAAGTTCTCAATCAATGATTCAATATTGAGTTCACTATCATTGATAAACACAGATCTGTCAACATATGAAGATTCTATATAAATAAAAACAAACATCAGCATCTGTGTCTATGTAAAATTGTGTCAGAAAACATGATCAGAAGCTGCTGAGAAGAAAAACAGTCAAGAGTGTATAAGAAGATAAAGAAGATATGTCATTCATGATAATACATTCTGATGATTGTTAGAAGATAAACAAGTTCAGTCACATTTCACAATGTATTACACTTACTGCTAATGAACTGCTCAGTATGAGTACTACAATGACACTTGTTATGAGAATAAGAGATCATTATCAGAAATGTGTATAATATAATAGATAAACAGATAGAAGATGTTAAACAGAAGAAGAGACAGTAATCTTGAATAAGATGATAATATTTGATAATGATGATGATGAAGAAGATGATTGAAGAATGAGAAAAGTTAGTGAATGAGTGATATAATATAGTGAAAGTTTCTTTGTGAGAGTGTACATAAGATGCTAGCTGAATCAGAAATAGATTATATGATTGTGAACACTAGTGACGCGCTAATCTGCATGAAACTAGGACAGATATCATGATCGCATGAGTGTGACTGAATCTGGTGAAGAAGAATGTAATTTGAAAGAATGTATGACTGTTGAATAATAACATGGCCGCTTCTGAACTTGCTTATAAATGTAAAGAGGTCATAGCGGCCACTAATTAATTTAGTGTATGATATATAAGAAGCCGGCGTACGCCTGTAATCGTACACTGAGGAGAGCAACCTTTGAATCACATAAAGAGAATAGAAGCTGCAGTGAAAGAGTTGCTAATATGTATAAATCTCTTATTTAACAGATTATTGAGTATTCTCTGAAGAAGAAGAAGTTCATGTTAAAACATATTGTAAAGAGAGTCTTATAATAACTTGAGATTCTTATCATTCTTCTTTTCTAATTTGATACTATGATTCACTTCTGAGTCTTATAAGAGAGATATATTAATAATATTATCTTGTCAGAAGATATCTAGATATTCATGATATTACTAAAAGAGTTTTGTATGAGAATCTATTATTGTAGTATAGAATAACTTCTCTAGAGCTTTCTTGATATTGATCAGACTGATGAAATAGATTGCTATATAATTCTGCTATTAATGACTTTATCAGCAGTCTTATTAATAACTTCTTTTTCAGAGTATTTTATAAGTATTGACAGAGATCTGTGTAAGATTCATAGTCTTATAAATATCATCTTTATGAATTCTATCATTGTTAGAAAATATTAAGCTTCTGTTTTAAGCATTTAATAAGATATCTTATTCAGATAGTCAGACAAGTTCTAGCATAAGATTATAGTCAAGATTATTAACTTTATATGCATAAGTATCTTCATATTGATATTCTCTGATATTTATGTTTAGTTTCATCATATAACAGATGTGAATGTCTTTTAAATCATCAAATTCTGCAAGAAGTTGAGATTTTAACAAGAGAATATACTGAAGATTATAACATCTTATGACTGAAGATTTAATCATTGCATAGTGACATAGACCGCTGTCTATTATGACTTTCATATTATACATGTTATTGATCACAGTAGATACAAGAATTGTATTTATTATTATTTTCTCTTTAAATTGTTATTGTCTGATCTCTTCAAACTTCTGTTTATAAATTTGAACAGAAGTTAATCTTTTCTCTGTTTTATTAGAGTATTCTCATAGTTATCTTCTGAATTCTTCTTCAGTGTAATATGATTGAGATGAACTGCTGAAGTTAATCTTTCTTTTGAATAAGAAGATACATAGACTGATCAGCAGTTGAAAGTGATATATTCTGATCAGTTATAATTAATGTATATCTCTTATTAATATTGATCAGTGACTTCTTCAGAAGTGATCTCAGAAACTCAGAAGTCTGTTCAGGTAATGAAAATTCTTGCTTATGTATAGACATTTAAGTTCACTCAATTTATAACATCTACATTGTCATTCTTTAGTGTAGATGTATAAGTGACTGAGATGTAGCATCTTCTATCACTGTTCTGTATACTCTTGAGCTTGATCAGTTGATTATTAAATGTCTGAAGTTATATGCAGAAGTCTTTATAAGTTAAGTCTTCATTTATACTTACAAGAGTCTGTAAGAGTTCAAAAGTTAATACTTTCTTAAGTATACTAATCTTCATTCAATTCTCTCAAGATTGATCACCTGCTTCTAGAATCTTAATATTAAAATCAGAAATAAATGTTCTGAGAGAAGTATTTCTCTATCAGATACTCTGTAATCAATCTAATATCTTCTATTACATAGCAGTGTCTTAGAACAGAATATTGAGATGTTTAATAATATTATCAGATATATGTAATGCTGATTCACATGTCTTTATTTATGAATAAAACTTCTGTCTCATGTGATTCTTTAATTAATCATTGATATATTAATCTTGATTAGTTAACAGACTAATGACATCTTCATCTACACTTAGTTTTATAAGCATTTTCAATCTTTATGATGAATAGAGAGTGAGATCAGAAGTATTAAAATATGTAAGAGTATCTAGATATTTCTTCAATACTTATATCATATTTATATCTGATTCAGTCAGTGTTTAAATTACTTATACAGAGATTTCTAGTTGAAATAATTATTGAATTTTCTCATATTGATGTTATTGAGTTACATGCATATTAGCTATCTATTACTGTTGTAATTTCAACATTACTTAAAGTCACTGTAGTACTGTATCTATACTTATACTTAAGAGTTCTCTTATATTATCAGTAGATATAGCTGTATTATTCATTGAATATGTGATATCTGTGAAATCAGAAAAAATGTAATTATATAAATATCTCATATATCTAAGATGTCAGAACTCTCAGGTTTTTCACTGATA
Source organism: Blastomyces gilchristii SLH14081 (assembly GCF_000003855.2). NCBI lineage: Eukaryota > Fungi > Ascomycota > Eurotiomycetes > Onygenales > Ajellomycetaceae > Blastomyces > Blastomyces gilchristii. The sequence goes on along the minus strand of NW_003101681.1, from coordinate 1,848,852 downwards.
TTCTCTTATAAGATCTTTATTCTCTTCATAAGATATTATTGCAGAGTCAGAGTGACTGATAAGTAAGCTTCTATTTAGAGACTCAGTATCTGCTTAACTGTTTAATTATTACTCTATTTCTTACACATTATTACATATTCAGATATCTTAATAGATAATTATTTCTAATAAGAAGATAATAAACATTTTTCAAGTATAAGAGATCTATGCTGAATAGATCAGTATAATATATAGATCTTATAATACAAAAGTGAAAAACATTAGAGAAGAAAAAAAGAGAAAGTACAGAAATCAGTGATCAGAGTAAATATTTATATATATACATATTAAAGCTTCAGAGTGAAAGAATAGAAATTCTGTGAGTTTTTCAGCTAAGAATTAGTGACTGAGAATTGAAGCTTTCAGCGAAATCTATAAAGTGTAATGAAATAGTCTATATAATTGATCAGACGCAGCCCGTCATATTTAAATATTAATATTTTAATAAATATTCATTATTTTAATTATTTAATTTGTAATTTATAACTATAAAAACTTGTAATATAATATAATTCAAAATTATTATAATGTAGTTAAAATTGATTAAAATATAAATTAAATTATAAAATAAAATACAGTAAAATAAAATATATAATATTTTATTATAAATTAAGAAATATGTATTATATATTATTAAAACTAATAATTATTATATAAATATATTATAATTTAATAAATATTAAATTATTTTATAGAAGAATTTTATATTTTAATTTTTAAGAATTTTTTTATTTTTTTATTATAATTCTTTTTATAAATTATAAATAAATTATTAAAAATTCTTGAAATTTTAATCTTTAAAAAATAATTTATTAAATATAAATATATTTAAATAATTTAATATAGTAATTTATTTAAATTATAATTTTAAAGTATAAATAATACACAGTTATTATAAAAATAATATTTTAAAATATAAAAATTTATATAAAAATTTAAATAAATAAATAATAAATAAGAATTTCAAAATAAAAGTTTACATTTTATTAAAAATATATATAATCTATAAGATATTTAATTGTTATATAAAAATAGTTTACATTTATAAATATATTTATAAATATAAACTTCATATAACGATGTGACGGTTGGCCGGAGGCTGCAAATGGCTGTTTTCGCCGCTGCTTTCGGCCTCCCGCTAACCGCCCAACCTCGATCATCACGTGAATCTATCCTCACAGCCGCGACCCTTCCCTCCACGCGTGGCCACAATTTTAGAAGTGCATTTTCATGGCTTTCAGTCACTCTCACTCATTCTTGCTCACTCACTGCCCTTCCTTTGAAAGGGGAGGGGAGCCGTTTTTGACACTTCACTCTGTCAGATTTGGCTCCCTTCTCAGATCATGAATCATGTTGTTCTCTCTGCCTCCAGTTCTCATCACTCTCACCATGCTGCCTGCAGCTCTCTTCTCTCTCCTTCTTCACAGCACTACTGGGCCAGTTCTATTCAGGAAAGCATCTAAGTCTTTCATTACTTGTTCCTGTCTCTCTCTCCTGTCAGCTCTCTTCTTGGGCTGTCCTGATCATGGCACCTGTCTCTTGTTTGGCCGGGCCTGACAAGCAAAGCAGAAGCAAGACAGATGTCAGGTCTGCTCTGAATACCCTCTCCGCGCTGGATGCCATCTTTTCAGACAGTGAGTATGAAAGTGGCTCTGTCAGTGACAATGAAGATGACAACAACAGCCAGCTCACCTCTGAACACTACCTGGCCTTAGCAGAGAGTCTTGATATCACTCAGCTTTGACAGAAGCAGTACAGCCCCAGAACTCAGGAAAAACTCAATGAGACCTGTGGTTACTGGAAGAGGTAGGCAGTGGCTCATTTGACTCTCAGACTGTGTTATAAACTCATCAGTGGCACTGGGCAGGTATTGTCAGCATATCAAGGCAAACGCGGAGCAGCAATGAAATCAGATCTCTAATTCAGAGGAGACAGTTCACTTTCTGTATGCATTCTTTAGCTGGTGGTGTGATATTCATCATGGCAAGAACAATCAATACTGTCCGGGCATTAAGCGCAAAAGCTCACTGAAGACATTTTGAAAGTGGTGGCATCTTGTTCTTAAACAGGAAACAGCATCAGGACTCAGCAAAGATACAATTGTCAAGGTGGAGAATGTGAGCACCTTACTCTCTCTCCTCAGATCACTTAATCAGAAGCACTACTAATCTCTTGCAGGTTGTTGCACAGATGGCCACAGAAAAAGAGCTGGCTCTTGTTGAATGGCCAAAGAAGAACATGTATATTGAAGATGTTGCTGAGTTCGCTCAAGTCATTCTCATCATCACTGAGATGACATTTGTCTGTGGTTGGCAGCACATTCAAATGCTTCTCTTCTTGCAGCTTGCTGCCATCACTGCCAGCCGTCCCTTGGCAATCCTCCATCTTTGGTATCAAGATGTCATGTTAACCCTGATTCGAGTTTCAGACAGCGGACGCCCCCGATTGTTCATATTCTTAAAACCAGAATTTACTAAAAGATTTCTCAGAGATAAGGCACTGTATGTGTTTCTGATCCTCGCGGCATGGCCTGGTTGACTGACAGAATTGATAGGAACGAGTTTAAGATTTCAGAAATCATCTTTGATTCAACCCTGGTTCTCAGCCTGCATATCTGCCTGCTGACTCTGCTCTTTCACATTGGAGGATTCAAGTCAATTTCAACAAGTGAACCAGTGTTGGATTGCGCAGAGAAACTCTACAGCATCAAAGTGCTGAATGGCAAGGGACAGCAGCTGCTACTACTAAAGAATGAATTACTGAATAAGTTTGTGTTTTGCCAGACAGAGTCAACATTCACCGGATTTAAAATTTGCTTTGAATCAGAGGATGACTCCATTCATGATGAGTTCTCAGATGCGCTGAGCTGGTGAGATCATGGGCTTTGAGAAGGTCATTCACTCATACAATCTCTGATATGCTGGAGCTAAGGCATTTAACAACAGCAGTAAGTAGCCCTTCATTTTCTTCATGTTGCAGTCATGTCAGAGGGCTAACAATGAACAGAGGAAGTTACAGAAGCTCTTCAGAATGTCATGCTTCAGCACGCGGATATTCGCACCTTCATCAAGCATTATCAGGTGGACATTAATGTTGACACACAGGGAATAGTCTGGAAAACAGGCTCTCAAACAGCATTGGTGCAATTTGCCTGCTCAATGAGTGCATTCATTGATCTCAACTGACTGTATAAGCTCTCTTCAGAAGAATCACAGTTCCTCAATTACCTTTCAGTTGTTCATAGCTGTCAGGATACTGTCCAGAAGCACAAGCAGGAATGAGAGAATTGTGAAGCTGAGTTAGAACATGTCAACAGAGTATGCAAGACTTCTCTAGAGCACCTTGACAACAGAGTACTCACTGAGTCCAACCCTGAGGTGCTGGAGAGACTGGAAGTTTTCCATGATCAGACAGCAGAAGCAAAGTCAGAGTATAACAAGGCTATCTGTGAGTTGTGCAATGAGAAGCAGCAGCAGCGGAACTGACAGATCTGTGAGAACCTTGAGCACTATAAGAATGAGCAGCCTGTGATTGACCTTGAGTGACAACTGGTCAGGAAGCTGGTGAATACCAAAGTCATGAACACTTTCAAGCATGAAGCCTTCATGCCTCCTGAGCACTTAATGTTTGTTGACTGTGTGCTGACCATGCCAGGTGCTAATCTTGAAGCAGAATATCAGTGGAGGATCAACACAATCAACACAGAAGTTGCATTCTGTGGCATGGAGAAAGGGCGGCCCTCGCACTGGCTCACACAGACCCGTGGCCAGCCCACAGTTGATGATGACCCTTGTCCTCCGACCAAGTGGCAGAGGTGCTCAGTGAAGAATAACACTGAGGTCCTCTTGCACCAAGCAATGGAGTCTGTGCAGGCCAAGTCTACAGCTGAACAGCCTCAGACCTGCTTTCAGCCTCGCGTTTGCTTTCTCTGTGTTGGGAATCCTAGTTGCGCGCTGGAGGACCGCATTATGAAATACACAACATCCAGATCACTTACAAGGCACTTTCTACAAAGACATATCAACCCTCCATGGCCGGCCACTGGGGTTGAGTGCAATGTTTGTGAGGGGAAGGTGCTCCCGGCCAAATCTACTCTTCTAAGTCATGCAGAGGAGGCCCATGGAACTGTTGTGCGGGGTCGCGCTCGGGAGAAACTGGTGTTGGAATATCAACAGAGCCTAGAGAACTAGTTTTGTACAATAGAGATATATATATATAATAAAAGGAGTTGCGGTTCTCACAAATCATGTCCAGCCTCACTCTTACTCAAATGCATGCTATATCAAAACACAAACAAAAAGCAAGTCACGCTACAATACGCTATCAACATGCCCGCTGGGAGCTTACTTCCCTCCATGTTGATGGTTGCCGCTTCGAGACCCTGACGGGATGCAACCTTCAAGAGTAATGTCTGCGCCTGCGACTTTTATATCTATTTTTCTTTGTTCTTCAAGGAAAAAAAAGTCAGACATTCCCCTGAGTCTTGTTCGCTTTCTTGAAATCTGCACGTAAACCCGAGACTTCTCTCTATGAGTGCCGCGAGATTCTGTCCTCCATTGCCTGCTTCTGCTGCTGCACCCATGAGGGGTAAAACGTCTAGCTTGAGTTCTTATTCTACTTCTGATACTAGCTGGGCAGATGTATGTTTCAAATCACCCCACCCCCGCAGAACCTACTCTCATTTTGTTTTTAGAGCATTTTTGCTACGATGTTAACTATATGGTTTATGGTGCATATAGGGGCTTCGCGGCATCGCTTCGATATTCGTGGTTTCGAGCCATATCACTCTATGCTTTGCACGGGGTATTGTGCCCCCGTCAAAAGGGCAAGATGGCCCGTCCACGCTGTTCCAACGTCCGTTCTTTCGGCTGATAGGCCAGGGCAATGCATTCGTCGCGATATTCTTCGTCCTCCTTGGATTTTGTAACTCCCTAAGGGCCATCCAACTTTCTCGGGCCGGCACTGTCTCAGACGCACTCTCTACACTTTCTAGAAGCTCTCTTCGTAGGATTTGCAGGCTGGTAACCCCAGCTGCAGTTGTTACTGTCATATCATGGTCTCTGTGCCAGCTGAACTTTTTTTATTTGGCTCAAAGGTCGGATGCCTTTTGGTTGCAAAGCACAACTCCAAAGCCAAGTGATGCAATTCAGACGTCCCTGACCCATTCTCCCATCCATCTCAATAGAGCCACTCAATAAAGAAACTGAAGGTAGCGGGTTGAACATCCTCAAGTTTCACTTTCTGCTCTTGGCCTTCAGTAAAACGATCCCGTTTCAAAGCAGCTTTGAAATAGGAGGAGGCTTTAACTAAAAGGCGTGAGTGTAAGTGGAAGGTTCGGGCTGAGTCAGAGGGACCGACGATGACGGGAACAATTGGTGATGATAGATATCTACACGAGTGACGATGAGCTTTAATTGTTTGATGCCAGAACATGTAGAACGTCGTTCTCACTCTGAAATCTTTTCCTCATCGGGATCATCGAGGGCCGGGGAACTGGTCGGCGCCAAAGAATCCTCCGTGTTGGGGGGTGGCATTATGTAGCGGTAGCTGTAACAATTAACTGGCGTTGGGTGAGAATGAACAAGAATAGAAGGGAAAGGTTGTGTGGAAGTGGTGGTTATTCGCATTTACTCCATTAATAGGAGAATTCTCGACATGTAGTGGGTCATATCTTGGGTCTCGGTTTACGAAACTGCTCGGAACATACGCGGGCGGATGATGGAAGGCATCGACACCACTTCCTGCCTGGGGAGAACGATGAAATGAATTCATGTCTATGGCAGTAGCTGAAGTAGCGGGGGGGATTGAGAGTGAGCTTAGTAAATTAAGTGTCAATTTCCAGTGGCAGGGTTCGGGGAACAGATAACAGAAAACCCATCAAAATTTGAAGTTTTCAGCTGAACTTGAGATGGTCTGATATCTGAATCTGTCTCAATATAGATCCAGAGTGGACTCAGAGAATTTCCTAGTTGGCTCATGTGCTTTTGAGGTATGGAGTAGGGTGACGAATTCATCGACGTGAAAGAAAATACCGATCTACAGGCTTCTGCGAAAGAAGATTGGGATGTTGCTAATTTTGAGTGTTTGGATGGAAGAGATTTGGAGCGCACTTTGCATGTTTTTTCCAGAAGGGAGAGCGGCACTGAGAGCCAGAAACACATATTGGCCAGCATGGAGAAAAGAAAGCAAACTGCAATTAGCCGCCCGGGATACTCTCAAGGTTGACTAGTTAGTAGTCTTCAATCCGGAGAAGAATATAACTGGTCACACCATTCATATCATGTTGGCAAGAGTTGGGGTGTTGGGGGCAAGGGCCACGCAGTTCCAGGACGCGCCCTGAATATTAAGCTTCACATCTTCCAATCAAGGGATTGATGGATAAGATTGTGGGAAATACCCAGTTTCATACAAACTCTAAGAGGCAATTTCTCGAGTGATAGGCTCCAAAGGGCAGAAATGGGGCCGGGATTTGAGCAGACCCTCATCCTGCAAGGCCAAAAGCATCGTCCAGTCGGAAAATAGAATTGTCAATTTATTATCGAATGGGTGTCTGTGCTGCATTCTGTGGGGTTGGACAGGGGAGTCGTTTTTAATTTTAGTTGGCGGGTAGGACGCGGCGCTTAAGAAGAGATTACAGCTAACGTGCAGGCGCTAAGTTAACTAAGTTTCTCTGAAAGTTCCCAGTGGACACCGCGTGGAGGTGGGAGCTCGTCGTCCGCCTATCTGCCCGTCATTTCTACGGCCGTTGTAAGGAATCACAGGCTTAATCAGATGAGAAGCAATGAATTATTATTGAACTATCTGACAGTAAGGGGTGGTTCCAGTAACAAGATGTAGGGCAAAGAAAGAAACACTAAAAGCTCAAAAATCAAAGAAAAAGAAGTTCGCCATAAAACCAGGCGGCCAGAGAAAGAAGCAAAATAGAAATGTCCCTGGCAACCTTACCCACAGAGCTCCTGCTCACCATCGCTTCCTACCTCATCGAGCCCTCCGACCTCCTCACCCTTCTCCTCCAAAACCGCTACATCTACTCCGTCCTCCACTCAACCCTCTACACCAACGGCATCCGCCGCCACGGCTGCTCGGCCCTCAGGTGGGCCGCCACGCACAGCCGCGTTGTGACGGCGGAGCATTCACTCAAGCGCTGGGCGCATAAGATCCTCAGCGCCTCTTATCGCAAGGACGAGAATGTGGTAATGGGCGGGGCCTTTTGGGGATCTAGGGGAGGCATATATACTTTTCTCTGGGGCTAGACAAAATAGACAAACGGAAATGGTTCGAAGAAAAACCAAAGTGAGAGGCAAAGAAATGAGGGGCGTTCCACTCTGCATGGAATTTTTTGACCAGCTCCTAGCAGCCCGGGATCAGATCGCTCCGCGGTTGCCACATAGGCCGCCATGCGACACGGTACACTCTTATTCCAATGCAGAGAAATTGGCTAGGTGCAGTAGTAGACATAAGTTTTGAGTGCAGCCACCTTCTCATCTTCAAGCAATCAGCATCAATGCACGCCATACAGAGTTTTAGCAATATGAAGTGCTATTTTCGTTCATCACTTTAGAGCTGATATTCTGTTTACGGTGTAAAACGCGGAAAGACAGTTCGGGTGCCACTGTAGAAGCACGCAGAAGTGTTAAATTTTCTTGATGATACCGCTCTAATGTTATGAACTGCCTATGTTTTCAGAGTTGCTCTATAATTCTCTCTATGTTTGCTGTGTGAAACTTCATTCATCTTCACTCTAGAAATATGAGACTCTACTACATATGTGAAAGGCTGGCAAACGAGGAGATAGCTATAGAAGTACAGGAATCCTTGGCGACAGGAGGACATCAAAATAGCCAGTAAGAGACACCACCCCATCGAGCGTGCGAAACCAGGTCAAATGAAATACTAACGGACAGTCGAAACATAACCCATATGGAGATTCTCCCAAACTTGCCAACTATGCCAACCCTTCCTGCTTGCCCTTAACACTGGCCTTGTTAGCGGCATAAGTCGCGTCGCCGCCATCGATGATTCCTTCCGCCTCTAAATCGTCCAAAAGCTCGAGCACATAGTCTTGACAGTTATAACCCGCGAATTCATTGTGGATAACTGCGTTCTTTGCAGTGTCCTTGATAGCTTCAACTTTGAAAGCGGGCACGTCGCAAAGGTAAACCAGTTCCGCGAGGCTTTTTGATTCGCGGGCGTTTGAGTTTCGCATTTCGAAACGGTATCGAGTCGAAGAACCCATGGCGTGGAGTATGATCTTTTCGGAATCGGTGGCTCCCTCAACGAAGAGGCTCCAGTGCTTATATACACCGCTGTGGTAGATGGCAACATGGAGCTTGACAGTTGGAGGCATACTGAAAATCGCCGAGAAGTACCGCGAAAAGTTTTCAAGATGGTGTATCTGTAGGAGTGAGGCTGCGGGGAGTCCAGTCGACCGCTGGCTGGATACGAGGGGGTTGGAGGGAGAGTAAGAACCTAGCACGAGACAGGAAAGCCTTGGACGAATCTGGCACGTTGACTGTGAAGAGAGGATAAATTGAGCGAGGATGCAAATCAGAAGTCTGAGATGGAAAACAGCCGAGGGTTAAGGCTAATGGGGACATGTATCGATGGAGCGGTAGAGATATAAAGAGATTTAAGGGGAATTTTTCTTGTGAATCAAGATAATGGATGGAGGGAGTAAAAGCTGGGGATTGCGATGATTTTATATACAACTCCAAGCCGGACCCTTCTTATGTATGCCCACAGGAAAAGGTGCTTGGATAAACTGAGTGGTGTTTGGGATATTACCGTTCACAGCGGGATGATGAAAGGAAGATTGCTTCTGGCTATTCGGGAATTTGAATTGCTTTCAGACAAACTTTGCAGCAATAAACAGCGAATCATATGTGTCTTGTTGGGTGGCATCTCTGTAAATGAGGTTTCAGAACATGCATATAAGTGTTGGTCATGTTCTATGTATAAATAATTTGCTGATCCGTGACGCATGAATGAACTTGAAAGCATGCCTCAAAGTAAATTGAGCAGTATTAACCAATGACATTCCTGTGATTTGTAGGAGGACTAAGATCATGAAAAGAGTAATTGGTTGGTTTGAACTAGAGAGCTAAGTGGGCGATGAAAAATCCCGTAGGCGCCCCGCAGGGGATCCAAGATGATTGAATAACTTCGGAGCCTGGCGGCTAGCATAGGAGAGTATCGGTTGTTTGGGAGGGCGAAGTGAAGCCCTGGAATGCATATGAACCGATGTGCAAACAAAGAGAAGCGGCGTGTATGCATGAATGAACTTGAAACGATGGCTTCATGAAAAATGGTTTGAGTAGTGGCCACTAAGGTATTCCCTTTGTAAAAATAGCCTGAAACGCAGCAGCTAAAGGTTCCCTGTCATTTAAGTCGCGTTTGGTTGAACAGACCGCTGCTTATATATTAACTAGGTCACAGGTTCGAGCAACTCAGGCGCCTCAACTTCCGAACTCTGAACGCCATCAATTTGGTAGTCGACCAAGCGAAGGTATCCCGCCATCTTCTTAACGTGTAGGTAGGATAACGCTCCAATCGTGACAGCCCTGCTTCCAACATCTCAACCCCTGAGATGTCGAACGCATGAATGGTGCGAGTGAGAGTCGAAGCCATTTCTTTCGAAATGCTTTCCGGCGACTGGATGAAAATAGACAGATCCTTTAAATAACAGTGAGAGTTCAGATTTGCTGAAACAGTGGGCTGGAAGCTGGCGGTTACAGGCAAGCCAAATACCAACCAGCTTTTAGTATTCGCCCGCTTTTCAGATCCCTAGCACCTATAATAGTGAGCTTTTGTTGAATGCGCGCGCTTAAGTTTCAGATCGTAATAATATACTCTTGATGTTGGGCTGAATTTCATGCGAATAATATTACAGGGCTTAATACCGAATAGTTGGATATCATTAAGGAGCTACTAGGTGGGCGGTATACGCGATGTTATGGTCACGTGCCGGCAGAGCTAGGCGGCCCGCAGGAAGCAAACATATCTGAATAATTAAAAAAACGCGCTTTACCACAAAACTCTCTGTAATATATAGTTATGAAGCGCGCTAATTGGTCCAAAAACCTCCAGGCGATGGGAATTCCACGCGTTGCTCGAGTCCGTTGTACCATGTCCTTTTTAACTCCGTATTCTTCGAAGACGCGTAAACGCAGGCAAACAAATCCCAAACAAATTATTTACACGGTAAAACCACTGGAATCCCAGCAGAATCTCGGTGCTTGCCATCCTTTCACAATCGTCCTTTGAAGAATTCTCTTATCCTCATAAGCCAGCTTTTGTGTCAGCAATTATGGATGAGGCTGCGGCTGCACGGGGCCTCTCGCTCACACACCCCAACGCAGCACAATGGAACCACGAACTTATGCTTGAATTCCAAGCAGCACTCGAAAAAGATCCAGCGGCGGACCTGATGTCAATTATCTCTGATTCATATAGACGAGAACATCGAAAAGCTCAGTATTGCGAGCTCTCTTATGCAGCAAAAATTAATCTCAGAACAGTCGATGAGCTCGGCGATCAACTCAAGCACAAGCCAGAAGTCAACTTGCTGGATGTGTTTCCAAAGAATTATGTTCGCAGGATTAAAATGGCGACTGCCGGCCGTACAGCGCCGTCTGCGGAGGATACTGAAAAACCGAGTCCTCCGGAGTTCCGCACACGTCTTGATCTCGCTGACTCCGCCACGGTTGTCTTTCCATTGTCTGAGACAGTTACCGCTCTTCTTGCGAGGTATTCACACCCAGAGGAACCAGATGGTGCAGAGCAAGCACTGATTTCCTTCCTCAAACAACTGCTTTGGGACTCGCCCAAACTCTGGGAAAGCTCCATCAGAGGCGTGGTCGTCAAGTGCAATGAGGAAGTCGTTGCCAAAGTGATTACAAGTGATACCAATGACACCACAGAGTACACGGCCATGCAGTACCTCGCAGAACGCGCGCCCGACATCCCAGCCCCCAAACCCCACGGCCTAATCAGATTCGGACCCTTTCGCGTTATCTTCATGTCATATATTCCGGACATGACATTGGCGCAAGTCTGGTCCAGCCTATCACCCAAGGAGAAAGTCTCAATACAACAACAGCTAGATGATATTTTCCGTAGATTGAGGACCCTTCGCCAGGAGGATGGCAATGCACTTGGAGGTGTCAGTGGAGAAGGAGTGAAAGAGTACCGTGTCGATGAATGCGCCCGCTGGAAAGATATTACCACAGCCAGAGAGTTTAGCGACCTACAATTCTCCGCGTGCCACCATGGCAGCAAGACATATATCAAATTCCTCCGCTCTTTCCTCGAAGATGAGAGTGCTACCATGCGCGGATCCGTGTTTACCCACGGTGATGTCAGGAGGGAGAACATTATGGTGAAGCAGGATCCATATAATAACAACGCCTACGTGGTCACTGGTATTATCGACTGGGAAGATAGCGGCTTTTATCCCGAGTACTACGAATGCACGATGCTGACATGTACTCTGAGCCTGGTAGATGAGAATGACTGGTACCTTTACCTTCCGGAGTGCATTTCGCCGTTGCGATTTCCTGTGCGTTGGCTTGTTGATCGGCTCTGGGATATTCATCTCAAAACTACATAGCTGCCACAGTTGCAAGATGACAAGAAGTTGCCGTGCGGTACTATGACTGAATGAGAGAGAACCGACTGATGGAGGATTAGGGTGGGGAAAGCATTTGTTGTCATTCCACGATCTGATATGGGATCTTACCTGTCAGCGGGAAGTAATGATTTTTTCTAAAAAAAAAAGGGTAAACTGTCGACAGAACCTCGAGGCTTGGCACAACTTCAGAACACGTAGCATGCCTGACCGATTCAATTTGGAATTCTAGTATGACATCTTTGATGTATGTGTTTAATGTAAAATGTAATTGCATTTCTGCTTTCTCCACTACTGAAGGAGAAACTTTTGTTAGCAGTAGAGCTATCCGAATTGGTTAGAGGATGGTTCTTGATAATGTTGCGATCTTCTTGTGAAAGTCCCGCCACTTTGATGGTATAAAAGACCCTTAAGTTAGTGCGAAAAATTGCAAAGAGTGGGAAAGTTACAGGGTGGTATGCTAATTTTACCACCAAACATTTTCTTGGCCAAAACAAATGACTAAGCATGGAGCTTAATTGATTTTCGATTTGATTGGTTTATTCATTTCCACTGACGCTCCCTATTCGGGTTATCTTTGGACGTATTCAATTACATGTACGAGCTTAACTGTGCCAAGCGCTACTCACTACCATTAGTGAGTGCGCCACAGCGTACGGAAAACCACACCGTACAGAAAATATTATGAAGGTTAATCGCAGCTGGTGCAAATGACAACTGGCTTGATGATATCGGGAAGTACGTCTCGAGAAACCTAAGTGCCGCCAGGGATAATATCTGTCTGACCCGTTTTAAGTAACCCGATGTATACGCTGCTGGACTGCGCGCTAGTATCCACAGCCATGAGCGATGGCTCCTCGTTCGAATTTGCTAAATATTGTGGGATGATTGCTGGTCTTTTCGGCAGATCATTGGCCGAGGTTGGGAATGACTACCTAGGTAGTCGAGGATTTACAACACTTCATGAGGTCCTTCTACGAATCAATACCAGTCAATCATTGGAGGAGTTTCTCGACTCTTCATCTCGAGCCGGAGATATTGCCGCTTTGATTGACCAGCCAGATTATCATCATCGAACTCCTCTAACATGGGCTGTAGAATTTGGCTGGGTTTACGCCGTCCGAACCCTTCTGAAGTACGGTGCTAATCCACACAAAGCAATTCTCTCGGAACGCGGCAAATCTACTCTTCTACACCTGGTGCTTGCCGGTCCATGTTCTCAGTTTTCGAAAGGCGACTTCAATTCTGTTGTCGAGGTTTTGCTTGCAGAAGGCGTTGACATTAATGCGAGAGATCATGAAGGGTGGACACCATTGCATATTGCAGCATCATGGGGTTACATTCCTCGAAGGCTCGTGGATAATCATGGACTTAATTGGAATGTCTTGACGTACGATGGTCGGACAGTAGCTGATTTATCGCCCGGCAAAAATGCTTGTAATATTTCTGTAATTTAGTCTTCCACAAGAGCCAATAACCCGAATGTTCCATCTGTTTTGCTTTCCGTGTATTGTCGTATAATGTAGCGAGCAGACCCGGTTAGAATATCTTCACCTTCGGCCAGGGAGCCTCGGCTTATAGGTCCATCGACGTCACCATCCAGCTCGTACAATCGGTTCGAGTGTGTAACAAAACATATGTAATGGTGATCCACTTCATCTTCGGCGATGGGGACGGCCGAAACCCCCTTTTTCGCAGCCTTCGTATAAGCCCTACAGACTTCTTCCGAGTCTTCAAGATATTTAGTACGGTTGGGCGGTGCAAGTTTGGTTAATTGGTGAAGCGCAGACTCGGTTTCTGTGTGGACTGTGAATTTCTTTTCCCCCTTTATTAATGCGAACGAAAAGCGAAGCAAATCACGTACTAATGGAACTGGGCACGTTACAGACGGCGTGTAGGATGGCGTAGAGGCCACATGCATTGTTGATCGTCTGCTTTAACCAAACAACTTCTTCCTCAGCTCGGTTTGCGATAATTTGACCTTCAATCGTACGATGCTCGTACGCGGGGCAAGACGGGAGGATTAGGATTAGTGCAAGGACAGGGCGCTGAACAAGGCGCAGCTCTTCTTCTTCAAGTGAGCAGACATCAACGAATTTGAGAGAACTAGACACGCCCAAGTCATGCATCAACTCGGTAAATATCTCTGGATCAGACTCGAGAGGAATATAATGCTTTTTGTAATTCATACTGCGCTTTGCTGGACCAAAAATGGCTACGTCTAAAAGAAAAGAAAATGGAAAATGGACAAATGTTGGTTTGGAAGGCGTCAAAGAGCCAAATGGTGAGGGGTCATTCTCACGTGACAATCCACTGCGTCAGGCTCTAGTAAAAGTCGACGCCTATTTCTCTTTGGTGCAAAGTCCCATATTTGCTTGGCAGCTTAAACTGCATTGCCATTTGCCCCTAATTAGCGACGGGCTAGGAATCCCGGATAAGCACTCGGGCGTTTTCCTGTGTTTCGAATCTGGTCGAAAGAACTCGTATAGTCTCTGAGCTCGGATTGTGTTTGCGCGGATAATAGAGGCTTGCTGTGGTGGAATGTTCCAGATGTGGGGGCTAGCCTAGACTGGAACTGAGGAAGAGAGGAACCGCTTTCCAATTCAATCAGTCGACAATTTTGGGAACAGAAGTCATCACCATCAGTCTGCCGGTCGCAGGACAGACAGTAGTTCGGGCACCAGTCTGTGGACATTGGAAGAAGATTTGGAGTTTGCGGCTGGAGAAGATTAAAGGATTGTCATTTTTCGTTGAGAGCCTCTCATATGTCATACTGACGTCAATGCTTCATCTTTTTTTAGCTTAGGGCGTTTTTGACTTAAGAAAGGCTGCTGCCCGCTGCCCGCTGTAGGAAGGCTTCCTGCTTGGGGGATATCATTCTCCCCGCTGGATCAAAAATGATGATGATGATGGTAAAATACAATAAAGATCAAACAGTTCCTCAAACCAACAGGTGCCTGGAATAGCTGCTGGAGACCCACCAATTACAGCGCTACCAGGTAACGAGCCTGATGGGCAGATTTTGGACGCTATCCGGGGTAACCCTTGCAGTGGAGCTGATGATATCACTCAATCAGTCGCCCTTTTTGCGCATGGCTGCGTTATTCTACACATATCGTGCAACGGGACGACACGGGAAGAAAATATTTACCTAGTGGCAGACCGCTGTGTGAGGCCTCTGATTGTATATTACCAGGACTTGGAAAAAGTCTAAAATTGAGTTGCACTCGAAAATATCGAGGAAGAGGTGAGTATGCTGAGGTAAGCAATCCCAAAAAACAGGCTAACCGGAATGTTGACCCATTGCCTAGGAGTCACAAGGTGGGGCAAAAGTTGTTCATCTGGACTACTTGCGCAGCCTGGTTAAGAAGATTCCGAAAGAGAAAATTATAAGTTCCTAATATTTTAACAAATTCACCAGAAGTCTACATAAAAAAGCGGAAATTTGCACCCTGATTTCAATGAGTGATGATACTAAAAAGCATTTGAATACACTTCTCTTTCTCATAGCCAGATGACTGCTCTTCTATGTACTCCTCACCATAGCAATCTCTCTACATGCGCATTCCTAATGTTGTCACTGCTGCTTTCCACAGTTTTCCTGGCCTGCAGCCCAAGCGGGTTGCATGGCTCTCTTGAATTGTGGCTCAGTCTAATATCACTATGTCAGTTAATGAACTTCAATCTAGGTTTGAATTGCAGCTGTATCTGATGGGTTTTGATCATCAACTTCAGAAACATAATATATGAAAATAGAATCCTGATGTCCGCGAGAATTACTGCACAGTCAAAGCCATCTAATTTATGAATATACTGTCTTGTATATTCTTCCAGCCTCTTCCAGATGTAGGCCACCTCTTCCTGACTAAGAGGTTTATACATTTGCTGAAAAGGCATTATCGGCCGGCTATCTGCAAGAGCTGTATGGATTGATTGAGTCCAATCCAGTACAGGTCTCGAGGGTTGGAGGTTCAGTGAATTTGTGGAAAGAATGATACAGATGGCTTCCCCGGCAGTGCTTTTTTCACAATGTACAGAACCATGAGCTGTCAATTCCCAAATGAGTGTTGCCTGCACTGGAGATGTTGGTCTCGTTGAGCCAGTAGAGCTCAGGGAGATGTTGTCCCGAGACTCAACAGAGCTCTGCTGCTGGGCCCTCTCAGCCATGATTGTTTCTTGGTCAATACTATCGTTGTTTTCTGCGTCCAGATGTCAGTTACAACCTGTTATTAATAGGATGATGGGAGTTTCTGTTGCACCTGTGGCAGAACTTAAACCACTGCCGCCTCTACTGTCCACTGAGTCGGTCTCTGATTCCTTGATCTTACAAGTTTGAGTTGTTCGGGTGCTCATGATGAAAGTGTAGTGTCAGATAGTTTGCAAAGCTGGAATGACCCCTGAGGAGAAAAGGGAAGATGAAGTGATAGAAGTAAAGTGGGAGAAGGGCTGGCTTTATATGCCTTCGGACCTACGCTGCCTCTTCCCCCCCCCCCCCCCCCCACAAGACAAATTGGGAGCAACTGCAAATAGGCCGCACCATGTATGAAATTTGTTGGCTAATGAAATAGGGACTGGTTTAGAGATTGCCTTCCACACTTCCTGTTGATGTGCATCTAGAATGGGGTTTATAAGATAATTAACTTTCATTTATCAAACTGTTCTGTATGGAAAATGCAAAAGTATAGACAATCAAACATGATTCATACAATTTAAGTGATGTTTACAAAATTTGACCAGCTTCTATCACTGATTGAGCTACAGTATAAAATCAGCCAAGGCGGATCTTGCGCCTGATACAAGATGAACTTATCAAGATTCAGCATTAAAGCAGTGTTATCATCAAATACAATTTACTGACAGAGAAATGTAAAGCAGAAAGATAGAATATTTGTCTCAGTTCATCTTGTGAGAATGTCAACTCAGAGCTAACATCTCATCAGATAAAACAGCAGAGAGCATCTCAGATTGATCATTAACATCAAACTTTTCATTATACAAGTATAAAACTGAGATGCAAGAATGCATCAGGTTGGCCAGACTTTCACAGTGAATCAAGCATTCTGAGCCTGAGAACTCTCTGCAAGACTCTCAAAAGAGTCAGTGAGGTTGGCAATTGCATGTACTCTGACATAATTCTTCAGTTTTTCTCTTTCTTTGCAGGCTTTAGCAACTCAGCTGTCTGCATCAGTCAATGCATCAGTAAGTGATGACTTGTGTTCATCTCAGATATACTGTGTTATATTAACAACTAGCATGTCTGACTGCTTCATGTTTTCTTTGCTAGCTTTAGATATTCTCATTTTGAAACATTCATTCATCGCAGGATTAAAATCAACATTCTCATTATTTATAAAGACAGGATCATATTTCATTCAAGTGAGTAGTATGTCTGACATATATTTATTCATAAGCACAGGCGATTCTGATTCAGAGTTGTATGAGAAGAATATCTCCTGTCCTTGCAGCTTCAGCTTAGAAGCATTATTCAACACAGTCTCTGAACACATGTCAGTATATACTCTCAGTTTCTAGTTGAGATATCAATTATCTTCATCTTGCTCAGAGCTGGCACACTCACCTGCAGTGTCTTCTGAGAAATTGAATTTGAAGGGGGTGAAATTCACCCTGGCTTCGCGAAGAGCTTCTATGAGTTCTTTTGCATCGAAATGCTGATACTCATCTTCTGTTGTCACACTCTGCTGAGAACTTTCATTGATAGAGATACATAAAGGCATTTGAGTCAGTGAGAGAGTAACAAGGAACTTTTCATTGAGCTTCATTGCTTTAGGCATTGTGATAGTTGATGAATAAAGAAGGGTTGAAAACTGAGTCTGAGAAACTAACTTGATAAGATCTGTGAGTGTCTTGAATGTCTGTTCATTGTCTCAGAATTTCAGGGGGAGAAATTGTAGTTTCTTATATATCATTCTGTCAATACTTTTCAGCATATATTCTTTCGTCACTTGAATCATGTGAGATAGAGAAGAAGCTTGCCCTCACTCTCTCAATTAAGAGATGTATAAAACTGTGCTGTAGAATACATAGTCTTAACTCTGTCAACTGATGTTAATCTGAAAACTTATCTAGACTGTTGATTTGAACTCAAGCATTCAGGTTTATCATTGTAAACTTCATGCTGTCTCTGAATGTATGAGATTAGATAATCAGTTGAGAAAAAATACATGTTCTGTCATAGCAGTAAAAATGCGTCACAAGCTTGCCAAGATGCAGACCTTAGTTCAGCATGAACAGTATAAATTGAATGCCAGATGTGTTGTCTCTGAGCTGCAGAAAACTGATCAGAAAGAGAAACTGTCTGAGATTAACAACAATCAGAGAAGAGAGTGTTAACACAACTTGTATTAGTGTCATAAAGAAGTAAGAGAATTAGAAGAATTAGAAGAATTAAGAGAATTAGATGAATTAGATGAATTAGAAGAACTAGAAGAACTAGAAGAACTAGGAAAAGTTGAAGAAGTAGAAGAAGTAGAGAAACTAGAGAAATTAGAGGAACTAGAAGTAGGCGAAGAAGAGAGAGGTATAATAAATCAGCCACATCTGATGACTTAGCTCAGAGTTTCAAGATGAGGTCAGGCGATCTTACTTTCTTAAAGTTGATTAAAATTTCCTCATGCAGTTCGCTACAATAGATATTTGCAGTCAATACTCTTGCTGAAAGTTTTGATAAAGATTAATATAAGAGATGTTTTACTTTTCAGAGTTCTTAAATTGCTGATTTTCTCAGAGAGATTCAATCTCAGTTTGAAAATCAAAAAACAACTCAAATTATAATCACTGATTCAGTTTGATATGACAGGTACAGTAACAGAAGATATCTTGATATGTCTTCTTTTTGAAACTTTTTAATTCTATAGCTAATGTTTCTCAGAAAAGTCACTGAACAAAGCTAGTCATATTATCAGAATTCTTCAAGTATGATCTGAGCAAATATATCTGAGCAGAATTGAGTGAAAGAAAACTCTTCTGCTTCAAATGTGAGAATATCAACTTTCAAAATGAAGAAGAGAGCCGGATTTGAAGTATAAAAGAAAGTGAAGAGATACTTCTTTCTGCATATATTAGTGTTTACATTGTCAGAGGAAAATGAAAGATTGAATGATATAATCAAGTGCTGAGTGCAAACAAGTTATTCATTATCTCAAAGAACTCAATGAAGGCTAGTTACAGATGAAGAGTGCAGTGTTAAGATTAGTTATAATACACTTTTATAATAACACAGTCAGTTGTTTCATGAAGTAGATTATTCTTCTCTTATATTCATAGCTTACTCTTCTCAATAGCATTGCATATATCAGAGCAGAAGATGAAGAAGACACCTGAAAGAGACATCTTAAGAAGAGTAAAATATGCATTGTCTACAAAGTCTGTTAGTGATTTACATTGAAAGTTTTTCATATTCTTTCACTTACTGAGGCATTCTGGCATTGTGATGTGTTATATTGTAAGTACTGAGTGACTGTCTGAAGAGTGTACTTGAAGAAGAGAGAATAGTCTCTCACTTGCCTGCGGAAACAAATCACTGATCAATTTATTATTCAGTTCAATATTCAACATAAGATTGACATTCTGAAAATCTTCTTAAGAGAACTTCATTCTCACACTCTCTGTTATTAAATATGACTGCTCATACATCTGTATCAGAGAGCTCTTGATAGCATTGAAAATGCAGTTGCTAAAGAAATTATGAGCAGCTTTCAAGCTAGCTATAGAATATGCTTAATATTCATTACTGTCTGCACATGTAATAAGTTTCAGTTGTGAAAACAGAAAGTTTTTCAGTATCTTGTAGTTAGGCTTCAGGCATATATTATATCTTATAACTATACTCTTCAAGATGTTTTTAGCTCTGATGTTAAGATAAATACAATTCTCTTTCTTATGCTGTTGATAAAAGCAGAATACATTAAAAAATCTGCACGCTGTTTCTGAGATGATGAGGATAAAAGATAGAAAGATATTAGAATTCTTGTGTAAAATGTTCAAATAGATCTTTTGAGCTGTTCTCTGTATAGATATCAATTTAGATTTCTGCATTGTTCACCAGACTGTGCTGCATTGCAGCTGAGGTAATAATTTGCAAGCAATGACAAGACACTCTTTGAGAGCAGTAAGATAGCTTTCAGGAATTGTTTAACACTAACTCAGTTCATCTTTTGTGTAATAGATATAAGACCATGTTGATGAAGCCATAGGGAAAATACAAGTAGAAGAAGGAGAAGTAGAAGAAGTAGAAGAAGTAGAAGAAGTAGAAGAAGTAAGCCTCTTATTCATCCTCTTCATCATGTGACTGCAACCTAGGCATCAACGCAAGATTACATTGGCCAAGCAGAGGAGAAGTCGCGTCACTCAGCCTCCGAACATGATATCTGGCATTTGCTCTGGCCAATGAAGTTGAGACATGTGAATTGTTTTGCAACAGGTATGCAGAGCTATTGTGATTTGAAGCTATATTTAACTTTATCACCAAGCACAGAGGTGTAGAAAGTATGCTCTTGTGAACATTAGTTAACTTGTTCAGAGATGGTTCGGGGCTGTACTAATGCCTGCTTCAGGGCCAAAACCTCTATACATTGAGAGAGCGGGCTGAAGCAACTTAACCCTGGTACTGGAACTTCAACATCATATTTTAACATGTGCAAGGATTCTACACCATCATTTTAGAGTGAACAGGCCCCGAGCGAAGATAGCACACACAAATTCATTCTCTTTTGACTTAGTGCCTGTGCTGAGAAACAGCTTCGGCATTGTCGAGGCTCATTTATGAGTGATAAATGATGTTTACTTCCCCTTCTTTTCATTTAGGAATTTAAACACTCTATGACCATCATATGCCTTCATCACACGACTTTAGGCTATTCTGCAAGCGTCAACATCTTGAGCATTCTTTCAAAACATCACATCATCAGTTGAAGAAGCAGAAGCTCAGTCAATCTTACTGAGATAATCTATCAAAGGTTTGATTAATCAAGAGCATGATAAAAGAGTTAGACTGAAGAAACAGCTCTTCAGAATCATTTCAAAAGCTTCATAGACTCATCACTTAACAGTTTACTGAGCTAAAGCACTGTGAAACATTTTATTTTACTCTGAATATTCTCCGTGATTGTCTGCCTGATTGCTTAAAGAAGATAGAGAGGTTTTTAAGATTGAGAGAATTTGACGCCCTGAATAACCAGGCATATCAGCAGCTGATACTTGTTGTACCTGAAGTTTCCTGTTAGATGAAGCAGATGTTTTTATGGAAAAGAGGTCAGCATATCATGATGATCACAATCACCTCATGATCATTTTTCTTCACAAACTTGAATACTATAAAGAAATTCTCTTTCTCATAATCAACTGTCTGATGAAGTTTGATGAAGCAATTCTAAGCTGAATTCAATTGAAAGTAAAGTACAAAGATTTGATAAAGAAGTTCTGAAGAGAGATCTGAACATATTTTCTCTCAAAGACATCTACAGACAAAGAACCTCCTGTTGTTGAAGATTGTGATCTCAATCTTTTGAAATCAATGGTTCTGAATGACTGAGATGTGAGTTTCAAAAAATACCTGTGCAAGGATTTCTTCTCACGTGATTTCAAACTAGATCAAAAATCTCACGTCCATCACTCATGCGTTGGCTACGGTGCAGCAGAAAAATATAAACTCATACCCATCATGAGAGACCGGTTTTTACGGATCTCTCAGACTAATGATCTCTTTTCTCATTATATTTTCTCTTGGTAATCGCATCTGGTGATGACGCTGCCGGTTATAACACTGATTCTTGATGGGTCGCTTTGCCCACCTGCTGCAGGGCATGCGCCACTGGATTTTCCGTAGTACATGCGTCATTTTTTGTCTTCCTCGTTGGAACGTTCAATAATTTATGAAATTAGTTAGTTATGTAAATTTTCAATAGCCATACCACTGGGGGTTCGATACCGCAGCGCTCGATGTATGTCTCTGGACAGGTGTCTAAGGCTAATCAGACAATGGTTATAGTTCCGGGGTATGTTGATGAGCTGTATTTATTCTTGGGCCTCACTGTGAGAGACCGGTTTGTATGAATCTCCCCGGCGTCCATGTTTATGATAATTGTATCTGATGATGATACTGCCTGTTATAGTGCTGAATCTTGATTAGTTGTATTCTGGTGCAGTGTAAGAAATCCCGCTCCTCGCGGATCCTTTACCCCTATTCCTATCTCTCGTGTAACCAATAGGGCTAGCGGCCCTTGGCTACACACAACTATATAGACTGGAGTTCGCGAATACTATTCACAACTCAGCTTGAATACTATTATACACTTGATCTCTACATTTATCTTTCTACTGTGAACACTTCTAGTAGTTAACAGTACATATCATGTCAAGCTGCAAACACCTGAATAATTGCTGTGAGCACTTATTCTTACATTTCAAGCTCAGTCAGTCAGCAATCATCTGTTATGACTGAAAGAACTAGAAACTTGTATGCTTCAACCCCTGTGAACTCTACTGCAGACACTCAGGAGCAGCCACCTGAATCATGGATAACCTCTGTGAAAGAAGTCTCAGAGAACTTATCAATCACTCATGAGACATTATTCTCTGCATCTGTGACAGGAGAACTCTCTGAACTCATGAATGAATCAATCTCAGTGAAGAACATTCTTGAGCATCTTCTGCAGAATCAAGCTATTTTTCTACAAGAAATGCTTACTGTCTGTAAACACTCTCAAACTGAGTCTCTAGACATGATCTTCAGAGACACCTGTGAACTGAAAAGAAACTTTCTCAAGCTGTGATCACTTAAGGTCATCTATTGAATCACAATCTATAAAAGCTTTTGCAAGTTTGCATTTGAAATTGACTTACAAGCCCAGCTGTGTGACATGAAAGATGAAGAAGCTGTCATTTACATGATGACAGGCCTCTATTACACTGAAGTCAAGGACTGACTGAATTATCTAGAGAATGATTATGAGAGATTCTGATGATCTGTTCTCAAGACCTATCTAGAGAACAAGTTGAGAGACTTCATGAGCTGGACAGAGAACACCTGAGCTGTGATTATTAATATTAGAAAAAGAGGTGAGAAATCTGATGAAGACTACTCACAGCACTTCATGAAATTGTGATGTGAATTGAGACCTGTGAAAACAGGGCTCTGAAACAAGACCTGGATGATGATGTTTGCAAAGAAGCTGAATAAAAACATGCAGAACAAGCTCATTGAGTAAGACTCTAAGTTCTTAGTTCTGAAGAAACTGATGACTCTCATTCATCACTTGCAGATCACTGTGAGAGTTACAGATCTGTGAAGAGTGAATCATCAACCAGCCCTGTGAGAGCCAGAATAATAGAGAACAGATTTGTCAGGAAAAGATGACAAGGTATAGAGAGATTTGCATCTGACTACTGAGCAGAGAGGGAGAGCTTCATAAGCTTTCATAAACAGAGTGTATAACAGAGAGATTAAGAAAAAGAGACTCTGCTTCATCTGTTCTAAATCAGAACATCTTCATGCAAACTGTCTGAACAAATCAAAATAGAAATTTGAGAAGTTGTAGACAGAGTCAGTAACAGTCTTCTTAAGAGTCTTGAAGCTGACATCTGAATCTGTTACTTTCTCAATGAAAATGCTTGCTCATGAGAAGAGACTGCACTGCAGTACTGCTGCTCTGCAAGCATGAGAAGCATTGATGAACTCAGGATTCCAGGTCACTGTGATGTTTCTAAAGCTCACAGAGTGAATGAGCTGAAAGATAAAGACTGAGAATCTGCTCTTGTAATAAGCAGAATGTGAGAACTCAGATCTGAGAGCTGAGAGACTTATGAGAGTCATCTTTGAATTGCAAGATCTCTCTGAAATCTGGAGAAGATTTACAGAAACTGTGATTATCACAGATATCACAGATGACATGTATTTGAGACTTGCATGACTTCAAAGACACAATTCACACATAGCTGTCTGTGAGTCAGGTTTATACTTCTGATCAGTGTTGACAGACTTACTTATGAAGATAGAAGCAGTTAATACTGTAGAGTTGATTAGAGAAGATAAGCTCATCTATATAATGACTTTGTAAGTGTCTGAGAATCTCACAGTCATGAAAACTGAGCTTCAGATATCAGAGAAATACTGAGATCTCACAGAGATGTTCAGCCTAGTTAAGACAGCTGAGCTTTCTTCTCACTATAAGAAGAATCTGATAATAGATTTGATAGAAGGATAGAAATTCTTCTGAGAATCAATCTATAAGCTCTTTCACTATGAGACAGAGGTCTTGTGAATCTATGTGAAGAAGAATCTGAAGAATGACTTCATTCAATCTTCACAGGCCTTCATGAGAGTCTCTGTGATATTTATGAAGAAGAAGAATGAAGATCTCAGATTGTGTGTAGACTATCATGACCTGAACTTCAAGATAATAAAGAGCTGCTATTCTCTGTCTCTGATTAAGAATGTGATCAACTGTCTCATGAGAGCTGTCATATTCACACAACTGAATGTGATCAATGTATATACACAGCTGCAAATACAGTCTGAGAATGAATGAAAGACTGTCTTTAGAACTGCACTGAGATTGTTTAAATATCTAGTGATGTCTTTTGATCTGACTAATATCTCTGTAGCATTTCAGTCTTTCATTAATAAAACACTTCATGCATATCTGAATGTCTTCATGATAATATATCTGAATAATGTGATGATGTACTTTATGAAGAAGAAAGAACATACTAAGCATGTGTGAAGTGTGTTGAAGATCTTAGATAAGGCAGAACTGTATATTAAGCTTGTAAAGTGCAACTTCAGTATCTGCTGAATTAATTTCCTAGAATATGTAATCACTGTGAATGATATTCAGATGAAATCTTTGTGAGTTGAGACTATTCTATCATGACTGAAGTCAACTAGTATTCATAAGATTCAGATCTTTCTGGGCTTTGTGAATTTCTATAGATGATTTATCTTTGTATTCATGAGAATCTTCTTGGCTCTTACAGACATGCTGAAGAGTGAAAATAAGAAGAAGTCATCTCATAAATAGAGAATGAAAAGATTATTGAGAAGAGAGAACTGTGAGAACTTTCTTATCTCAGAAGCTTACAGAGTCTTTACAAGGTTGAAACAGGTATTCACAGATGCAGTGATGCTGTTTCACTTTAATCTCTTACTCTTAATCAGATTGAAGACAGATGTCTCCTTCTTTATAATTTCAGAAATAGTCTCATAACTACAGTCAAATGAGAACTGAGTTTCAGTGACCTTTTTCTCATGAAAGATGTAACTCATAAAGATCAACTATGATATTCATGATCAGAAGCTTCTTATGATAGTGAAATTCTTTTATCACTGATATCACTACTTTGAGAGCCTTGTAACAGTGATTACTGTTAGAACTGATTATAATAGCTTATAACAGTTTGCTTCAATCAAGAAACTCTCACAGCAGCAGGTTCACTGAGCTCAGAGACTGAGTGAGTTCTGGTTCAAGATAGAATATATTAAGAGAACTAAGAACTCAGCAGACAGACTCTCTCACAGGTCAGACTATGTTAAGAAGGCCAGGATGACAGATACAGAGAGACTAGAGAAGACAGAAAAGTTTCATGAGATGCTCAGACTGAGTGTTGTGAAGAGATTGACTGAAGAGTCTCTCAATCCCCTGTGAGAGAAGAGAGAAGAGAGAGAAAAGAAGCCTGTATAACTACTCTCTATAACACTGAGAGTCAACACTCTGAAGATCTCTGTGAGAATTCTTGAAGAGGGTATCTATAATCTGAAGAATTTGTGAGCTTTGAGAAGCATCACAGAAGACCTGGTGCAAGAGGAAACAGAGTATAAGTCTTTGTAAGATCTTCTATTCAGATTGTCTGAACTGCAACTGAAGAATGAATATGCTCAGTATATTTAGAAACTGCTCACAGCAGGGATCAACCCTGCAGAAATAAAGAATTGAAGAGACTTAAATGATCTCTTGCAAAGAGAGGGCTGAATTTATGTGCCTGTGAATGAGTTTCTATGCATAGAACTCATTAAAAGGTATCATGACTCTTCTCTAGCAGGTCATTTTACAGATACTAGAACTCATGAGCTGCTTGCAAGGAAATACTTCTGACTGAAGATGTGAGAACTTATGAAGAAGATAGTGAATTCTTGTACTGTTTGTCAGAGTTTGTGAGTAGTGTGGTTCAGGTCATATAAAGAACTTACTCCTCTACTCATCTCATGGGAACCTTGAGAACAGCTAGGAATGAATGCTCTTGTGAGTCTCTCTGAAAGCAAGAACATATATGATGCCTGCTTTGACAGTGTGCTGATGATAGTGAATTACTTCATCAAGATAACATACTTTATACTCACTCACAAGAACTTGAAGTCAAAGGATTTGACTCACATCTTCATCTGCAATATGATTCAGTTGTATGAGTTGTCTGTGAATATTATCTCAGACAGAGAATCAATCTTTGTAGAAGAGTTCTGATCTGATCTGATAACTATATTGAAGATCTTACAAGATCTAAGTATGACTTTTCATCAACAGACAGATGATCAGACAGAATGCCTGATGAGTATATTAAAACAGTATCTGTGATGCTTTGTCAATTACAATCAGAATGACTGAGTGCATTGATTACTACTCACAGAGTTTATATATAATAACTCAAAACATGTCAGCACAGACAAAACTCTCTTTGAGATGCTCACTGAGACTCATTCACAGATAATCTTGATAAACCTGCAAGAGTATACTATAGAGTGTGATGATGCTTGTGAACAGGCTGAGAGAATTCAGAAGATTCAGAAGAAAGTCTGCAAATTCTTGAGAAAGACTCAAGAGTATTAGAAGAGATACTATGACTTCAAGCACATTGTGAAGAGTTTCAAGAAAGATGATAAAGTCTGACTGAGTCTAGAAAATATCATTATATGAAGATCTAGTAAGAAGCTGAATCTCTTACAGACAGAGTCTTATAAGATTATGAAGAAAGTTAGCTCATAGTTCTACAGATTGAAACTATTATCTGAGTTGCAGATGTACAATGTTTTTCATATCTCTTTACTTTATGAATATAAGAAATTCTCAGAAGAGAACTCTGTGACTCATCACTCTATCTGTAAAGTACTAGAGAGTGAAAGAGAATATCAGGTCAAAGAGATTATTGACTCAGAGAAGTGAGATTACAAGCTCTGATTCAAGGTTCAGTGATAAGAATATTCTGACAAGATGAATGAGTTCACTTGAGAATCATTCAGACAGATAAGATATCTGCAGAAGCTGAGACATGACTTTCATACTGTGAATTCTGATAAGTCAGAATAATGTGATCTTTGCTAAGAACCTGATTATAACAAAGATATTAACACTGTCATTTGTGAATTCTAGTTTATAAGATAATGAGTTTCTACTGAGATGAACAGTCTGCAGTGTTTACAAGAGAAGAAGAAAATATATTCTTATTAAAGCTAAAAAATAAGAAAATAAACAGAGCTGTGAATACAATTTAGAGACTAATAAAGAAAAAATAAAGAAAATTCACACTTATATTATCAACATCTGTGACATCTAACTCTCTCACAACTATCAATTTTCTTCTTCAAAGAAGCAGAGAGTATCATGCCTGTAGTACAGATAATTATTGCATTTGATATGAAGACTGTCAGAAATGCACAGACTTCAGAGAAGTCAGATATCAGAGTATACACAGTTGCAGCAGAGTCTTGAAGACTGGTCATCTGTGCATGTGATCAGATACTTCTCACAAAGCTGTGTCTGCTCTCTCAGTTATGCTGAAGTATTCAGCTCAGAAACAATGAGAATATGAAGAGAGAGCTCATCTGCTCAGGTTAACTTCTGTCATGAATTCATAGCATTTACATTGCCTTGACTATCTGGATTTTACAGGTACTCAGAAACTCATCTCTCATTGATAATGAAATTGCAGAAATGTACTGTGGTGTGAGAATCATTGATAGAGAACCTAGACATATTTGCATATGCCTGGTCAGAGATTGTGCGGGCAGGAGAAGAGTAATCATAGACTTACAGAGCTGCAGGAGACACTGGCAACACTGAGAGCTTTATAAGAACTGTTAGCTAGAGTCTGTAAGGAATTACTTATGAGAAGACTTACAGCAAAGAAAGGGACTGTGCTGCTTGAAGCCAGAGACTGGCCTGAGGAAGAGATGAGATGAGCTGCTGGCCTGAAGATCAGGTGCAGTGATGAGGCTGAGAAAGATGAAGATGTGATTGTAAGTGATAGCACCCCTGCTTCATCAGCCAGTAAAAAGTGACTGAAGGAGTTGCAGGGACACTCATGAGAAGCTCAGCAGCAGCCAGACATTGTTTGTGAAGATATTGAAATTGAAAAAATTTTTATTCTTGAGAAGTTCTTGAATCAACACACAGATATTGTCAGAAACACTCTCTCTCTATCATCTGAGTGAAAACACTTCACAGATGAATGAGAATACTCACAGTTTGTGAAGATGAAAGCTGTTACAGAAAAAGAGAAAAGAAGATGAGATTCTGTGAACAGATCTGAGATATTTATACTACTTTAGAGAGGTTTGCTTGCACTGTGAGTGATCTCATAGAACAGTCAGATCACTCTAGTAAACAAGAGTGATTGTGAATTGCAGGTCTGAATCTTTCTATGTAACTATAAAGAGTGATTGCAGACTGCAGACATCTTGATTCTATAATTCTACAAAGTTGATGAAAAAATGAAAAATTTCTCACAATTCTACAGTGTCAAAGAGCAATGATTTGTGAGAATGAATGAAAGATTAACTTGCAAATGTTTCTCTTTGATGAGAGTGATCTCACAGAGAGTGATTCATCTGTGAGATGAATCTGTGTGATGATTACACAAGAATCTCATGAAAATGATTGAGAGTCAACTGAAATCCTTCTGTATGAAAGATGTGAGATGAATCTGTGTGATAGTCAGAGAAGAATCTGTAAGCTATAAAGAATCTCATAGAACAAGAAACTGAGTGACAGACTCTTTTCTCTTTGTGATAACAAGGGATTTTTCCTCACTGAGGTTTTTTACAGATGTGAAGAGTTTTTAGTGAGTATCACTGCAGTGCTGAGCTGACTATAAAGTCACTCAGTGAAAGGCTTCACAGATGAAGTCTTAGAGAGGAAGGAATATGTAAGAAATCCCACTTCTCACGGATTCTTTATCCCTATTTCTATCTCTTGTGTAATCAATAGGGCTAGCAGCCCTTGGCTACACACAACTATATAGACTGGAGTTTGTGAATACTATTCACAACTCAGCTTGAATGCTATTATACACTTAACCTCTATATTTATCTTTCTATCATGAACACTTCTAGTAGTTAACAGTACATATCACACCAAGCTGCAAACACCTGAATAATCGCCGCGAGCACTTATTCTTACATGCAGGGCCTGCCTTGTTTGATTTTCTGTCTTGTGTTCCTCTTGAAAAGTTTAATAATATGAAAGTTAGTTAGAACTTGCAAACATCTTTAGCCTATTGGCAGATGCCACAGAAACCACTGTAGCGAGAGTAGAAAAAGAGGCTAACATAGAACCCTGGGGGAGGACGGGCAGCTTTATGAAAGATCCAGGTGGACTCGGAGGTGGGTGAAAGTGACCATGAGTGAGTGAAAGTGAGCATGAGTGAGTGAGAATTGAGGGGTGTGAGGGAGGGTGAATAGAGAGTGCAAAATGAAGCAGCAAACTTATACTGAAGTAGCAGAAGCAGATAGAGATGTGAACAATATCAAGGTCAAAGAGATGAGCATTACCTATCAAAAAAAATTCAATGAAGCAATGTTCTGAGGCCCCGCGATCGAAAGCGCAGCCTGATCACTTTACATACCTCACTAGTATAGAAGTCATTTTACTCTTAAATGCGGCCATTCTGATCATTCAAAAGATATGATAATTTTTACAGTGCTGTACAGTACTCTCTAGGAAATTCTCTGAGTTCACTCTGGATTCATATTGAGGTCAGGCCCATTTTGTATTTACCATCTTATGTTATTAATAGAACTATTCAAAATAATGCTAATGCTGCTCCTTGTTGATACTTCTGGCATAGAAGCATCTGAAAGGTTCCCTAACAATATACAGCTACGGAAAGATGAAAAACATCATGAAGACTGCAAATTACAAGAAATAGTCTCTCATCAACTGTTAGTAAAGAAATACATATTATACTGACTTGGAGTTTATTTTATCTGATGGTGACCACATTCCATCATCTTGTAGCGTCGCCAAAACCTTGCAGATCAGCTTACGTCATAGAAAGTACTGAAAGTTTCATTCATGTACGCTTGCAATAGTTCAATATTCCACGAAATTTCAATCTAAAGATCAGTCACGCATCCGCTACACTGATATAGGCGATTTCCAAGCCCAAGATATATTTACTAAAAAGGAAACCATTACTAACACTCAGTGATCAATCATAGCATGCTGATCAATCATCATGTATATACTCTTATATTATCTAGCACTCCCGTATCATGGAAGTCCTGATCAAAGTCTTCAGCATATTTCAGAGCTGTCTCAATATGTATGATAATGACTGCCTCTCTCTTGGCCAGTGCAAACACAGCTCAGACAATGTTCTTAATCTGAATTGCTATGTCAGTCACTGCACATGTAATGAATGTGATTGCTTATCTGTCACTTATTTGAGCTTTTATTCATCAGTTTCTTCAACTTCTTTCTCAAGATTTTTGTGTCAGCATTGCTCAATTGTTTGTTCCACACTCAGAATTTGGCTTTTCAACTCAGAAATTCATATTTTATACTGATGTGTATCTGACTTTGCATTGCTGAGTTCAGTGTGGTGTGTCAGTTAGTAGTAAGAAACATAATTTCTTCAAAATACTCAAGCAAGCGGAGAAATACAGAGATAAGAGTATTGTGATACAGGCTGTTGATACTGTGTTCACTCAGAAAGACATTAGTTTTGTCTAGAAGTAATATTATATTCCAGCAATAAATGAGGTCAAGAACTTGAGACAGATGTTCTTTCAGATTATTCACTTTGATTTCAAAATCATCAGCACATGTCTATTGCAATTAGAATGAGATCACATATTGAAGATTAATGAACAAACTGAGTAGAGTGATCTTCTCAGAAGATTCACAGTACTTTTCACTGTCAAGATTTTCTCAACTTCAGAAGACTTACTGTGAAATGTCAGAGTTAATCAGATAATCTGATAAGACAGCTTTCTAATAACTTACTATAACAAGAATATGAGACCTCTTTCTTTTTCAATAATAATGTTATTAAAGGACAATATCTCTGAGCCAGATCTGTGACTCTTTATTATTATCTGAATCATGATTTTCTTTTCTTTAGAGATCTTCAAGTGATTAAATAATGATAGCTGACTTCAGTTGATGAAACAGATATTTGAAATGACAAATTCTACTGTTCTTATTTCATATTAGTGCAGCTAAAGTATTGAGAAAGTATTGACACTGATCTTACACTCTTTTGCTGAGACTGAAGCTCAGAATTATAAGACTGCAGAGAATGTACTTCTTATCTGTTATATTCTTGACATTTAGATTTAGAGGCTTCATCATCTTCTGATTCTTCTCTTTTTCATATTCACTGTCAGAAAATATAATAAAATCACCTGTATTCTCTTTCTTTACTTATGAGAATCTGTAGTTCAGATTCTTTTCTTTAAAAGCTAAGATATCAATCATCATCTGATCAGTCACATGAAACTTGAATGAGTCTTTATTTATCTTAAGATAGGCAAGACCTTTATATTTACTGTAAGTGACACTTATAAGACCCTTGAACTTGCGGCCTTGCTCAGAGAGCTCAACCTTAATTTTAACTTTGTAATTATGAAATTTCAGAGAGAAGGCTCTCAGATCAGATATCTTTCTAGTGAATTAAAATTTCAGAATCTGAAGTATCTTTATCATCTTACTGAATATCTTTCTGTTGTAGTTGAGTGATTGATATTTAATCTCAAAGTGATTCTCTTAAGAGCTTAACACAAGTTCATCTGAGTTATAAACAAAACACTGAGGCTGCTCAGAACATGAATCAATTATAAAGATAAGCTCATTTGACTTGAACATTGCTCAGAGAAGCTCAAATGTAATCTCTTAATAGTTTAACAGAGAGTTTAAGTGATCTCTCAACAGAGAGAAGTGTCTTTTCAAGAATTTAATAAGCAGGTAAAGATGTTTTTCAGCAGTCAAATCAGCTTCAAGGATTCTGTATAAATTCTCAAGCTCTGATAGAAATTGAAAGAGAATATCAATTGACACCTGTTAATGTTAGATCACTGCCTCTGTGAGAGTTATGAGTTAATGATTTACTGATAACTTATCTTCCTGCAAACTGACAGCCCTTACATCTAACAACACATGTTGAAGAATATTCACAAGTTCAGACAATTTATAGTCAAGATAGATCTTGATCTCATTTGTATTATAATCTTGAAGAAGTCAGATTCTGTTCTTTGATTCATATGATTACTATCTACCATGTCAGTGTTGATTGACAAATACATATTCTTTGTATTTGTCACACGGGTCTGACGGGTCCATGACATCTTTCACAATCTTGTAAAGATGCTGCTTCTTGTTCCAGCTGGAGAAGAGTCAGCTTGATTGTCTCTAAGATTGGACTGAGCTTACATTTCATTCACAGTTGTGTACTTCATCTTTGATGCTCAGGCCACTTCCTTGGTTGATTCCTTCTCATTCGCTTCTGTGTCTGGTTCGGCAGTTGGGCCAGGAGCACCAGACTTTGTAGTAGATTGTGAAGGGCCTGATGATTCTTTCATTCGGAGGACCTCCACCAGAATGTCCTTGAGCTCTTCCCTGGTGATGAAGCTGGGAATGCAAGGATTACTGTAGTTGAGGGGTGGTGTTGAGGAGGGAGAGGAATGGGGGCGTTCAGGGAAGACTTGGGGATTGGGCTTCATCGTGGCGTGGTTGAAATGTTAGAATTGTCTTATTGGGATTGGGGTTACGATTGGGATTGATCCTGTTGAATGTTTGTCTGTGCCTCAGGATTCGGGAGGCATCTTGCTCCCTTTTATGTTCCTGTGAACGGAGGTACTTCATTCTCAATTGCTGCCAACTTCTCTTCGCTCGCATAGGATTGTTCTGCATCATGCAGCTATGCTCTTTGCTCACTTCTTAGCCGTGTACAAAGATCAGGGCTGATTGGTGCCAACGCTGGTTTCAACTGACAATATTTTGGTAACGCCGCAAGCAATGTGTATTAGCTAGATAGCCGTTGAAACTCTAGTGAAGTTAGACTGTATTTTCATGGTAATTCAACTATAAATCAAAGGTATATATATTGTAATTCCAAATGGAATTCTATTGGATTTTCATGATAAATAGCTCATCTTCAAAGAATCAGGGTGACTAATAAGAGGCCCCAAGCGGCAAGTTAAGTTGCGATAATAGCCTCGGAAGTTTATTTCTCCGTGAACGTCATCCACCGAACCCCACCATTTGGGTGCCCGACGTCATATGATGTTCAAGAAATAAATTGTTGAACGACTCGGTACGATGTGCTTTGCATTTGTATATCCCGTCGTTGTGGCAACTGCTATAAGTGAGTAATCTTTATTTTTTGAGATTATATGAAGCAGTATTGACTCCACCTAGGCCCTCACCGTTAGCTATTTCGCACATTCCAAGAACATTTGCGGCATCAGGTCAAATCTATCTCGCTGCTTGCGCACGATCTCCTTCCCAGCCGATCTACACTCCTTTTAGCAGCATGCTCCGCAAATTCAGAGCCCCAAAATTATCAACGGATGATGAACTGAGAGATATATGCTCCGAAGAGGTATGTTCCCGCCTCCTACTTAAAAATGGCATCTATTATAGGATCTAATAGAAGTAGCTCGGTTGCGATGCGTGCAAAATCGAAGCAGGACCCCAAAAAGAAATAATAGCTCCAACCTCCCCCCCTACAGGCACAGTTGCAGTCATAGTCGACATATCCAACCAAGGTGGTGCTCTCAAAGTTCACCGGACGTCAGACAATAGTTGGGGGAATGTGTTTATTGGCATGATTGGATCAGATGACGATGAAGAAAATATCAAGAGCCTAGTTATTGTGCCTTGGGACGCCACATGGTATTATCGTTCTATCGGAGATATAAAATTAAAGTATGTTGTAAAGGGACGTTAGGCCATGATTATTGAAGGAATACTTGATGGCGCTGTGCACTGAAATATATACACAGTTCTTGCGAGATAGTCAGTGTTATGGTTGGTAACGACTGGTTGCCATACGTTTCTGTTAGCCACACCTTACTTCCAACCTGGTCAGACGAAAGAATAGCCTGAACATCTTGCAAAGTCAATTCAAAGAGACGCCCAGAAAGTAGACCTAATGTACGTGTTAACTGTAAGCCTTTAATTTCCACTGCGAAACATACCTGTTTGACTCTGCCTCTCTATCTGTAGGACGTCGGAGATGAAGTCCGTTTGCCCAGAACCTAGCGGAGCACCTCCCCCTAGAGACTTCGAAGGTTGCTGAAGCTCCGTTCGGTATTGCAGGTCCGCAACTGGTGCTTCACTCTCTAATGCAGTGCGTGTAGTTGGCGGTGCTGTCAAAGTTAGAATTTATAAAAATCATGAAGTAGAGCTATATACTTTTCTTGAGACATTCCTCAGTAAGGTGCTGCAAGACGGGGCCTGTTAGAGTGCGCTCGTGGTCTTTTATTTCGAGCGGCAAACGGAGGCGGATTGCTTCTTTCATCGATGCGATCACCGATTGGCCAAGGCCAACCACGCAGAGCATGACAAACTGTGGTCCACAATCATGATCGTTCAACTTCATTAAGAAATCCCGAAATGTGTCCCGTCGCTCTCCCGTTTTCGTACTGGGTACGGGCTTGCGTTCCCCAGCGAGCAAGGCAAACGCTCCTCGTATGCGTTTTTCTTCATGTGGCTTTATATTTCCTCGTAGCTTTATCGTCTCTGCCGCTTTGAAGAGCTTTGCCATCGCATCATCGACCGATAGTATTGGAGGCATATTCTTTAATGTTATAGGCAATAGAAAGCAGTAAGAAAATCCGTTAGAAAACTGTTGGAATTTCCATGTTCTTCCATAGGAAATCGCTCACTATTTATAAACGGGGATCACGTGCGAACCTGCCCTTGACGATGATCCTATTCGTGGCCTCGGAGAGCAGTCACGCGGCCTTCGCTTTTTGGATATATGGACGGCTGTTAACTCACTTCACGTTTTGGAATCAAGTCACCGACAATCTCTGCGCCATATGCCTTGCCTGGTCTCTCTGAAACCATCTTGCAAACGACAGGAGCCTGACTACGATCTTGACCAGCCATGACATCAATCGAAAAGGCTGAAGCTCGACAGGCGGCCACCAGCATATTGGGATAATTTGTCGAGAATTTGGTTGACCAGGGATGCTTTATGAGAATTCGATCGGCGCAACAGCCCTTCCAACAGCATACTAGAGTTGGGACAACATCCTTGTCAGCCACTAACTCAACAGCTCCGGGCGGCACTAAAGCATCATTGCCAGATTCTTCCTCTCAACCCCTTGAACAGCTGCAAGCCCGAGAGCCTTAAGGAGATAAAGAGGCTCTCCAGGTGGGGCGGGCCTGACTTGTCCGACCTTAGGAATATATGTAATTATAGCGACATGCTGGCACTCATGCTGACACCTCAGCTCAGTTCCCAGATCCTCATATCTCTTTTTATCAATCAATGAGCACAAGCAGTTCAGGCCACTGGAAGCAACGTGCAGGGTCTGCTCCAGACAATAGCAACAATAAGACCACTACAAAGACTACAAGCACTACCGCCTATAATCGGAACTTTCAACAAAATCTGATTGATCACAGTGTCTATCCCCCTGGATATAAGTACCCCGATGGCCAGAAACCGGCTAAACTGAATAACTGGCTCGAGCTCAATGAACAACTGGCGCAGTCCCAAGCTTCTCTCTCACTCTCAAAGTTCTCCAAGCAAGAATTTGAAGAGTTTAGAGAGGTGGATGTGAATGCATCCAAGAAGAAACCTATTGTACACTTGGCCATTTTGATTATTGAAGACCATATCGATGATGTTAGGTGTATGAAAGAGAACTACTCATTTGAGAACCTTGCTCCTCTAACTGATGGCACACTGACAAATGCAAAGCCAGATCACTTTTTTGATGCTCACTCTGAACAGCTAAATCATCAAATCTGTGATGACCTTAGTGACTTCATCATTCCATCAACACAGAAAGACCTTCTGATAGCTCCAAACTTCTTTCAAGAGGCTAAAGGTCCTGACAGGTCACCTGCTGTTGCTACACGGCAAGCTTGTTACAATGGTGCAATGAGGACTCGAGGAATATATAAACTTCAGTTGTACAAGCAGGATGAACCTGCCTACGATAATAACGCCTACACAATAACATCAACCTACCAAGCCAGCCAACTCAAGCTCTACACAACACATCCCACTGCCCCCCGAGAAAGCAATGGCCGTTCTGAATACATTATGACCCCGCTAAGATCATTTGCGATGACTGATAACCCAGATACTTTTCAGAGCGGGGCATCCGCGTATCGAAATGCATGGGATTGGACAATGGAACGGAGGGACGAGTTTATCAAATCTGCAAACAAGAGACACATGCAAGCACGATCCGAACTCCTCTCTACATCTGAACATGAGGCAACCTCTGAGCCCACTATCATCCTGGAGGACTCTGATACATCAGCCACATCTGATGAAGCCGAGTTCCACGATGCTGCACAGTGGAGCTTTGCACACACAAATGACAGCATTGAGGATCCTCCGACTTCGACCAAGCATACTAAAAGAGCACGAACCGGAGCCAGCTCAATCAACAGTGCTAGCGGCAAGTCTCTCCGAAATTAAGTCTTCGGCCATTTGTACGTAGCCCTGATACCACCAAGTAACAACGAATTCCCTTTTTTATTTACGGTCATTCCTGGCGTTATTCTCAT
Source organism: Blastomyces gilchristii SLH14081 (assembly GCF_000003855.2). Classification (NCBI taxonomy): domain Eukaryota; kingdom Fungi; phylum Ascomycota; class Eurotiomycetes; order Onygenales; family Ajellomycetaceae; genus Blastomyces; species Blastomyces gilchristii. The sequence continues at coordinate 1,812,204 of NW_003101681.1, read as the reverse complement.
GCTTCAATTCTGGAAGGTTCTATGGACACGTGTCGAGCATCCCATGAATTGTCAACAATCACGATGCTTACCTCTTTCTTTATTTTGTCTTGTTTGTTTGCTCTTCCCCCTCATTTCTTTGTCTCTCTGCTTCTGTAAAACATTAGCACCATTGACAACGACGCTACCGGCGACGCTATACAATTCATGGTTTCCACTGGCGGGAATGTCATTCATGGTAAAAATCGAGGGCTTGGGTGGAGATCGAGGCAGGTTGGCGGTTACCTCAATGATACCTCAGTTCAGCAGCTATCACGGGATATGACAAGCATCAACTTCCGGAACGCTCGAAATGAAAGCTCATCTTCACCAGGCAATACACCACCCATTTCTGATGATGGTGGGGAGAAAGCACGGGCGAGGTTTTACGCTCACGCCTAAGTCTTCTCTAGACATACCTACATCTTCTACTGGTTTAGCGGAGGGTCGACCAAGTACCTCACCGATGACATAAGAGTGTTGGGTCTCCGCCGATTCAAGTGCTGCTTTTGAATGTTAGATTTCTGTTGATCGCTCTGCGTTTCTGGTGTTAGGTGCATTGGTAAAGACTTTGAGACAGCTTCTTACTTCTACCCATCAATTTGTTTATTAGCTGCTGTGTGATATCAATTCAGGAAGGGTAAGAGCGCTGATGCCGTCACAGCAAGAGCAAGGGCAAGAGTCGCTCGGTATCATGTCAGCCCTGTTTTCAGTGCTTCAGGGCATGAATCAAATTTTATGTAAACCTGCAACTTTCTGATAGTTATTTGTTGTTCTCAAGGCATTTCCCACCAAACTATAGGCACGGCGATGTAATACTTTACAATTAATTTTAACAAGTCTGATGCTTCGAACAGCCACTTTCTACCACCAGACAGAGATATAGTGAGTGCCATGCATACAGCCCTGGAAAGATATTGCTCTTACAGAAACAGGAGAAGCATTATCCCCCTCCATCTCAAACAATGTGCAAGAGTTACATGAAATATCAGAAGTCTAGAGCAGGGAAGAAGGGAAAGCAAGAGAAACTTGAGAAGAAGCAAGAATAGATGAAAAGATTCTGTAGTAAATTAGGTTTAATTTGAAACCACACTAAGCTCTTTTTGGAAAGTAAATCTAGCCTAGGCTTTCATCTAATCCCATGGCGATCCATCGTGTTTTGAAACTGGGATACATGAAGTTCTTGAACTATGTCCAGGTAGCAGGGGTGTTCAGGGCTGATTGTTTTGAAAGTTAATCAGCCCCACTGAAGAATGAAGCCATTCCATTTCTATATTAGCAAATGCAAGCATCACTAAATTACTTGTTTAGAAAGCATGCATTCACCCTAATATTTCTAGCCATCGATTTAAGTTCCCGCTCTATGTGTACAAGCTTTCCGTTTGTCATTCGATTTCGCGGCGAATTCCATGTGTTTGTATGTCACATGCGTTCCCTCAACCATAGCCAACACATGGGCGACAGACGTAATATTTTTGATCTGGTTTGGAATTGTGTCAGAAGAAATCTTTGACCAGCTATTGTTTGGAACTCACATCTCTGTCATTCAGAACAATTGATTCCAAACAGTTGAGGTCGTGATCTTCAATGACTGTGGGTGGTTCATCTGTAGACATCTTTGAAAGAAAATATGTTCAGATCTCTCTTCAGGACTTCTTTGTCAAATCTTCATATTTTACTTTCAAGTGAATTCAGCTTAGGATCACTTCATTGAACTCAATCAGACAGTTGATTGTGAGAAAGAGGATTTCTTTGTAGTATTCAAGTTTGCGAAGGAAAACTGTCATGAGGTGATTGTGGCCATCATGGTATGCTGACCTCTTTTCAATAAAAACATCTGCTTCATCTAGCAGCAAGATCGCATTAAAGTGCCTAGCGATCTTGAAGATTCGGTCAAGTGTCACGTCCAGCTTGAGAGGATCGCCATGATTGGCGAACAATTCGCCCGCCGATATCTGCAACGTTTAGCGCGGAACATACCGATTCCTTTGGGATTGCCGGCTTACCGAATAGAGAGGGAGCCTAAACCGCTCAGAAGTTGCCTCAACAGTGAAAGTCTTTCCAACTCCCGGTGGCCCGCTAGATCAACCAACGCCTTTATTAGTCAAAATCAGCATCAGGGATCTGCATGTATGACGCCGCGATCACCGCGCCGTTCAAGACATTATGGTACTGCTGGAGAATTGTCTCGAGATTAAAGCCCTGCCAGATCTGGAGCCCACGGATATCGAGATAGCTGTATGCTTGATTGGTAGTGTTGCGGCCTAGCTGGGGTGGGGGGTGGACCGGAACTGCCGCCAGTGGCTGCTGTAAGAACGTGATAAGCGTGACCTGAGCCATAAGATGAAAAGAGAGATTCAGACCTGGAGCTTTTTAATAACTGCACACATCCTAGGGGAATTCTTCTAGGACAATTAGAACACATTTCGGCTATATATATGTGTGTTGGAAACCAAGAAAAACAAATTATGTCTTCGTAATAGGGCGATGCCTGAGAAGCCGCAGGATATGGGGTGTTGTTGAAGTGGCACAAACCGAATTCAATTGGCTAACTGAAGAGGCCCAAGTTTCATACTTGTTGCTGAGCGGTGACTCATCCAAAAGCACTCGACCTGTCTAGCATTTGTATCGAATGACAACCAATAGCTCCTCCACAAGATGTACGTGCTTGACACAGCCTCGTTAAAATCGCAACCGCAGTGGAGCCATATGGTCGAGTCCATCGGGGTAGAATCAAAATTTCTGGAATATCGAAATTGAGCAAAACAAATCAAACTATTCCCTGCTCTCTTCTCTCTTAAGGCTCAACCTTTTCCCGCAAAACCTAGAATTTTGAAGGGGAACAAAGCAAACTCGAAGATCGAAACACAACATCTCATGGATTTTACTGACGTTGATCCCTCTGAAATAACATTTAGGTGAAAGCTTTTCAGCTCAGAATTCTCAGAAATATTCCTTGTTCATATTCGCAACAAGATATGTATAATGAAAGTGGTCTGTGTACCTGGAGTGTTTCAAAACATCAGTTCATTCTAACATTTGGGACAGCATCATGACAACAGGCCAGTCCAGCCCGCACCTCCTGAGCGCGAAACAAACATTCACATCTGCAAATCGACTGCCTACAGACGACTAATGAAGCACGGCCTTTGCGACCGCGGAATCGTGCCTCAGTTCTATGGGACAATGGAACAGATGGACTTATCACACTATCAACCTCACCTGAAGATGTTTCTTAATGACAAGAATCCTCCTAGCGCCATCCTCTTGGAGTACATTCCAAAAATGGAGATGATCTATCCGCACAATTTTACAAAGGAGTGGGGAGAGGCTTTGATCCATGGCATTTGAGAGATTCACAGAGCATTGGTTCTGCATTACAACACCAAACCGAGGAACATGATGATTGTCAGAAATGACCCAGAAAGAGTGGTCTGATTAGACTTTGACAGAGCTCAGACCTATCACATAGATAGCCTTACCAAGAGACAATGAGGATTTATTGAGGATGAAGAGCTAATGGTGTCTCAACTCGCAGATTCACTTGTGAGTGATCTACTATTTACAGCAACTTAGGTCATAGTCAAACACTAATCAGGATCATAACTTTCTTCTTACAGAAAGCTGATCATGCATGAGGCGAGATTGCTGAGACTTATCTCTACTACTGCACCTAGTCAATTTCTCTGCATTGGAATAAGAATGCATCTGCGGAGATGGCGATGATCGATGAAAATATTGGTAGATCATTGAAGGGGCCATAATTTTTAAAGTTCAAACCATGAACAGGTCTGAGTGCTAAGGAGCTGTCAAGGCAATCGTTGGCCCTCATTAATCCTTTTTTAACTCCGCTTGCCATCGCCCACTTGAACCGTTGACAAATTCTCTGACTTGAGTTGCTTTATTATAATACAGCTCTTGCAGATAGCCGACCGATAATGCCTTTTCAGCAAATGTATAAACCTCTTAGTCAGAAAGAGGTGGGCTACATCTGAAAGAGACTGGAAGAATATACAAGACAGTATATTCATAAATTAGATGGCTTTGACTGTGCAGTAATTCTCACAGATGCCAGAACTCTATTTTTGTATATTATGCTTCTGAAGTTGATGATTAAAACCCATCAGATACAGTTACAATTCAAATCTAAATTGAAGTTTGTTAACTGATACAGTGATATTAGACTGAGTTATAATTTAAAAGAATTATACAACCTGCTTGAACTGCAGGCCAGGAAAACTGAAGTGATGATAATAACATTAGAAACATGCATGTAGAGAGATTACTATGATAAGAAGTATATAAAAGAGCAGTTATCTAGCTATAAGAAAAGAGAAGTGTATTTAAATACTCTTTAGTATCATCACTTATTGAAATTAGAATATAAATTTATGCTTTTTTATATAGACTTCTGATGAATTTGTTAAAATACTAGAAACTTATAATTTTCTCTTTCAGAATCTTCAAGTTTCACTTTCTTTCTTAATCTGACTATGTAAGAAGTTCAGATAAATAACTTTTACCCTTCTTATAACTTCTACACAATGAGTTAATAATTTTTCAATTAGTCTATTTTTTGAAATTACTTATCTCAGCATACTCATCTCTTTCTTGATATTTTTGAGTGCATTTTTAGACTTTTTCTCTGGAAAAAGATCTCACAGAGCAGTTCACTTGAACTCTTCTACTCAGTCTTTTATAAATTTTAGAGTCTTTAAATAGATTAGAAATAATTCTGTTTCTTCATCTTTAGAGTTAGTAGCATAACATGATAAATAGAAGTTAATAACATAGAATAATTAATACAAAATTGATTCTTTCTTTCAATCACAGAGTGGAAAAAGCAGGCATCTTACAGTCACTGATACTTATTGAAAATATTCAATGAAACCTCTATGTCAAGAGAATGAATATCAAAGTTCAGCATAGTACTTCTAACTGCAGTTTATATATTTTTCCTTGCTTCAGAAACTCATCATAGCTTATACAGTCTTTGCTGAAGTTTCTCATTTTCTTTAACTATGTAATATACACACTCTTCTTTCTCTCTCTGCTTCTTGATCTTGTCTGCTCTTATAGTCTCTCACTTTTCATATCTATCTTATATAGTACTTTGTGAACCTTTACTTTTTATAACTTGAATGACTGTCTGATTCTTTTTATTCTGGTTTTTCTTGCAAAGAGCATTTTGTGTTTTTATACAGCACAGGTTTTCTGTTAATTACATTTCAGATGAGTCAACAATTTTTCATGAATTAACAAGAAATACACTTAGATATCTTTATATATATTTAAAACAATTGAAGACTTACTGCTCTGATCACTAGAAGCTGTTCTAGTACAGAAGTAGTCTCAGCACAGCAGTAGTCTCAGAACAGAAGTAGTCTCAGCATAGAAGTAGAAGTAGTTCTAGCACAGCAGTAGTAGAAGTTGTTCTAACACAGAAGTAGAGCACAGAAAAAGACTATTACAGTATAATTTCTACTTCAGCACAATTTCTACATTTACTCTAAGAACTTTTCTAAATTTACAGATCTAGAATGATATCTTTACACTGAGTCTTACATACTTTTAAGTTTTGTAAGAATAAATAGAATTATGCTAATATTATTCTCAGCAGATCTTCTTATATTGAATCAGCTACACTGCTTCTTAGCAGCTAATACTGACTCACTGAGTCTCTATTTAAGCTTTTGATTACAGACTAGTACTATGCATCTCATTGTATCTGATTAATAATTAATATAATATCTTCACATTCAACAAGCTGCAAGGCTTAGTCATTTCTTAATGTATAAAAGTATATGTTTCAATTTTTATATTTCTGTAATTTCAATTTCTACATTTATATACTTTTATTCTTTTATTCAGATTAATGAATTTCATTTTCTGCACAGTGTGATTTTAAATAGAACACTTTTATATTCTCTTTTAGTATAAATAATCAGATTGTGTGACTGAGTGAAAAATTAAGTTAAAATGATAAGAGTTATAGTTTCAGTTAGCAAATTATGATCATGTATTCAGATTATGTGACTGAGTTCAATTATAAATTAAAATAATGTGTTATAGTTTCAGATTGCAAATCATGATCTAAGCATGTAAGCACTGCAGCAAATCAACTAGTCAGATCTGATAGAAGTATATCTTGAAAAAGTGACTTTTGACTTAATAAAGTATAACACTTACTTATAGCTATAAATTAAAATCTCTCTTCTATTAAGTGATAATAATCAAGTCTCAGATTATAAACTGAGTATAGTAGTCTTATACAGATATGTTACTGATAGAAAGACACACTGCAGTAATAACTATTACTGCAAAGATATCTATCTTCTTATTCATAAAGATAATCAGTACTTTACAATTAATTTTAACTGATACTTTGAATAGTCACTTTTCATCATTAGATAAAGATATAGTGAGTGACATGTCTGATACAACTCTGGAAAAAAATATAGCTCTTATAGAAATAGAAGAAATATTATTCTCTCTCTTTCTGAATAATAAGTGAGAACTACATGAAATATCAGAAGTCTAGAGTGAAGAAGAAGGAAAAGCAAGTAACACTTAAACAGATTTAAGATAATGAAAGATTTTATTTATTGTAAATTACAATGAATTTAAAATCATCACTAAGCTCTTTTTAAAATGTAAATCTACTCTAAGCTTTATTAACTGCTTTTGTAAGTCTGTGTCATGATACAGCTGCTGAATCTACAATCTATTCATATATAAATTTAAATATACTCAATACTATGATGCTTGCTGAACTCTAAAATTTCAAGAATTAATAAGATTTCAAGTTGATCTTTTTATCTCAAGAACTGTCATTATCTGTGACTGTTAAAAAATATAACAACTCTTATAGTATCTTTTCTGTAGCTTTTTCACTTAGTATGATACTATTCTCTGATAAGTGTTAACTTCTTACAGACTTTTAATTTTATAATCTTCTCTACTGAGATTATAATATCTCTCAGAGATTTTACTCTGATGACTAATAGTTCAAAAATGTAACATTCTCAAGAGACTTTACTTTCTGAGAGAATCTGATATTATATGAGATTTCACTTTTTATTACTCTTTCACTCAGAATTCTGATACTTCTCAAGAAACTCACTTTCTCAAGAATGCTAACTCTGTATGAGACTCATCTTTTTAAGAAGCTTACTTTCTCAGAGATGCTGACACTGTATAAGACTTCAGTTTTTGTTGTCTTTTCACTCAGAATTCTGGCACTTCTCAGAGATGTCGGCGCCGCATGAGGTTTCATTTTATTGCTGTTATGTACTGTTGAAGTAAGTAATAGTAGTGTGTTCATTTTTATTGTTATTCTATTCAGCAGAGGTGAGATCCTCAATATATATATATACATACAGACGTACAAGTTTCAGATCTCTTACACGTGTTTCAATCACTGTGATACTCAACATGTACAAGTTCGTGACACTCTCTAAGAGTTCACCTTTATCAGCATTCTTGCAAATTCCCTAACTTTCTGTAGAGAACTATAGTTTTGAGAATGAGGCATCACTTCACTGACTTCTGAAGAGAAATCATATTAGAGTATTTTCAGCAGATGAGTAAGACATGAAGCAACTCACTGCTTCAGTTCTGAATTAAGATTGAGAGGAGAAGAGCATCTCATCATCTCACCTGACTCACGCCCAGGCGAGGAGCGCCACGTCCGCGTTCACTGATCAGAGCAAATTATTAGTATTCAGCCGTTAGAAAGATAATGTGTTAGAGAAGACACTAGATTATTAAAAATACATTATTTTACCTCTTTCTCAGATGATTCTGAAGCTGGTGTATAAGTGAGAAGAGAATAAGATGTATCAGATAGTAGAATAAATAGCAGAATAATTGAATATTACTGAGATCACATGAATTATATCAGTACTGATACAGAGAGATGACTTAATCTTTTCATTTCTAGTTAGTTAGCTGCTTAGATTTATTTTATATTAATAGTTAACTCAGTTAAAATCCTCTAATTAATATCTTATAAACAGTCTCTTTAAAAATATATTTCTCTTTCAGAGAGAGAAGAAGGCACTAACTCTTCTTAAAAAGCTTATATAAGTAGTATTTGAAAGAGATAAGTAATATCTTAAAACTAGAATAAAATCATAATCAAGATAATATTTTTAATACTGACTAAAAAAAATGAGAGAAAACAGCTCTATCTAATTCTAATAACTCTTGAGAATACTAATGATAGAACTATGATACTTTGAATAGTTATTATCAATAACAGTATGAAGATATCTTGTATAAAACTAATATTTATACAGTAGAAGAGTTCTTTACTCTGATAAAATATTATAACAGATCTCATATTTAAATTAATACTTTAACTCTCAGAGTTTAGTCTTAAGCTTAATTATCTCTGTATACAGATGCTGTACTTCTTCTTCTAACTTTCTTCTCTTTATATACTCAGTCTCAAAAATAGTATAAATTTTCTGATTTATTCTTTTCTATCTTGATATTAGTAAGAAAGAAGCCTCATCAAATCTTATAAAGAAGAGTCTTATTAAAATTATATTAAGATTGAATATTTTTTATTTTTTCAGTCACTGCTTCATTTCAGACTTCAGAGAATCAGAGATTATTAAATTATTAAATTTATTATAGACTGAATAACTGTAGTTTATATATAATCTCTTTCTTTGTAATCTTTATATTCTTTATATCAGAGACTGTTTATCTATTTTTTCATCTGAAATGATAATCACAGTGCAAAGATTATTAACTGATATTATAGCTGAGAGATGAAAAGATAGCTGTGTTACAGATCAGTAAAGTGAAATGATAAAGAGCTCTAGAGAGAGAAAATAAGTTCTGTTATATTCACTCAGTTATCTTTGAGTATATAAGGACTTCACAGCAGATTTCAGTCAATAGTGTAGAATAAGAGATGAAAAAGAAATTGAAAGAGAGATGAATCTGAGATGAAAAGAAGCTTATATATATATATTCAGAGTGAGAAAAGTAATAATAAGAGTTCAGACAGTACAGTCTTCTGCTGAGAGTTTTTATTAATATCAATATTTTCTTAAAACTGTATCTGTATCTGAGAACTGAAGTTCAATCAGGCCAGAGGCACAGTGACAGAAGAAGATTGACAAAAGGTCAGAGACTACATCATACAGTCAGTAGCACAATGATCAAGAGAAGAGATACTATGACCAGTGCTTAAGAACATGTGCAGTAGAGCTGGTGACCTAGATCACCATGCTGAAGGCAGGGTCCAGTAGGCCTGACAGATTCATGGATTGCAGTTCATGGACCTGATAGGCCCAGAGACAGCCAACTTGTGGCCATGCTGGTCTGTGAACAGCAGAGGTCATTGAACTGATTTCTGTGATCCTGTGATGATCAAGAATCCACAGCTCAAATGAATATGTTTTTCTCTTGACAATTCTATAAAATTTTGAATGATGACTCTGCTCTTCAGTTCTAACTTTCATCATTCTCTATTCTTACTGACAGAGTAATCATCTCATTTCAATGCTGTACTCAGAATACTTCTGTGCTTTTACTCCTCAGTATAAAAAACACAGTGATATTGAGTGGGGAACAATAACAGAAAGCGCTGCAGTGCGCTACAGGTTATACATGTTCAAGAACATTGCTGACACCGTGATGTCAATCTGGATATCTGAAGGCTGGTACTGCATGAATTCTGCATCGCCCTTGACTTGATACACCCGGCCTGTCCACGGGCGACGAACAACGACCAATGGAGCGGTTCACCAGGAGCTTGTGGCTGCTGAGCAAGGGCGACACGGAGAGAGGGCTGTTCAGTGCCTTCTGGCAATTCGCCTGAAAGAAAAACCTCAGTCCATTCCTGCACGCCTCTTTTTCTCGTAAACTGTCTCCCGCTGACAATGCAGAACTCCGAGACGCCGATCCGCCTGATCGGAGTGAACATTAGATCCACTGATTCAAGATATTCAACAACCCCCAACGCCTCTCGAGACCGATTCACAATTGCGATCTCGCATCTACGAGCGATATATTCGCTATGGCGGTAGCCGTTATACGAACTTACTTTCATATTGCGCAACCTCCAGCACAGGCGACAATCAGGCCCGATCTCGCTCTGTATTCGCACCCGTGTGTGATCGCGAGTTATTTATGAACCTACTTTCATATCGCAAACTCCAGCACAGGCGATAATCCATTTTTAAGACCAGAAGCCAGCTGGCGAAGGATGTTGGTCTCTCAGCCTCCAGTTCAGACATTGGGGGTTTTCATAGGCTATGACGGGTTCCCTACGACTGCATGGAGTTCCAGTTACGTGGAGACCTATGAACAATTGTGCATGGGTACATATTACGATATCATGTCTACACACTTTCAAAAGGAGAATTCATTTGTCTCAGTAACCTGGGAAGTCGATAAGATACCACGAGCGGTCCTCCTACAGAACATTGATCACACGTATGATGATGCGCGTGCAAACATGGAAAAGATAATAGATTCCGGATCTGAAGTCTTGATACGACTTCTCATTCGGGACTAGCAAAAGTCGACGATTTTGCATCTTGCTTGTCGGTGTGGGCTGTTATGCCCATATTTTGCCGTTTCGCGTGTGCCCTCGCGATCACTCATGTTTTAACTGCCGTCGCTCAGGTACTAGCATTTACCTTAAGAGCTCCCTCTGAGCATTGATTCTGGATATCCATCTATACATTCTTAAACCATAATAAATCATTGACTGGAAATTTGTATCTCAACAGAAACCCCGTCGCTCTTTCTCACTTGCAATAGGATGTTTTAAAGCATTCGCCGCAATGCTGAATGCCAACCATGGCGTGCGAAGACAGAAGGTTTAAAACGATTCTGCCATATATCAGATACTGCACAAAAAAATGAATAGATTGTCTCGAGATTAAAGCTCTGCCAGATTTGGAGTTTGTAGTGTTGCGGCCTGGCTGGGGTGGGGGGTGGGGGGTGGATCGTTGAGTGCTAAGGCCCTCAAAGTCTACTAGAAGGCTCTGGAAGAGTCCCTCATGAGCCACCAATAACAACCAATCATGATTGGAAAATCCCATCACGCCTACTTACGGCGAATTGGGTAAAAGGGCTCTTAATAAAGTAGAGGCGCCATGTGTTGCTTCATCCCATTCACCACTGGGATTCTCTTTGTTGCAAATGACGTAGCGGCGCGCTTAAACTCCGGCAGGGATTAGAAACACTTGTAGCTTACCCCACTTCGCTTAGTTTGCTAGCCTTCATCAGTTCAAAACCCCGCATTTATCGTAATCTTAGCCTTAAGTATCGTCTTCTATATTGTGTCTGGAGTGCCCCACTCAGCCATTCAGTACTATGTCCAGTGAGTATAGATTAGGCGGGGATAGAGGACGGGGTGGCTTCCGTGGAGATCGCGGAGGCGGAGGAAGAGATGGATGAGGTGATTCCAGAGGGCGAGGAGCCAGCGGTGGTTTTAGAGGTGATAGAGGTGGAGGCGAGGGTCGTGGTCGTGGTGGAGGTGGAAGAGGAGGGTATGGAGTGCCTAGTGAGCAGCAAGCCATCCAGGTCTTCTCGTAAGATGGCGCCTCACCTAGCAAAGGTGCAGTTGTTCAACACACTAACCATGTCTATAGCAACCCTCAAGACCAAGATCCCAAAGTCATGAAAGTCGAAGATGCGTTGCATCCAATGACAAAGAAGACATTCGATCTTGGTAGTTTGAAGTTAATCAAAGGCTTCCCCAGCTGTCCGGGGTATGGCACCAGGGGCACCAAAGTTGAACTCACGACAAATTACATCGAGTTATTGCTGCCATCAAGCATGATTCTATATCAATACGGCATCCAGATCAGCCCAGAGGCCGTTGGCAGGAAGCGTTCCCGGGTCATGCAGCTGCTGCTCCAGTCAGCGGAATTGGCACCAAGGCAACCTTGCAACTGACTTCCGGTCTACCCTTGTCTTCAAAACTAAGTTTTCGAGTGATGAGACCATCATCGAGGTCCACTATTGTTCTGAAGATGAAGATGAGCCGGCGGCTAGAGCCACCACATACAAGGTCCGCGTCCTATACATGAAGAGTTTAAGTATTAGCGAATTGACTAACTACCTGAACTTCACAGATCTTGGCCAGTCATTTGTAGGCAAGCAGGAGTTGATGCAGGCTCTGAATATCTTTCTGAACCACTACGCTAAATCCGCGGACAACCTTGCCACCATTGGATTGACAAAGAGCTTTTCCCTCCACCAGAACGCAGCAAGAGGAGATCTCAGTTCTGGCTTGAAAGTCATTCAGGGCTTCTTTTTGAGCGTGCGCATTGCGACTTGTCACATCCTGGTCAACATCAATATCAGCCATGGGGCTTTCTATCACACTGGCCCTTTACCGGCACTCATGAGCAGTTACAGTGTTTGGAACACCGTAGCGCTGGAAAAATTTCTCAAATTGGTTCAAGTCCAAACCACGCATCTGCCCGAGAAGCGCAACAGAGCCAATGAGATAATTCCCAGAGTTAAGACTATCTTTGGACTTGCTAGGATGGATGATGGATTAGGCATGGCCCACCCACCTTGTGTTAGACAGCATGGGGCAGGCGCCAAAGATGTCGAGTTCTGGCTTGACGGTGAAGCTAGCTCCCCTGGTGCACTCAAGGCGGAAGCCAAGGGACAAGGGCAACGAGACGGCTGATCCTCGCTTTGGCAGCTGGAATATGATCAATATCAAATTCAACACCGGCGCCTCACTTGCCAAGTGGTCATACCTGATGATCTCACTTCCCGGGGCACGCGACTCCTTCAACCAGCAAAGCCTGGGGGCCGTAATGAATGAGTTCCATCAAGCTTTGGGGAAAATTGGCGTCAACGTCGCTCCACCGCTGCCGACACCTTTCCAACAAAAACCTTGCTTTGAAAACTCGCAGACTCCTCAGGCTTCTTGCCGGGTTTATCCTCGAAAGTCATTCCATTTTGAATATTGCCCGTTACTTGGAAGAGATGGCCAGATTGATCGTCATCTGTTACCACGAAAATAGCGTGGTGGTCACGTGGCACACCAGCGTAGGCAACCCGATAGACCTCGAAAGACATTTCGTGGGGTGATTTCCCTGTCCTGTCAGTAAAGAACCGAGGAATTGTAGGAATGGGATAATCACTTCTCTCTTTTTCGACCTATTTGTCGCGCTATTGCACCTTGCGAGGTTATTTCTGTAGTTTCGCCAACGTGGTATCCAAATCGGAAGCAGATTCAAACTTCTTGAGGGAGCGTGTAGTAATGTATTGGAAAGTAGCAGTGGATGATCTTCCCACCCCCAAAAGGTGGGGTGGTTGATGCTTTTTATTGTGGGCACAACCACCATCAATAATTACGGGAGGGCTCGAGCGGGCATAATCCTTACCATTGCTAATTTAACCCAAGCCGCGACCGCCTGACAAATTCTTACCCAACAATTAAATCTACACCATTCCATTCCTCTTAACGTCACCATCCGATAACCATGGACAGCTCAGTCAGATTACCATACTATGCAGCAGACGTCCCTTTCCCTCTCCCGACAGAAGCTGAAATTGAGAACGCACCGAATATATCTCCGGAGTATGGAGGGCGACGGGTTGTCCAGGTCGGATGCCATTATGTGGTGAAGTTCGGGAAGGGCGTCAACCTTGTTGAAGGAGAGAACATGCTGTTTGTTCGGGAAATGACAAAGGTCCCTGTGCCTCGAGTTTATGCTCTCTATTCAAACCCACAAACATGTAAAAACTACATCGTCATGGAGCATATTGCTGGTGATACACTCGCAAAACTGTGGGCGAGTTTGACGTGTGCAGAGAAGGAATCGATTGTTGCAAAACTGCGCGGTTACTGCAAGGAGTTACGCCAGTTGCCATCACCAGGTTACTATGGTAGCATAGGCAAACGATGCTTTCTTGATGAGATATTTTGGACACAGCACGAAGAAGTTACAATCAACGGTCCGTTCACCACCGAAGCCGCGCTCAACGAAGCGATGGCGAGGAAATACACTTATGACAGCCGGCCTCGTTACAGAGCAGATTTTTACCGCCAATGTCTGCCACACATTTTCTGTGGCCATAAGCCGACGTTTACTCATGGTGACTGTCAACGCAAAAATATTATGATTCGGAGCGACCCCCAGCGGACAACTGCCAGTAATCGGGCCCTGGAGCTTGTCATTCTTGACTGGGAGAAGTCTGGTTGGTATCCAAGTTACTGGGAGTACTGTCTAGCTGTTTGTGCATTACGTTGGGACGATGACTGGGGCCTCTGGATTGAGAAAATGCTAGATCCGTTTATAGCTGAAGTGTCCTGGCTGCAAATGCTTCGCCTAGAATTGTGGTCCTAGGACAGTTACGTTTTCAAATGGCTCCCAGAAGTTGACTCCTCGAGAGTACGATGGGGCTTCAGAGCCACGCCTACCATATCCACAGCACGGTCACCCCAGATGGGTGTAGCCCATTTAGGTCTCTCGCTCATCTACAAACCCGCCCGCGGCTCCATTCTCTCCTGGTTCCCGCTGCCCTGGCCCTAAGCCTTACATTCTATGAGCAGCCATGCTGCGAACCCTAACATTACGCCCCGTTGAAGGCCAGGCATGCCCTCATGCCGGTAAGTCATCGTCTGCCTCGTCTCGAAGATAGCACAAGATGAGAAATCCTTCAGCCGGATCCTAAATCCAACGACCTTTGTGTCCACGGGCCAGCGGGCATACGGATGGGATGCAATGGTTATCTCCATGGTTTCAAATAAGGACACTTCCAACTTTTTTTGACTTTTCCAGTTGCAACAGATCTCAGCGTACTCGGCTTCAATCCAGGGCTACCAATCCCAATCAATCCTGTCATTAATTTATGTTTATTTTTTTTATTTATCCTTTTTCTTTTCTTCTTTTTTCAGTTTTCAATTTTTTTTAACGATGTTAATTGTTTTCAACAGCCAAAACTTATTAAAACTACCCACGGAATCAAAAGCTACAAGTACTATAGAGAACAAGACAGATATCAAACCTTCCGAGGTAGTTGCTCCAAACCACCATGCTGGATCAGGTATCTGAAAAGGGTTGTTGCCGCTTGACGTTGTTGAGGAGTTAGCGAGAACGGTTGCGAGAACGGTTGCGAGAAGTCCAATACCTTTTCTAAAGATGACTGATGCCGATGCAAAGCCATGATTGATAAAATCGATAAAGAGATTGTGGTAGGCTCTGCGTGAAGAAAGCGGAATGGAAAACTGTTGGCTTCGTCCGTATTTGGTCGCGAATTGAGAGGCCGAGAATGACGTCTGCCGGGAACAATTTTTCCGCTCCGGTTCCTGCCCATTTGACCCACATCTGCCCCCATGGCAATCTACCCCACACCCACGATCCACAATCTCGAAAAGGGAAAGCCGTCGCTAGGACTTCATCGAACCCTCTCGTGTCATTCGTGTCACGCGTGAACGAAAAGGCCATCGCCATTGGGTATATATGTGCCCGACGGTGAAACTAAATTGGTGGGACGCAGAAGCACAAGTGCAGGAGTACACTTTTGAACGGAAAGGGGCAATGGTATTTGGACAAGATTCATGGCCTATTCATAAAAACAGGTCGGGGCTTCATTGTAAAATGATTTGGCCTATCCACATTCTGTTATTCTCAATTTGACCCTGACTGCGGATGAGCAGAAGATGTACAGTTTTGAATGAAAGAGGCCATGATATTCAGGCAATATTTGTGGCCTATTAGTTACTGCATAAAGCATCTATGACAGGTGGTGACTTCTAGACTGGCCGCCGGGACCATGAATTTCCCGTTTGGTCCCATTTGGTCTGGTCCCATACATTTCTTGGCGTGAATCCCGCTGGGACTAGCTATCAAAAAAACATGTAAAGTGACTATATATCAGATCTTAAAATGAAACCATGACTTGAAAAAAATGAGAAAGTGATTCCATTTGATTTCATTTAGTTTCATTCTTGATATAAAGTTACTATTTTTAGACATTTTAAGGTTTTTTTTAGACTATTTTTAATTTTTTAAAAAGTAACACTTTTTGATAACACTTAAATGAGATTTAAAGTCATTTAAAGCAATAAAAATAATTTAAATTGAGAAGTGGAAATCATGATCTCATTTGAAAAATGTGATAAGAGTAGACAGTAAGTCTCACTGAGACAGTATAAAACTACTATTTAATGTTAAAACTATGTAATGAGATCAGTTGAATTGATAATGAGACTATCAAAAAATCTGATTCTGGTCTCAGACATAGTCACACAGTCAGTCTAGTGACTTCACTATAAAACAGCTTACTTCATAGATGATGTTGAGTTTTCAATGATATTATATAATTGATAGAGTTAGATCTTCTCTACACATTAAAATCTTCTCAAATAAAGATTGCATGAGAACTTCTAAATAAACAATGAACTTGTCTAAATTATCCGGATGAGCATTATGACTTTGAGTATGTGGTTTCAAGAAGGCATTGATGCCTCAGTCTGGCGGAGTTTCTAAATACATCTATAAATGTACATGTTGAAGAAGTGTGACTCAAAAAGTGTGAGCTGAAAGAGAATCAGCTGAAGAGAAGATCAAGCTGAAAAAAGAGAGTATTAGATAAAGTGTTAAAGAACTCAGTGAGACTTGACTTAACTTCAACTCAGTAATCAACATATAGATCTTCAACTTTCTCATCTCTTTTCATCATTTATAATTTCAATATTAGACATGAAGTTGGTTATAAAAATCTCTATCTAGTAGCTCTTGATAATATCAGTGATAATCTGATAACACATTCTGCAGATTGTATTAATGAGAGAAAGACATTCTGAGTAATACTGATGTTTATATAGAAGAATTCTTCACTCTGATGAAATAATATAATAGATTTAATATTGACATTAATACTTCAGCTCACAGGCTTCAGTCTTGAGTCTATTAATCAGCTCATTCTTTCTAGTGATTTCTACATACAGATGCTGTATTTCTTCTTTCAGTACTTCTCTCTTTGTATACTCTGTCTCAAAAATGTTATGAATTCTCTGATTCACAGTTTTCTATCTTAATATCAGTAAAGAAAAAGGTCTCATCATGAGTTATATAAGAAAGAGTCTTATCAAAACTGTGTCTAAGTTGAGAATTTTACATTTTTTCAGTGACTGTCTCATTTCAGAGAGTGCTGAGTCATTAAATAGAGTCTTATACACTGAATAGCTGTAGTCTGTGCAGAGTCTCTTTCTTTGCAGCTGTCACACTCCCGGCCGCGTCAAGGCCCTGTTGCGGTTCCACACGGCTCATCAATTCCATGCGGATGATTTCATTTCATTCAAATCAGTTTTCAATCACTCTATGACATTATTCAGATATATCATAGAAAGATCTGATTGATGAATATAAGAACTCTGCTTCTATATAAGATCAGCAGATTACTCTTTCTTGATAATAAGATACTGCTGAGATATTACTCTGACTATTCTCACTTATGAAATAAGAGAAGAGTATTCACTCATTATCTATATAAAATAGCTAGATACTGACTTCTTATTGAAGAAGTCAGTGATTTGTTTTTCTTCTACTGAAATATATATAAGAGTTACTGTATATCTTATACAATTTTCTTAGTATACTAAGTATTATATATGTAATATTCTTGTAATAACTCTGTAGTCTATAAGCTTACTATTCAAGCAAGATAGTCAAGCTTACTTATATAACTTCTTAAATAACTATCTCTATATAACATTACTGACTAGTCACTGCTTCAGCTTCATTACATTACAATTTGAATTACTTAATCTGATTATATGTTTGAATCAGTCAAGCTCTAACAGACTGATATGATTTCATATATTTACACTGAGACTGATCTGATCTCACTCTCTGAGAGAAATACTACATTATTTTCTAGAGTGTGTACATCTCTATCTCAGTAGAAATCTGAGATTTCTGAAATCACTGCATATTTTGATATAAGCTCTTCAACTGCTCTATCACTGTCACAGCCTCTACACATCTACATTTATTATAAAGATAGAGAGATTAAAATCAGAGATTCTCTGAGATATAAGAGAAATATCTTGTCTGAATTTCACAGCTTTATCTGTACTCTTAAACAGAAATTTCACCTTAATCTGAGTCAGTATAATACTCATAAGATATAAGTAATATATACTATCAACCTTCTTGAAGACATCTCTACAACTACTTGAGTTATCAAGAAGAGAAAGCTTGAGTGTATTAATACTGTTATAACTTAAGAAGAATTCAAGAACTTTTTACTGAATTAAATCAAAGATCACTGTAACTGCAGCTTCATAGCAGCATAGCAGTTTAACTTATTATATTAATAAGATAATGAGAATTCTTTCAATTTCAATACAAGATTTGAAGAATATTAAGAGAAATTAACTGATGATTTGAATCAATTAAAAACATAGCTTTATCTCATAAAGCTGACTTATAAGATGCAGATAATAATATTATAATATCAGAGTTTATCAATTAATTACACTGAGCTTATCAACCTGACTTTCTGAATCTATTTAAATAATCAATTCTCTAAGAAAAAGGTCAATAAGACTCTTTCTAAGTAACTGATAACAGAATCTAAACAGTGTTATGACAGCTTCAGTGTGAAGAAAGTAAAGAAGAATCTCAAGTATTCTGATTCTTCACTTACTATGAAGAAATATTAAAAAAGATTTAACAAAGATCTCTATTTCAACTGCAGAGCTGATAATCACTATATCAGTAATTATAAGAAGCTGAAGAAGAGAAGAAACTGAGAAGATATCTTCTTAAAGTTAACTTCTCTTCTGACAAATATATTTATGAAAGATAAAGAAGAGAAAGAAATGAAGAATTAATAATTCTTATATCTCTGAGTTCATGTTACAATTATAATATATATCTCAAATGAGAAGATATCAGTGAGATGTCTACTCAACTTCAGAACAGATATTAACTTCATATTCTATTTCTTTTCTTTAATAAAGAGTTAAAAGAAGATAGACTTATCAGATTATATGAAATTTATTAATAAAATAAAATATCACTGTTTTAATATAATTTAAGTGAAGTATATAATCACAGACTTAGAAGAAATCTTCAAGAAAAGCAGTCTGCTTCTTCATACAGTTAATATCATAGATGAGAATATCATTCTAGATCTTCTATAATTGAGAGAAAACAATTCTCTCATTAACTGAGTTACTCAGATATGATGATACTGTCTTACTAATGAAGAGATAGTGATAGAGAAATCTGAAGAGTTTCATTAGAAGAATCTTGAGAAAAAGATTAAGTCAATATACTATGTAACAGATAACTGAGACTTGAAGATAGATGAAAAAGTTATCACTCTCACTGCAAGATTAGCAGCAGTATCTGTCATTGAAGATAGATATATATAATATCTCTTTACAGATTTTAAGAATGTCTTTTCAGAAAGAGAAGCAGTGAAGTTTCCTGATATCAAGATATAATATAAGATTCACCTTGAAGACAGTATAATGATACTGTACAGACCTCTTTATAACTTGTCTGTAAAGAAATTGAATGTTCTGTATAAATATCTTGAGAAAGTGTAATTAAAGAACTGAATATATTCATCAAAGAGTCTGACAGAAGTGTCTATACTCTTTATACTCAAGAAGAATGATAGACTACATCTATGTGTAGACTACAGAGGCCTTAATAAGATGATAATTAAGAATCACTATTTATTACTATTAATTGATGAGATGATTGATCAATTATCTGAAGTAAAGATATTCTCAAAAATTGATATACAGAATGTCTATTATAGAATCAGAGTTAATAAAGATAATATTTAGAAAACAGCTTTTCATATCAAGTACAGTAATTTTAAATATCTTGTTTTATCTTTTAATCTTTGTAATGCTTCAGCCATCTTTCAGATCTATATAAATAAGACACTGCAGGGCCTTGTCAATGTCTTCTGCATAGTATATCTGAATAACATTCTAATCTTCTCAAAATCAGAGAAAGAACATGATACTCATGTTCAAGAAGTGTTGAGTCACTTAAGACAGTATCAACTCTATATAAACACTGAAAAATGCTTATTCTACATGCAGGAGATTGATTTCTTAGATTATATTATTGAGATGAATGGCATTTCAATGAACAGAAGTCAGGTCTCTGTCATTGAGAACTGGCTAGTATCACAGACATATCATGAGATGCAGATGTTTCTGAAATTTGTGAATTTCTATAGATGATTTATCTATGCATATTCACAGATTACTGTCCCTCTTACAGATCTGTTAAAGAGAAGTGTGAAAGACAGAAAAACAGAATCATTTATTCTCATTCAAGATATCACATAGGTGTTTACAGAATTGAAACAAGCTTTCACAGATGCTACAATACTGAATCACTTTAACTCTGACTTACTCAGTCAGTGTGAGACTGATGCATTCAGAAATAAGATCTGTGAAATATTTTCACAGTTAACACTGAAGACCTTTCAACATTGAAAGAATCAGAGAATAATCATTTCTGAGAAAATAGATAATGAATTATCTGTGAGAGAAGACTTTTTCACAGAGTCTATAAGACACTGTGAATAAAGATCAGTGATCTTCTTCTTTAAGAAGTTATCACTCACACAGAGAAGATATGATATTCATGATTAGAAGATGTTAGTAATTGTTAAATTCTTTAAGATCTGATGACATTATCTTCAGAGTAGTAAGTACTCAGTGTAAGTTCTCACTGATTATACAAATCTGCATTACTTCTTGACAACAAAGAGCTTGACAGAATGTCAAGTCAGATGAGCAGAGCTGCTTTCAGAGTATGATTTCTATATTCAATATTATTCAGATCAGCTTAACTCTGTTAATACACTATCTAGACAGTCTGATTATAATATTGTTAATGTAGAGAAGAATTCTATAAAAGAATCTCTATCATCACTGCAGAAGAAGCTGACTGCAGAGGATTAAAGTTCTCTAAAGCTCAGAAATAGCGCTGGTAAGGCAGCTGCATAACTCAGTATAGAAGATGAAAGAAAACTCAGATCTCTGCAGAGAACTGACACTGAAGATCATAAGCTTCTCATATCATATCTTACAATTATTGAACTAATAAAGAATGAAACAGTCTATAATCTTTCAATCTGACTACTTTTGAAATTCATTGATAAGTTATAGAAGAGGAATGTCTCTACTACAGCTTGAATTCAGAAGTTGAAGAAGAAAGAATTCAGTTTAAACTTAAAAGAGACAGACTCTGAGTAAGATGATACTGCTAAGAAATCAAGTCACTGATAACTAGAAGAATATAAACTTCTACTACTGAATAATTCAGTCTTTATTTCTCATAGTAGAGTGATGTATCAGAAGTTATTGAGAATTTATCATAATAATTCTCATATAGAGCACTTCAGATTAGAGAAGACTGAGAAGCTTCTAAAATATAAATATATTTGAGACAAGCTCTGAACAGATGTCAAAGAGTATATTAAGACTTATAATATCTATCAAAGAATAAAGATTCTGCAGTATAAGCAATACAGTGAGTTGATATCACTGTCTGTTTCAAAGAGCTTATAACAGAATCTATCAATGAATTTTATAGTTGATCTGCTGAAGTTGACAAGAGTCAAAGAATATGACTCAATTTTAATTATTATTAATCACTTCATGAAGATGATCAGATATATCTCTATTTATAAAAAGATTAAAATCTCTGAATTGACTGACCTGTTTTTAGATACTATCATTCATAATCATAGTGCTTCAAAATCATTGATAATAGATTAAGAATTTCTCTTTATCAGTAAATACTGATTGACTTTTTACTATCATCTTATAATAAGATGTCTTCTCAGTATTATATTTCATTCATAGACAGATGATCAGACTGAATATCAGAATCAGACACTAGAACAGCATCTTCAAGTATTCTATTTATATTATCAGAATGATTAACTCAAACATCTTCTGATCACTGAATTCATATATAATAATGCAAAGAATGCAATCTTAAAGATATCTCTTTTCTATGCTTATTATGAATACAATTCTTCATTACTCAGTGACATCACAGATGATATTTCAAAGAGAAGAATAGACAGTTAGAATATTAAACAGATACAGAGAACAGAGTATTTCTCAGTATCAGAAGTAAAAGT
Organism: Blastomyces gilchristii SLH14081; assembly: GCF_000003855.2. Lineage (NCBI taxonomy): Eukaryota > Fungi > Ascomycota > Eurotiomycetes > Onygenales > Ajellomycetaceae > Blastomyces > Blastomyces gilchristii. The sequence continues at coordinate 1,790,049 of NW_003101681.1, read as the reverse complement.
GAGATTGAAACTTTTAAACAAAATTCATAAGAAGACAGTAAAAAGTATTCATTATATTTAGAAGTAGCAGATAAAATACTATAATTAAAAACATCTTTTAATAAAGTTCTTAATAGAGAATCAAGTGCTACTTTCAGCAAAGAATATCAAGATAATAAGACTGTGTAAAAAGCTCAGTGAGTGATGACTAGAACCTTTCTCAGTAACAAGAGTGATAAGTAAACAGATATATGAGTTAAAATTACTCACAGAATTGAAATCAATTTATTCTGTTTTTCACATTTTCTATTTAAAGCTTTATAAGTAATACTCTGAGACAGAACTATCTTGACTGAATAATATTGAGATTAAGAGTGATACTGAATATCTTATGAAGAAAATATTGAATAAATAAACATATTACAGTAAGCTTCAATATCTTGTGAAATGAGAAAATTATTTATTATCAGAGAATTCATGAGAATCACTTGAGTATTTGAAAAATGCTGAGAAAGAGATTGTAAGCTATAAGACAGCTAGTAGAGATTACTCTATTATATATCAGAGACATTGAATAAGAAATGCTACTTAAGACTTCTCATTTTTTCTTAAAGAGTTTTTAGAGATGATTTTACAGTGATAAGCTAATATCTTATAAGCTCTATAGCACTCTTCTTCTATTTTCTCTCAAAGGATTTTTTAGAAGTTTAATGAGACTATACAAGTGTAAAATTCCTGAAGTGATTAATAAGAAAAGAAAGAGATATTTGAAATCAATAAGAATTAATATTATCAACTCACAGACTACTGCTATTCTAATAGAGCTGCAGCCTGCTGAAAAAGTAAAAAGAAGAAATCTCAGAGTCTACTTATCAATAATTATACTCTTATCAAACTCATTCTTCACTGTTAAAGTCTTCAACACTGATATCTTTATCTGCTGAGAAGTTAGCACTGCAGCACTGCAGAAGAGCATGCTGTAGAAGAGTATAAAAGATACTTAAAGTATTAACTTATTAATTTATAAAGTATCTCAGTCATCTGCTTCAATTGAAGTGAGATTCTCTTTAATCAGTAATTAATCTCTGTGATACTTTCAACAGCAGCACTGACTGATCTCTTCTTAAGATCAGTTATTCTGAGATATTTTTTCATTTCAGAGATTCACACTTTCATCTTTTTTTACAGATGAGTAAGAGAGATCTCTTCAGTCTTAATAGAATTCATCAATACTTAAAGCTCTGAGACTCTCACTCTGTACTGCTTAAGTATCTAGACTTCTAGTCAGAGCTGATATGATATCTTTCTGTAAAGTAATACTTACAGAGAGACAGAAGTCATTGTTACAGATATAATGAAAATAACAGAAGTGAGAGAAGAGATAGATGTATAAAATCCCTCTCTTCTTCAACTGCTTAACACAGTGCAGATAAGTAGCAGTGTTAATCAGAGACTGTATCAGAGCCTCTTCACAGAGAGAGAGTGAAGAAACTGCAGAACTCTGCAGACTCAACTCAGCAGCAGTCTGAGCAGAGCTCAGGCATGCTGCAGGAGAAGAACTACAGATTGAGCTTCTCAGAGTCACTGTCTTTGAAATCAAGCTCTTCTCAGATTTCTCTTCAAATAATCACACAGGGTCATACATTATTATATTGACTGAGAGAGGAGGCAGCATCACAATGGCAGTGAGAGAGGCAGGAAACAGACCGGACACAGACACATCAGCTGGCAGAAGAGATGACATCTCACTGCAAGATATGACAACTATCACTGCAGCTGCAAGAGAAGCAGAAGAAGGTGTGACAATAAAAGCAGTGCTCTCACAGCTCATTAACACTGCTGTCTTCAATCTGGCTTTCTTAACAGTCATGAAGATCACAGCCGCATCATGAAGATGTTTACTCACTAGAAAACATCAGAATAAGCCTCTTATTATCTCTCAAGAATGATGCTCTCATGCACTCACTATTATAGATGAGAAGAGAGGAGAAAAATGTGTCACAGAGAGAAGAAATCTTTTCAAAAAATTCTGTCACTACTGTTAGCTTTGTCTCTAAAACACATCACTTTTACAGAGAATTTCATATATAGAACAGAATATATTAAGAGATCTGCAAGTCACTTATTAACTACATTTTTCACATTTCAAATCAATATATAAGAAACTCACTTATCATGTGTTTGATTTGAATGAAGATGAGAAAAGAAAGACCTAGACAGTCAGTAGAAAAACTTATCTATTTCTTTGTATCACATGCAGCATATGTACTATTAATCAGTTAATAATCATTGCTATACAACAAAGATAATTTCTAATCTGATAATCTTAAGAGTATCAGAACTATGCTCTTAAAGAGAAGAGTATTATCATACTCTCAGTCATATTAAGACTCTGTTACAGTTTCACACAGCTCATTAATTTCATGTGAATGATTTCATTCTGTCTGAATCAGTTTTCAATCACTCTATGACATCATTCAGATATATCATAGAAAGATCTGATTGATGAATATAAGAACCTCACTTCTATATAAGATCAGCAGATTACTCTTTCTTGATAATAAGACACTACTGAGATATCACTCCAGCTATTCTTACTCATGAAATAAAAGAAGAGTATTCACTCATTGTCTATATAGAATAGCTAGATGCTGACTTCTTATTAAAGAAGTCAGCAATTTATTTTTCTTCTACTGAAATATATACAAGAGTTACTGCATGTCTTATACAATCTTCTTAGTATACTAAGTATCACATCTGTGATATTCTCACAATAACTCTGTAGTCTACAAGCTCACTATTCAAGCAAGATAGTCAAGCTCACTTATACAGCTTCTCAAACAACTATCTCTATATAATGTCACTGACTAGTCACCGCTTCGGCTCTGTCATATTACAGCAGCTTTTATATCAGAAGCTGATATTCATTTATCTCTGTATCTGAACTAATAATGATGATGCTATAAAGCCTGTCACAGAGACTATCAGCTGATGTTATAATTGAAGAATGATTATACTCTGAAAATGCAGCTTACTAGAAACAGCTCATGCTGTAAGAAGGCTGTGAATAGAAAAAAAAAGAATTCTGAAGAGCTTCAGTGAAGAGGAAATAGATTCTTTAATTTTATTTAGTTGTCTTTGAGTTGATAAGAGTCTCTGAGCAGGTTTCACTCTTGTAGTGATGTAGAATGAGAAGTGAGAAAGAAATTAAAAGAAAGATGAATTCAAGAGAGAAGAAAAACTCTCTATATATATCAGAAAATAAGAAACTGTCACAGAGTGCTTGTCTTAAGTTACTCTCTTCAGGTATTAAAGCACAGCACAGCAGTCAACAATATCTGAGAACAAAGTCTGAAAATAGAACTCATGCAGCAACAGCATTTATTTCACAGCTGTCACATGCGAATCACTATGAGAGAAGAGAGAAAGAGAGACAAGAGAGTGAGTATCATTCAGCTGTAACTGTGTACAGTTGACCTCTGAGAAGAAAGATAAGAATGTGATCAGATAAGATCACTCTCACCTGCCTATTAAGAGTCATTAATAAATGACTTAAAGAGACAGATCATCTTTTATAATTGATCATGATATCACTTTCATATATATAAATAAGCATTATGTCTCACTCTTCAGAGCTATAGATACTACTATGACATCAGTAGATTCAGCTGTACACATTTCTCTCTCTTATTTCTGAAGTGTAGATACCTGCTGATACAGTACTGATTCTGTTCTTACTGAAAAACATCTCTTCATCTTCAGTCAGAGTTGATACTTTTTCATTATACTCAGAAGTCATGTATTCTTCTCAGAGAGTCATTGTCACAGCTTGTCTCTGTAACTCTTTCTTCTCTTACTATACTCACACTGAGTTTCTCTGATCTTGTGAGAAGTGAAGTGATTAACTGATCACACACTCTCATCTTCTTACATTGCTGATGCTGAGTCAGATATATAACTCATCAAAACATCTTCAAATAATTAAGAAAGAAACTGCAGACACTTATCAAGCTGCAGTAACAGAAAATAAGAGTGAAGAGCTGTGAAGAGATCTTTCATAGATAATACAGAGACAATATAAAGTCACTTTACAGCTAGTTCTTCTGACTGCTGTGACTCTTATTTACATCTCTCAAATCTGTCAACCGCTCCACCACGAACTCGCTCGATTTTTCGAATAAGAACCCGCCGATAGATCCATCGAAAAGCCCTCGATCATACGAGCATTCTGACCCCATCGCCGACCGCATACCCTGTGTGGTGGTGGAGTTATCCAGCCAAACGTGAACCGGACGTTGTTCGAAACTCCTGTGTGGGATTATCCCCCGTTCTCCCCTACCACACCACAACCCCGGGCCAAAGTGCCATACAAATTGTAAGGTGAAGAGACCTAGCCATATGCACCAATCTTCTCGATTTTGGAAGATCCCCGACCTGTAGTTGTGGAGATATCCGAGGAGCGACCTCCGCGAAAACCCTGTCCATCTTTGATGTTCCAAAACACCAACGCCAAGTCTCACCCTCGTACCGCCCTTCCCAATCTGGCCCATCCCCGGCAGAAAAATACAAAAAGATACCTCGGCGATAATATCAAGCACATAATCAACGGACTCTTCTGAAGTGCAACCTCCACGGTCTGTCATCAGTGTATCTAGACTTCAACACCAAGTCTCACCCTTGTACTACCCCTCTCAATCTGGCCCATCCCCGGCAGAACAATACAAAAAGATACCTCGGCAACAGCATTCAATACATAATCAGTGGACAACAAGTCAACAGCACACCAACAACTATAAAATCAGTATACTTCAAGGTCTGACTGAGCCTTTGATCCCTGCACAGTGAGATATATTAAATCTAGCTTTAATATCTCAATATTCAATAGATTCTGTAAGGGATTGAGAACAGCAATACTAGGTTTCTATTGAATTTGAGAATTAACTCTATATTAATATAATCATTGACAAAGTCTTCTATTTTGAGATATAAATAATCAGTTTCTCTACATCCCGCTGGCAATATTTATATTATTATATAGAAACAGACTTATATTCTCTATAATATCAAGACTCTGAAGAGGGAAAGTCTTGATAGAGAGTATACAGTAGTGTATATCTTAGCAGTTTCTATCTCATTCTTCTGCAGCAGTTAATGCAAAAAAAAGATCTTAGAAATAGTTTTTTACTTCTCTTGAAAAAGTAAGGTGTTTTTCTCTGGGTTTTATACAATATTCTTACAAAGAATAAAAAACAGAGCTGTTTTCTGTTATAATTTCATATTCTTTTAAGTAAGAATTACTTTTTCAGTGGCTGAAGAGCTTTCATTAATACTTAATTCTTTTTTACACTCTTTATTAACTGATTTGAGTTGCACACTTGTTGTGTGAGGAGAATTGAATGATTTAGAATAAAATTGAATAGTTTTAATCAATTTCTCTGCAAAAAATTGATTTATTTTTTGTCAGTTTTTCTCTCAAAAACTGTCATATCATCTGATTCATTATCAATTGATATCATACTCTTTCTCACTGTATCCCAAGAAAGAGATTATAAAGATTTTATTGATTTATCTCAAAAATCAATTTTAGTTTATTAGATTCTCTTCAAAAATCTAATCTAGTTACTGAACTAGTGTGAAAAAAATCAGGTATTTTATACATAAAAGTCTTTTATTCTTCTTTTGAAACAGTCTGACCAACTTTTCAATTGAAAACAGACTTAGAAATATCTCAATTGAAACAGTCTGACTGACTTTTCATTGAGTGAGAACAATGAGTTCAAAAATACACTCAGTTGATGTGGAAAAAGATGCTTTCTCAAATGCTATTCCTGAGATTTAAATTCTGAAGAGAAGAAAGAAAGAAGAAATAGAGAAACAACAAGTTCTTGAAATACAGAAACTTGAAAAAGCAAGCAAGATTCTTGAAAAGCAGTGTCTGAGTGAGATGAATGAAGAAGTTCTGTTAATTCTTCATACTCAGGCTAGACAACTACAGAAGATGATCAAGTTCAAACTTGGAATCTCAAACACAGTTCAAAAAACATTGAAAATTCCTTGTACAATCACTGACTCTTTATCTTGCTCTTCTTTCTTTTTTCCTACTTCTTCTTCTTCTTTGAATCAGAAGAAAACATATGCTTAAGCAGCTGAATCTGCTGTCTCTAAACCTGCTGTCTCAAAACCTGCTCAAAATCCTGAGAAAACTGAGAAGAATACTGTTCATACCTCTATTCATAGAAAAGTGAAAAAGAAAATGTAAAAAGAGAAAAACTTTCAAATCTTCAGAAATAGAAGACTTATTCTCAAAGTCTCAAATCAGGATATTCTGCAAAGAAACAAGCTAAACTCAAATCTCATTTTCAGAATCAGAAATGAAATTAATCAGCAGTTCTTTTCTCAGTTGATGACTGATATTGAAGTTCAAAAATCAGTTATAGCTTCAATTGAGTCATCATTTTTTGAAAACTTCATCATTCTGACTACAATGCCTGAATTCAGTGCTGAATTCCTTATTCAGAATAAGAATCTCTGAAAGTCAGTAGTAGAATCTTTGTTAAACATAACAATTCTATCTGAGAGAGATGAAAAGTGAGACAAATTCATTCTTCATGATATTCCAGTTGAAATTTTTGACTGTGAAGAAGGAATGCTACTTCTTAAAAATAAATTGAAAGAATACAACTCTATTCAACTGAGAAAGAAGCCTGTATGACTAAATTCAATTGAGTTCAGACAAAGCAGGAGAAATGCCTCTGTTCTAGTATATATAAAAACACTTGAACAGTCAAAGATCTCTGAAGTAAGAGTAGCAGGTTTGAAAATGAGAGTTCATGAATACAAAGACTCAAGAATGAATCTCAAAGCTCAAACACAGTGTTCAAACTGTCAAAGATATGGACACTTTACAATCTCATGTTTTAGAGACTTAAAATGTACATTCTGTGTCAGAGATCACAAAACTAGTGAGCATAAATGTGAAATATGCTCAAAAAGAGATGAAATATGTCAACACACTCTGCTTAAGTGCTCTAATTGCAAAGAAAAATATATATCTAGCTCAAAAGAATGTATGTTTGCTTCTAGAACTCAAAAGAACTGGAGAAAAGATGAAGCTCAAAGTCAATCTAGAACTGAAGAGAAGAGTCAAGCCAGTAGACTTATAACTGTAAGCTCAAAAAGAAGAAACTCTCAACTATCTAAATCTTCAAACTTCAATTCTCTCACTAAATGTAAATAGAATTTGAATCCTCAAACTTCTGTTAAGATTAGAGAATTGAGAAATGACTCTGATAATAAACTAGATATAATGCAAGCAGTTGAGATCTCTACTTTTCAAAATAGTTATAATCTACTATCTGATGATAGTGACTAGATCCTACTCTATCTCTACTCTCTTTTAGTATGAATATACAATAAAAACAACAAAAAAAGTTTAAAAACTCTTCAAAAATCACATTTATTCAAAATAATGTGAATAGAAACTCAAATTGTATTTATTCTTATCTTCAAATTGCATTTGAATAAAAAGTTGATTTTATACTACTTCAGGAACTGAATTTTAATGCTGAGCAAAATTACATCATTTCTCATTCAAGCTACTACTGCTTTCTATCTCAAAAGTCTGAGATAAAGTCAAGAGTAGTGATCTATGAAAGAAAGAGATCAAGATATTAATTTAATCTAAGATTTAATATCATGTCTGACCCTGATATTCTGATGAGTGATATTATAGATAAAGAAAATGAGTTTAATACTATACAGCTCATAAATATCTATAATGAAAAGTCATTGAAGAAAAATAACAATATCTGAATAATTGATAGAGAATTTCTGAACATAACTTCATCAAGAAACTCTATAATTATAGGAGATTTCAATGCACATCATCTCTGATGAAATTCAGAATGCAAGAGAGCAGTGAGAGCTGATAATCTGATTGAATAAATCTTTGAGCATTCAATAGATTTGATTAATAAGTCTGATCAACAAACATTCTTTAGAAAAGGCATGAAACAGAAGTCTATTATAGATCTAATCTTCATATCACAAAATTTAATGAAAAGAAGACTTGTAAACTGGTTTATTGATTCAAATGAGACATCAGAATCAGATCATGAGATTATTCAATTTAATATTGAACTGAGTGAAAAATAAATGAGTGAAAATCCTCTTCTCTCTAATCATTATAACTTTGAAAAAGCTGATTGAAAAGTAGTTGAAGAAGATATAAAACTGTTAAAATCTGAAAGACAGAATGAGCTATATTAGAATTCTGATCAAGATATCTCAAATGAAATGCTTGAGAATAGAGTGAAGCTTATTACATCTATTATTCTAACAAGTGTTAGAGATAATATTTCAAAGAGAAAATCTTCTAAGTATTCAAAACCTTGATGAAATGAGAATATCTCATCTAAAAGGAAAGAATTAGCTACTGTTAGAAGAGATTGAAAGAATAATGTAATATCTGATGAAGAGTTCAAAGCTGTCAGAAATGAATATTTTTCAGATATTAAAAGAGCTAAAACAGACTGCTGGAATAAATTTCTTGAAGAAGCACAAGAGAAGGAAGTTTTTAAAGCTTTTAACTATACTAAAACAAGAAGTGTAGCAAAACTTCCAGTCTTAGAATATGAGTTTCAGAATGAATCATATACAGTAAACTCTTTTGAGGAAAAATGTCAAGCTTTCATGAGAATTCTCTTTCAGAACTCACCAGATTCAGATTCAGATTCAGAGGAAGACAATATATCACTTCTCAACTACATTGATGAAAATGACTGGGAATGATCTGATCTTACACAAGATGAATTAGAGTCAGCTATCTTCTCAAGTTCTGTTAAAACTGCTGCAGGTTCTGATTCAACTAATCACTTGATTATTCAAAATACATATTCCTACTTAAAGAATGAATATTTTGAGCTCTTTTTCAATCTCTTGAAAAATGAATATCATTCTGAATGCTGGAGAGAAGCCACTGAAGTGATTCTTGCAAAACCTAATAGAAAAACTTCAATTCCTAAGTTATATAGAGTAATATCTCTATTGAACTGTCTAGAAAAGGTTTTAGAAAAGATAATAGCTACTTGACTATTTTTTATAAGCTCTATAAGTGATTCTCTTTTATTCAGTGAATAAATGAGAGATAGAAAACAGTGTTCTGCAATTGACACTGTTCTCTCAGTTGTTCATGATATTTAAATAGCAAAGTATGAGAGTCTGATCTCAACTGCAGTTTTTATTGATATAAAAGAAGCATTTGATTATGTTTCAAAGTCAAAGTTAATTCAGACATTGAAGATATTAAAACTGTTACTTTCTCTAATAAAATGAGTTAACTGTTTTATATCTAAAAGAATTATATAACTCTTCTTTGATGAAATGAAACAAGACAAGACTGAGATAAAAATAGAAGTATCACAGAGATCTTCAATCTCACTCATTTTATTTGCAATATACACTGCATATCTATTCAAAAATAGAAATATGAGAATAGTGTGATCTCTGAGTTATGTGAATGATATTAGTCTAGTTTACAGCTCAAAAACTATCAAAGAGAATTTGAAAGTAATTGAAGAAGCTGCAAAGGAAATCTTTATTAGAGCAGATATCAATCAAATTCAATTTAATATGAATAAAACTGAGTTAATTCATTTCTTTTCTAGATTCAATGAGAAAGAACTATCTCTAACTCTTTTAAATAGAGAGATTAAACCCAGTGTAAATGTCAAATAATTAGAAGTATGATTAAACTTCAAGTTGAATTTTAAATATCACATACAACAAAGAACTGTCAAGGCAGAAAGACTATTGAATAACATAATCAGACTATCAAATACAGAGAGAGGTCTATCCTTCCAGACTATGAGACAGTTATATATAGCCTGTATTACATCAGTAGCTGATTATGAAGTTCAAGTTTGATGAAATAATCAAGGGAATTTCACTGAACTCTTTCAAAGTCTGCAAAACAGAGTCTTGAGAAGAATTCTGAAAGCATTCAAATCATCTTCTATTAAAGCAATGAAAATTGAAGCTTCAATTCCTTCTTCTGCTATTAGATTTGAAAAGGCCTGTATGAACTATGCTCTGAGAGTTGTAAAGATGAGCTCAAATTATATAATCAGAGAAAGAGTCTCTTCTTCATTTCCATCAATTAACTCTGGAAATGAACTGGATTGAAATAGATTTCTTGATTGAAATGAAAATAATTCTTCAAAGAAAATGTCTTCTCAACTGTACAGACTATGCTCTCTGATTAAAAATCAATTTTCTTCTTTAAATATTGAAAAAGTTGATTATGAGAAGTTATCTCTCTGGAGAGAAAAGCTTGAATCTTTTATAGACTTATAAATAAGTGAACTATCAAAAGAGAAAGAATATGAACAGCATTTGAAGAGAATTTCTACAATCAATATAAAAGACTCTATTCTGATTTATTCAGATGACTCAAAAAATGAGAACTTGAATAGATTAGACACAGACATTGCTTATACTGAAGATAATATCAATTTTATCTCAGATTTCTGAAATCTAGACTGTGAATGTGAAGTCTTTGATACTGAACTATTTGCAATAGTGAAAGCTTTCAAACTCATTGAAATAAAATCTTATAAAAGAGGAAATTGTTTAAAAGAGATATGAATATTCTCTGATAGTCAAGCTGCTTTAAAAAGACTTAGAAATAGTCAGATTCATAATGATCAAATGAATCTTAAACTGATCTTAAACTCTGTTTTGAAAATTCAAAAGAGAAGAATATCAAAGCTGATAATTCATCTACACTGGGTTCCTGCTCATATGAATATTCATGGCAATGAATTGGCTGATTCAGCTGCAAAAAAGGGTGCAGAATTAAGCAGATCTATTCAAAAAATTATGTTCTGATCTTTTATAAAGAGAAAAATAAAAGAATCTTGTTTAAACAAGTGAAATAAAAGCTGGCAGAAATAAAAGAAGAGTATACATTATTCAAGATTTGAAACAAAACCCAAGTGGAAATCTTGTTCAATTAAATGTAAAAAGAAAATATTCTCATCTATAATACAGCTGAAACTAGGACATGACTATTTCAAATCTTATATACAAAGATTTGATGATAGATTTGACTCAATAGAATGCTCATTCTGCAATATAAATGAGAGTTCTGAGTATATTGTAATGCACTGTGCATTATATAATAGTCTCAGAGTCAGATTGAAAGAGAAGTATGATCTAAATCAATTAAATATGAGATTCTTATTCTCAACTGAGACAGGAATTAAATACTTAATAGACTTTCTATCAGAAACTCAAGCAGCTACAAGAAAATGGCTAAATTCAGAATTATCTGAATATGAAGAGGAGGAAATCAACCAGATATAGTCTGTTAAAACAGCTATATACTATCTTTTAATAATTTGTTTTGTTACAGTCTTTCTTTACTTTATCTTTTTCTTTCAATTTCTTTCTGTCTATCTATTTAATGTGTCTATCTTTAAGACTGTGTTCTCTTTTCCTTTGTCATGATATTGTCAAATGATTTCAAAGTATCAGAAGATGTTAAAACACTGCAATTTGTAAACAGTTTTTGTATTCTGAGCTGGAATTTTCTGATTTTGCATATCTGAAATTGATGAATGTATAATAGTTAACTTTACAGATATAGGAAAAACCCTGAGAACTAAAAGTTCTCAGGTAGATATCATAGTCTCTGACTGCATACATCTATAATTGAAGAATAATAATAATAATAATTATTTACATCTCTTGATCTGTGTATTACTGAGAAAGTCATCACTTATACTGTAGAAGTAAGATATATTAATATCAGTACTATAATAGATAGAGTGAATCTGCTGATAATTCAGAACATGAGTATTGTCATTCATTTAAGAATTTCTATTTCAGCTGTCAAGCCTAGACTGGCCGCCGGGACCATGAATTTCACATTTGGTCCCATTTGATCTGATCTCATACATTTCTTGGCGTGAGTCTCACCAGGACCAAGCCTCAAAAAAATCTGAAAATGGACCATTTCTGAGAGAAATGACATGAAAAATGACCAGATTTAATTCAAGAACAGTGAAATGAGAGTAATTTTCCAGAATAAACTGTGAAAGATGATCATTCTTTCAAAATCAGAATGAGACTGAGACTGAAGATCAAAATCAGTCCCATTCAGTTCATTCAGTGATTGCTTATATAATCAGAATTTGGTAACAATTATTAATAACACTTATGAAACAACTAAATACATTCTTGTACAAGTTTATTCTTCACTTTCTCATGAAAACTACACTTCTCTGATATACTGTGATCAGAGGTATTAAACTGTCTGATAATTCTATGTTTTATAATCATGAGTTTCTTGATTGTTTCTCCTTGTAATTGTCCTCAGCAATAGTGATAAATATCTCAACTTGAGTTGAACTTTCACTTCATTCTCACCTCTGTCAATGAAATTGTCAGAATATCACACACTATCAGTGCAACAGTTGAATATATACTCTTAACAATTTTTCATAACTCTAGAATTGATTTGATGTGTAAATTCATCAGATCATCTTGAAGATAGCAGTCAAATTCAGTTTTACAAGTATGTAGTTTTGCCTGATTTTCAGTTGCAATCAATGTATGCAAGTTCTGTTTCAAAGTTAGTATTATAGTTCTATGTGATATGAAGTGTTATCAAAGATTGTTACTTACTAAAGAATTGTATTCCACTATCTTCATATCTTGAACATCTGCTCATTCAAATCTCTGATAGTTGATATTGTAGTAGTCTTAGGCTAATTTGACATATGAGTCTCATTCCTTCTCTGTTCAATCTTGAGAAGTGTAGATATTAACTTGACAGAAGAAATCTAGTAGAGCTACTACAGCATAGTACTCTGCAAAAGATTGTTTCATTTTGCTGTAGTAATATGCCAGTTTATTCCTTGCAGTAACAATAGTCTGCACTATAGCATTATCTCAGACTGAATTTCTTTTTGAGTGATTCAACTGCTTCTCAAGATGAGTAAATAAACTGTTATACACTCACCAGACTGACTGCAGCATTGGTGTATGAGTGATTGAGACTGTCTTTGTTATCTTATAAAACTGAAACAGTAAATCAATCACATATTTCAACTGAGTTCACTTCATATCAGAAAGTTTCAATATCTGAATCTTTTTCTGATCAGAGTGTTGCACTCAATAATCAATTATCTGATACAATTGAAGAGTCTGAACAGTCATCTCATATGTTGAACTTCATCATATTCTAACATTCTGTATCATATTCAGTGATATGACTGATTTGTTTATTTATTGAATATCATGAAATTGTTGTTGTTATTTAGAAGAGATACAAATTGCATTAGCAATGTTTCAAATCTATGACATTTAAATTATTAGTCAATCTATTCAAAATTAACAGTAGTGTTATTAAAAAGCATTATCAAAAAGCAATATTAAAAAGTGTTATCAAAAAACATTATCTTTTATAAAGTGAATGCAAAAGTTACTTGAGTAATCACTTTCATCTCATTCTCATCTCAAGAATCAGTCATCTCATTATTCTTCATCTCAATGTTAAGATTCTTTATCAGTGTTTGCATCACAAGTTGAACTATATGAGCAATGCAGAGAATATGACCTTGTTTATCATTTCAGAAATGCAAAGCCAATTTTTGCTTCAAGCTCTTCATCATAGTGTAGTTATTCACAGCATTATCAGTTGTAATTGTAAGAAGACTGAGACTAATATCTCAATAGTTATTTTTAATCACAGTTATTAATATCTCTGTCATATAATCTCTAGTATGACTACTGATCAATGATTCAAATTCAATTAATATCTCTCAATAAGTTCAGTTCTCATCAATGTAATAACATGTAACTCTCATAAATGCAAGATTGTTTGTACTAGTTCATGTATTCACTGTAAGAGACACTCTTTGATGATTCTTCAACTCTGATTCTAGATGTTGCATATTAACTTTGTAGTGTGTCTTGAGATTGAACTGAAGACAGAATTGATGTGAAATATGAAGATTTGAATTAAGCATTTGAAGAAGTGTTTGAAATTCGAGGTTTTCAATTGATTGAAGAGAAAGATTCAGAGATATACACATGTGAAGTAATTATTCACAGAAGTTATCAGATAAGAGTTATGAAATCAGAGTACTGATACAGAGTCATTTTCACATAATTTCCTTCAAATTAGAAAGTTAGTGTTATCAAAAATTGTTATCTGATAGAGTAACTTATCAGCTCAGTAGTAATTTTCTGATTATTTTTCTTTTGTTATCTGCATTCTGATGACTTCAGATGTCAGAAAATTTCTTCAGAGTTATAATCAGTTCATGATAAATGTTTCTGAATGAAGTTACAGTGATTGTAGCAGAGAGATGACTCTTCAGTAATCTGCAATGCAATCTGTTAATAATTATTCCATAGTTCATCTTGATATTTGTGTTGAGTTTTTCATAAATTTCATAGCCTGGAATCAGATGTGAAGAATGAAGTAATTATTCATCATAATTAAAAGAGAGTATTCTGTGTTGAATTATAAACAATATAGACTTTGTGATTCACAGTGATTTCTTGAAGAGTTTATGAATCTTCAATAGAAGTAAAAGAAGTGAAAGAAGTGAATTCAGAAGATATGATAATAATTTGAGAAAGATGATAATTTATTTTCAATAACTGATCACTGATGTGTGTAAGAAGAATTAATATAAGAGAAAATAATCTTGTTTCTTAGCTTAGTTATAATTTTAGTACTAACTCAGATTGAATATCATTGATGTATAAAAGTAAACAAACAATCTTGATTAATCTCTGTCATATTTCTTAAAATATATTAATATTATGAAAGAGAGTGTTACTAAATTACATTATCAGATAATATCATTAAAAATATATTAATATTGTGAATATCAATGTTGAAAAAATGTTGATACTTATATATTATAGTGATTTGTGAATCATGATAGTTAAATATATATATATATATATATATTGTTTCTGACTTGATTACAACTTGTACAATAATTTTTAAAAACTCAAAATTAATTTCAATTATTAATAATTATGAACTTATAACTAACTAATATAAAAAGAAAAAAACTTTTTCTACTTATTATCTTTCTTCTCTTTCTCATTCTTCTTATCATTCTTTATAATTCACTTCTCATTCTTCTTCTCCTTCTTCTCCTTCTCATCTGAGATGATAATCATCTCAAAATCTCTCTTCACTGCCTTCTCAGAGAAGGGTTCTCACTGCTTTCTCTCAGCCAGGTCAATCTGCACCTTAAAATCCCGCATTTTCTGGTCTGCTGTCTCAGGTTCCACTTCAGCAGCAAGCAGATTGACATGCTCAGAGAGCAGAGCTGTCTTCTCAATGTTCTGAATCATGAAGTGCATTCAAGACCTGAACAAGGCCTTAATTCCCTCCTTCTCTGTCAGCTTCTGCTAATTAATTAGAGAACAGAAGTGTTATCAAAAATCATTATCTCTCAATAAATAAAAAACTTATCAGTTTTAGCTTCTTTATCTTCTGCTTCAACACTCTCTTAATCTTCTTCTGTCACTGCTTATTTACAGTAATACTCTTCTTCTCTCTCTCTCTTTTCATCTTGATCTTAAATTATTCTCAGAACTTCTTCTGATCTCACTGCTGCTGCATGAGGCTTTTCACTATCTTCTTCTTCAATCTTTCACAGATGGTGTCATCTGTATTATTTCTATACTTAGTTCAGTCTAAATCTATCAGAAGTATTACTTAAAATCATTATCATTCTGCTCTCTTACAGAGCCTCTTCAAGACATTATAACATGTCTTGCAATCTGTCTCTTCTCACTTGAATGTCTTCTTCTTCTCTCTCTTCAATCTGTGACAGTGCTCACGCGCCTTGATGGTCCGCAGAACCGCAGAATATTTAAAGAGAAATGACATAATTGGTTTCAGTGAGCATTGAAGAGAGGTGAAGGCAGAAGAGACAGCCAGAAATAATATAATAATGATAATAATGATGATGATGATGATGATGATAATAATAATAATAATAATGATGATGATAATAGTGATGATAATAATGATGATGATGATAATAATAATAATGAAAGAAGAAGTGCATTGAAATATATTACTGACTTATCAAATATAAAGAGACTCAAAGAAAATATTAACAGCTTTCAGCAATGTACAGAAACAGCTACAGTGTTGTATAGTAATATTATCTTCATTTAATACATGCACTGTTGATATTCTTTGTATACAGTTATTATATAATCTGTATCAGAGATACATGCAGAAAACAGATCTTTGTTACTAGAGTAAATGATTACAGTAATTCTCTGTTTTTATATTATAAAGATAAGTTATTCTCATTTCTTTCTTCTCTCTTTTCTTTTCTTCAATCAATCACTAATTTCAAGCTGGTATGAAAACTATTAAAACACTCTCAGAAACTCTCAAATTGAAGAGTATAGACTAATCAAATTTTAAATGTAGAAGAAATTAAATTATCTTCTACAGATTCAATTACTCACTCTCTCTCAAATAAAACAGCAGTCATGTCCTCTCTTCCCCTCAATCAAATGAAACATGGCCTGTGAAAAGTGAGTATCACATCAGGTCATAATGACCAACACAGCCCCAGCACACAGAGCTGCATTTGCACAGTGTGTGCTGAACTGAGAGGCTGCATGGGTTGCAAACTGATGACAGCATCTCAGAGAGAGCCATGCAGCGTGAGAAAGCTGCAACTCTCAGTCACATGTGCAGAGAGTGAATCACTGCAGTAAGTGCATATACATTGAAGTAACACTTTTTAGTAACACTCAGTCTCTGATATGATGAAAATAGAGTCTCTTCATGAGATTCATTTCTACCAGAAGTCAGAGAATCTTATATTTCTCAAGATCATCTTCACACATCTTGTCTGTGAAATCAATGAGAGAAATCATTGATTTCAGCATTCTGTTCTTGATGCTATTCAAGTGGCAGCAGAGTTCACCCTGGCCACACTTTTTAAGTGTATGTTTTCTAATTATTCACATTTATATAGATATATACTGATTATTTATTAGATGATATTAAGACAATAGCTCATCACAGCTGTGTTACTCTCACTGTGAGAGATACACAGTTGATAATAAACATTGTGAAGACTCTGAGAAGTGAGTATTTTAAGAATACTGTAGCTCTGCAATCTTGATTTTTTTTTATTTTTGTTTTTTATTTTTTTTTATTTTTGTTTTTTATTTTTTTTTATTTTTGTTTTTTATTTTTTTCTTTTTCTTTTCTTTTTTTTTTTTTTTATTTTTCTTTCTCTTTCTGTCTCTTTTTTTCTTTCTCTTCTTTTTTTCTTTCTCTTTTTTTTTTTTTTTTTTTTGTTGTGATTTTTTCTTGTTTTGTTTTTTGTTTTTTTATTATTTTTTGTATTTTACATTTTTTTTTTAATTAAAATGATATTATTAATTATAATCTGTGTTCAGAAAAGTAATGATATTTGATAACACTCTCTATTGAATTTTCAACAAATGAGTACTATGTTATGATATTATGTAAGTGAGAAATGATTTCATGATTCTATTTGATATTATTTTCAATAATGAGATCAGAATGAAAATGTGACTAAGAATTCAAATATATTCTTTATCTGAGACTAGATTTTTATTTGAAAAGTGAATCTGAGATCTTTAATATTTGAAATAACAGGATTTGAAATCAATGTAATGAACACAAATCATGACCAGAAGTAATGCTTTTAGGCAATATAACAACTGTAAAGTTTGATCCTGGTCTCAGACACGGTCACACGGTCAGTCTAGTCAAGCCTCTCTCTGAATTCTTGATAATGATTAAGAGTGTTACAGAACATAGACAGAGAAGATTCAGAATATGAATAAGTAATCTTTGAGCTTGTGAGATTATTATCTTGTTAAACAGACTGATAAAGATCACTAATATTTCAGAGCATATTATCAGCAAGAATTACTGAGTTAATAAAGATATTATTCTGAAGATCTGAGAGTCTGAAGAAAGCTTCTAAGCTATTATCTAAGCTGATTATACTCAGTAATAATATATCAGCCTCTGTGACATCTCTTTCAAGAGAAGGTAGTTCAGTTAGTATATCAGAGATATTATCTTAAACATCACAGACAGAGATGAAATGCGAATTCAGAATGTAATATATCAGATTATAGAGAGATAATACATTATGTCAGAAATTCTCTAAATTAAATAGTAATATGAACATCTCTCTTGATTGAGAGAGAGAGTTTAACAGTGTATATAGCTGAGTATTACTACTAATAGACATGCAAACTTCAGCTGATAGCTTTGAAGAAAGATCATGCTTAAGAGGCAGCAGAGTATTAAGAGAGACATTATAATATAAGACTGAGAGAGAAAGTTTTCTAACTTCTAAGATATGAGAATTAAGGTATTTATACGGTAAGAATGACTTAAAGTGCTGCAGTATTCACAGTTTGAAGTTATTTATATAAAATACAAGAGCTATCTGAGTAGAAGATTAAGAATCTGAGAGAGAAGATTCTGAGTCAGAGATGAATTAAGAAAGTAAGAAGAAGAGTGAGAATTAAGTCTGAGAGAAGAGTATGCAAGAGTGAGAGAAATAGATTACTAAGTATCAGCAATTTTATAGAAGACTCAGTCACTCTTTATAGTTACTCTTATTACAGAGATTTCAGCTGTTTTATCATCTTCTACAGAGAAGAAAGTAACAGGTGAATTTCTCTGATCTCTGAATCTTCTCTAAAACTGTTGATATATTCATTCTCATCTGAAACTTATCTGAAGATTAATAATCAGTGCTCTATATCAATTACATATAACTATTATCACTTTTAACTCTGATATATTAAGCATGTAATCTGAATGAAATCTCAACTTAGTCAACCTGTAAATATACACTAATATTAAAAAAGAAGTGCAGCAATTTTACTATTAACTAAGAAAAGAAAATAAGACAGTTTATCTTAATAAATTAAAGAGTAATACAATTCTTCATCACTCAGAGCTTAGTAAGTACTTTAACTTTAGAAGGCTTACTCACTGATCTTCTCTATAATCTTAATTAATTATTATCTGTTGCTTTTTCACACAGATCTTCATGAATAAAAGACACTCAAGATAACAAAGTACAGAAGAATAGATTAACTGAATAAAGCTCAACTATAAAAAAAAAAAATTAAAATTAAAATAAAAATAAAAAAATAAATCATTGACAATCTGTGATTCACAGTTATTGATTATATAATATAGTAAAGATCATTGTTATTGTAACATGACTGCAGATGTCTCAGCAGCCTAGACTTCAGATTAAGTGAAGTAACACTGTGAGAGACAGTGTGAATAGTTCAGAAATCAATGAAGCAGCAGCCTGTGAGATCATCAAACATCTGTTCAGTGACTCCGCAGGTGCAGGAAGAAAAAGGGGTGAGAGCCGGGTAAGACAGCACCGGTTCTCTGCAGAGGGGGGAGAGAGCAGTGCATCCAGGCGCGAGCGAGCAAGTGAGAGAGAAAGAGAAAGAGGAAGAGAAAAGAAAGAGGAGAAGAGAGTGTGTGATTGTTGCGAGGATGTGAGACAGGTTTTTATAGATTGAGCAGCCAGCTGTTGAAGCAGCGTGAGAGGGCGCAAAAGCGGCGAGAGGGCGCGCCATCCCCGAAGTGGCAACAGTGCTGCCGCAACGGGCCTAGCGCAGTAAGCGGACCAATGACAACGGCGCCCAGCGGGCTGGGCGCCCCGCTAACCGGCACAAAAGATACTATGTATTTTATTTTAAAATAGTATTTTAAAAAGTTTAATAGATTAATAATTATATATTATTTTCTTATAAAAATTTAATACAATATAATATATATTTACATATTATTGTTCTGTTTTCTAGAATAGTTTTAATTGAATATTCAATGAGATATGAACATTTGAAGTTGATTGTAATTGATTTACAAAGGTGAGTGTTAGGTTGAAACAAGTGTTAGGTGATTGATTAACTTATGTTACATCCGCCACAATACACCCCGTTCATCATTTCATCATCTCACATCATCTCATGACATCTCATCTCAACCCCGCAACAATCTCCCACAATGTGTCAGGTCACGTGATCTGGCTTACTAATCCTTCCATCATATAACTTCTCACAAAGCTAGCAACCTTTCAATCACACAAGCTTTACACCTTTCACAGGTTATAAGACTTATTTTTATGCAAAATCACTGTCAATTCGGGATTTCTTGTTAATATAATCATTATTTGAACTACTGCTTCATTTGATACACTCTTCAGAAGTTAAAATCATCTTATTCTATTAGTATTGATGCATTTGAGATCTTGATGATTAATAATACTGCTACTCACTTAAAAAAGAGACTTGCAGAAAACACATTACATTTGCAAAAAAGTAAGAAAAGAGAGCAATATTAGCAAGGATTCAATAAATGAATATCAAGATGACAGATTCAACACAATCTCACTCATATACATGTTCATGATCTTGTGTTCTTTTCACTGAATCAGTTGTAGTTGATGATGACAATAATTCTTCACACTCATACTCTGTCAGTGAACATTCTCATAAAGTCTTTGAAAGCTTCATTGTTGAAACACTCTCTTAATTCAATGCTGGTTTGAATACAGCTTCTGACACGGTCAGGCCGGCCTCTCAATCTAATTGACAGCTTGATGAAACTGATTCTCTTGATAAGAATATTGAACACTCAGATATCTACTATTCAGATGGAGTAATATCAGATTAAGAGATGAAACATCTTAAGATAATACTTGAGATAGATAAGAGAAAGCAAAGAGTTCTAGAACTTGAACTATAACTGAAAAAACTCTGTCAACAGAGATTCTCTACAGATTGATCACAGAATATTAACAATTATTCTGCTATTATATTTACAGTCTGTACAGTCATATGAAATTCTAATCTCAGTGAAAGGTTGAAATTCAATCTTTATGAACTGAATAGCTGTGTTGGCAAGACAATCTCTCAATTCAAGAAAGATGTCAAGAATACTGTGAGACTAAACAGTCTAACTGATACATTCAATTACATTATATAAAGCATCTTCATGAAATCAAAACTGATTAATGCACAGTGTTAATATATGATAGAGAAATGACAGACTCAGAACCCTCTATAAAGAGATGATGAATAAGCACTATTCTAAGATGCTAGAAACTGATGACTCTACATATTCATCTTGAACTTCTTGAATGCAGGTGTCAGACCACATTTCTTCAAGTATAATGAAAATCAGATTACTTATACTCTATAAAATGTGATTAAATAGAAATAGTCTGTTCTTAAAACACAGTTACACTGTGAGACAGTTCTGAAATTCATGTCTCTTAATAATACACAGATCATTAATCTATATATATTCTTTGATAAGTTTCAGTTCATTATTATGAAATTAAAGATATTAAATACTTTCTCTTCAGATACATGAATATTTAATATCTTCTACTCAGTTCTACTTAACAATTGAAGAAATTATGTTTAGAAGAAGATAGAGAAGATACAGGATTTCAAATTTACAGCTGTGATATTAGATATTGATCTTCTTATGAAGAAAATTCATTCACAGTTTAATTCTTTAAAAGATAAAAAGAATCTGTAGAATATAGATTCTGTAATTAACTCAGTTATAATAGCTACAACAGCTATAACAGCTATAACAGTTACATTAACTATCAGTAACAATATATTAAATCTGATCTGTGAAGACTGTACTGAATGTGATTATAACAGTATATAAAAGAGTTTCTGAAATTATCAGAAATCAGAAAACTCATCTACATATTCTGAATATGAGAGATCTCACTTTGATAACTATTAATTAATCAATTCAGACAGTGCTTCAGATAATTGAAGAATCTACAACACTATGAGAATAAAGAAATTCAAAGAAAAGAAGGAAAAGAATAATAGTAAAGATAAGACTTAACTATTTATTATAGATAATTCAGAGACCTTTCAGATAATAAATCTCACAGAGATTATTAATATATTAGTCTGTTTTATAAAACTTCACAAGAATCTCTTCAATAGATGTTTATACATATCAAAAGATGTTATCTTTCAGAAGAATCTCTGTCTTATCAATTCATTGATACTGACTACTCTACACAATCTGAAGGTTCTACTCAATACGGTCTGTAAAGCGGCTGCGGCGATTTCTTCAGTAACATCAGGCCTACTCACTGCAGCCTGTTAAGAGACTGCAGTGATTTCTGATCTATACATTGATGAGGAAATTCAATCTGAGTATTCATTATTTCTCATACTCACTAATAATTGATGAATTGACTATGAAATCTCCGCGAGAATACCTATCTTTTTAGTACAGAATACACTGAACTCTTCAGAACTCACAGTTGAATCTGATAACTCTCTGACATCTACAAGAAATATCACTATAGTGAAGAAATCAACAGTGAGGAAATCTTCAGTGAGAAACAGTTTTGAAGACCTACTCATCAATTCTGAGATCACTGTACTTCTGATTCTGAAAAACCTCACACATGTCAAAGCTTCCATGGAATGAAAGTATTATTACAAGGCCTGTGTTAAAGAGATTAATTGTTTAAAATAGATAGAGGTCTGACAACTGATTGAGAGAACATCACAAATAAGTGTTCTTCACAGTCAATGAGTATTTGACAAAAAGTTCAATAATATGAGTGATGTTATTCACTATAAGACCTGCTGAGTTGTCTGCAGAAATCTTCAATAGAAGAGAGTTAATTACTCAAGAATCTTTGCATCTGTTATCTCTGTATTCATCTCACAAGCTCTCATGACAATCTCAGTATCTCAGAGATAATATGTTCTGTAGATTGATATAATGACCACATTTTTAAACACTCAACTGTCTGCTGATGAACAGATATATATAAATCAACTCACAGAATTCTGTGAAGATTATGATAATCTTGTATATGAGTTGATACAGAGACTCTACAGCCTTAAACAGGCAGTACTCTTATAATATGAGAAGCTGTGAAAGATGCTATTATACTCAGACTTCTGTATCAGTCTCTATGATGCTGAACTATTTATTCATGATGAAAGACAGATCTATATAATTATTTATATAAATGATGTTCATCTCTACAGTCTGAAAATTGAAGATCTGAACTGAGTCAAAGTCAAAATCACTGCTAATTATGAGATCAAGAATGTAGAGGATTTTAACTGCTATCTAGAAATGAAGATTGATAGAGATTCAACTTCATTAACATTATCTTAACTTCTCTTTATAAGAAATCTTCTGAAGAAGTTCTCAATGAATGACTGTTATTCTACATTCATTTCTATGAAGAAGAATGTCAATTTCATGAATAATGATGAGAAATTGATTACATATACAGCAGAATTTACTCTACAGTTCTATCAATTCAGTATCAGATTTCTGCAATATCTTGTATTTAATACACATTCTGATATGAGCTTTGCTGCAGGATTTCTTAGATGATTCAGCTCCCAGCCTACATTAAAGAACTAGGCTGTATACAAGTATATACTCTGATATCTACAGGGTTCAATCAATGAGAGTATAATCTATCACAGAGGTGCTGAAATTGAACCTGTAGCATATGCAGATGCCGATTGAGCCGGTAGAAATTCAGAATCTCATTCAATCACCAGTTATATCATCTACATGGCAGGTGGCCCTGTTGCATGGCAGAGCTGCTGGCAAACAGAGGTTTTAAGTCATCAACAGAGGCTGAATATATTGCATTCTCTGAGACTGTATATGAGCTTGTCTGTCTCTGAGAGCTTCTAGAAGATGCTGACTTCATCTCATCTCATCTCAACAATCTGAATGCTGATAATCATCTCATTCCCACCATAGTCAATGATCTGGCTTATATGATTCATGCTGATAATAAGTCTGTCATAGAGCTATTCTCTTCTGAAGCAATTTCACACTGCTCAAAGTATATAGAGGTCTGTTTTCACATTCTTCAGAATCTTGTCTGCAAGAATAAGATATCTATTCAATATGTTTCATCTGCTGAGAATGCAGTGGATGAGCTTACTAAATCACTTGAAATGTTGAAATATACACATTGAAAGGAGATTATGAAGATGAAGGGATAGAGAGATAAAAAATGATGTATATCATGACTGGTTTTTCATTACTTCACATTTTCCAGTCATTTTTAGTACTTGTACTTGATTTGAAGGTGAATTTTGTATATAGCATCATGTATAGTTACTCTGATGAGTGGGGATGTCAGGTCACATGATCTGGCTTACTAATCCTTCCACCATATAACTTCCCACAAAGCTAGCAACCTTTCAATCACACAAGCTTTACACCTTTCACACAATGTACATACATGTACATACATCTGCAGTTGGACTGGGGCACTGGACTGTGCAACACAATAGTTATGCATCTCTCATTGAGCAGAAGAGACAAGACCATCCTTGGCGCCCGCCAACCGCATATTGGGAAGGGAAAACAAAATCCGTATGTACAGCAGGGGTTCAACACATAGTTATGGCTGACTGTTTTTCTTTTGGCCAAAGATTAATACCCGGAAAGGAAAGAAAAAGTTACGGACCAGAGAATGGAAGTGAAGAAGGGAAGAATCTTCCTCCCACCACCCGACTTTTAAGTATCTGCTAGATACGAAGGAGATGCTGTGAGGATCTCATCGATTCCGCCGCGTTGGTGCGGATGGGATCATTCATGAATGTCCTAGGAGCTGGGGGAAGGAGAAATCCTTCCCTTTTACCTCCTGCATTTTTCCACCTCAAATGACCCTCTTTTTTCTCCTCTTTTCTTCTTTTTCTTTCTTTATTCTTTCTTGTATCAGACAGAGTGCGCTTTGACCTGAGAGGTAATATTGGGGGCATATTTTTGAATGGAAAACGGCCACGACGAGTAATAGAGGAGTCATAAGAGATGGCTGGATGGACTTCTGCTTCAATAATCCAGCCATGTGCTTCTCGGTACAACTTTCCCTCTCGCTGGGATGAGGTTCTGGCTTCTCATGCATTTTCCCTGTCAGTATCATGCTTTGTCTGGATAACTAGCTGACTGACTGGCCGTTAGGAATGGTCTGCTGTCAACTACTCTCTTTGATGAAAAGCACAGTCTATAATATAACATTCAACCTGCCAGGCCTATATTGCTTAAATTCCCCTGTCTCCTGGCCTCTGACCATATCCGCGCCCCCGAAAAGAGGAGACATATCTTTCTTTACCCCCTTTTGTACTCTTTAACTATTTAAAAGCTTTGGTGTTTGCTCCTTGATCCCCTGGCTCTTGTTTTTCTAAACGGCTTAGTAAGGGGCCGGGCGGGCTCATAAGGGGAAAAAAAAAGAAAAAAAAGCAAAGATTGAATATTTAACATAATCAATTATCTAACGCTTGTTTTCACCTAACACTTGCCTTTGTAAATCAATTACAATCAACTTCAAATATTTATATCTCAATGAATATTTATTTAAAACTATTCTAAAAAACAGAACAATAATTTGTAGATATATATTATATTATATTAAATTTCTATGAGAAAATAACATATAATTATTAATTTATTAAGCTTTTTAAAATACTATTTTAAAATAAAATACACAGTTTATATTTATAAATATACTTATAAATATAAATTATTTTTATATAAAAATTAAATATCTTATAGATTATATATATTTTTAATAAAATATAAAATTTTATCTTGAAATTCTTATTTATTATTAATTTATTTAAATTTTTATGAAAAATTTTATATTTTAAAATACTATTTGTGTAATAACTATGTATTATTTATACTTTAAAATTGTAATTTAAATAAATTATTATATCAAATCATTTAAATATATTTATATTTAATAAATTATTTTTTAAAATTTAAAATTTCAAGAATTTTCAATATTTTACTTATAATTTATAAAAAAAAAATTATAATAAAAAAATAAAAAAATTCTTAAAAATTAAAATATAGAATTCTTATATAAAATAATTTAATATTTATTAAATTATTATATATTTATATAAGAATTATTATTTTCAATAATATATAATACATATTTCTTAATTTATAATAAAATATTATATATTTTATTTTAGTGTATTCTCAGTGGCCGAATGGTTAATGCGGCCACTCAGTAGCGCCTTGGCGTGGGAAACCAAGACACGTGGGTTCGAAACCTGCAGAGAATACATTAAATCTGGAACTCAAGCATCTCAGATTTCTAATAAATACAGAGGTGTACAAATCGCTTCAATGAATTGCTCTATGTTCCTGAGCTGAGAAGTTATTATCGCATGTATCTAATTGTCACTCCTTTGTATTTTCCTATGTTCTTGTTATCTTGGCATGGTCTCAACACCTGTATTTCCTCCTGTATATGTGGAAGGTGTAAAGCTTGTGTGATTGAAAGGTTGCTAGCTTGTGGAAAGTTATATGGTGAAAGGATTAGTAAGCCAGATCATGTGACCTGACATCCCCACTCACCAGAGTAACTATACACGATGCTATATACAAAATTCGCCTTCAAATCAAGTACAGGTACAAAAAATGACTGGAAAATGTGTAGCAATGAAAAACCAGTCATGATATACATCATTTTTTATCCCTCTATCTCTATATCTTCTTTATATTCTCTTTTCAATGTGTATATTTCAAATGATTGATCTCTTTAACACAGGCCTTGTAATAATACTTTCATTCCATGGAAGCTTTGGCGTGTGTGAGGTTTTTTGAGATCAGAAGTGCAGTGATCTCGGGATTGATGAGTAGGTCTTCAAGACTGTCTCTCACTGAAGATTCCCCCACTGTTGATTCCCCTACTATAGTGATATTCCTTGTAGATGTCAGAGGGTCATCAGATTCAACTGTGAGTTTCAGGGAGTTCAGTGTATTCTGCACTAAAAGAGTAGATATTCTCGCGGAGATATCATAGTCAATCCACCAATTATTAGTGAGTATGAGAAATAATGGACACTCAGGTCGAATTTCCTCATCAATGAATAGATTATCAATTGATGGATCAGGAATCGCTGCAGTCTCTTGACAGGCCGCAGTGGGTAGGCCTGGTGTCTCTGAAGGAATCGCCGCAGTCTCTTGACGGGCCGCAGTGGGTAGGCCTGGTGTCGCCGAAGGAATCGCCGCAGCCGCTTTATGGGCCGCATTGGGTAGAATCTTCGGGTTGTGTGAAGTAGTCAGTATCAATGAATCAGCAAGACAGAGGTCCTTCTGAAAGATGATGTCTTTTGATATGTATAAACACCTGTTGAAGGGATTCTTGTGAAGTTCTATGAAACAGACTGACACATTAATAATCTCTGTAAAATTTATCATCTGAAAGATCTCTGAATCATCTGTAATAAATAGTTAAGTCTCACTCTCACTATTATTCTTTTTCTTCTTTTCTTTGAATTTCTTTATTCTCACAGTGTTGTAGATTCTTCAATTATCTGAAGCACTGTCTGAATTGATTAATCAACAGTTATTAAAATGAGATCTCTCATATTCAGAATATGTAGATAAGTTTTCTGATCTCTGATAATTTCAGAAACTCTCTTATATACTGCTACAATCACATTCAGTACAGTCTTCACAGACTGAATTTGATGTATTGTTACTAATAGTTGATGTAGCTGTTATAGCTATTGTAGCTGTTATAACTGTTATAGCTGAGTTAACTGCAGAATCTATATTCTGCAGATTCTTTTTATCTTTTGAAGAATTAAGTTATAAACAGATTTTCTTCATGAGAAGATCAATATTCAATATCACAGCTGTGAATTTAAAATCCTGTATCTTCTCTATCTTCTTCTAAACATAATTTCTTCAATTATTGAGTAGAACTGAGTAGAAGATATCAAATATTCACACATCTGAGAAGAAAGTATTCAACATCTTTAATTTTATAATAGTGAACTGAAACTTATTAAAGAATGTGTGTAGATTGATAATCTGTATGTTATTAAAAGATATGAATTTCAGAACTGTCTTACAGTGTAACTGTGTTTTAAGAACAGAGTATTTCTATTCAATTATATTTCATAGAGTATAAGTGATTTAATTTTTATCATACTTGAAGAAATGTGATCTGACACCTGCACTCAAGAAGTTCAAGATGAATGTGTAGAGTCACTGATTTCTGACATCTCAGAATAATGCTTATTTATCATCTCTTTGTAGAGAGTTCTGAGTCTATTATTTCTCTATTATATATTAACACTATACATTAATCAGTTTCAATTTCATGAAAATACTTCATGTGATGTAATTAAATGTGTCAGTTAGACTATTTAATCTCACAGTATTCTTGATATCTTTCTTGAATTGAGAGATTACCTTGTCAACACAGCTATTTAGTTTATAAAGATTGAATTTTAATCTTTCACTAAGATTAGAATTTTATGTAACTGTTAATATAATAACAGAATGATTATTAACATTCTGTAGTTAATCTGTAGAGAATCTCTGTTAACAGAGTTTTTTCAGTTGTAGTTTGAGTTCTAAGACTTTTTACTTTCTCTTATTCATCTCAAGTATTATCTTGAGATGTTTCATCTGTTGATCTGATATTGTCTCACTCAAACTGTTGACTTCATGAGAACCAGCTTTATCAAGCTGTTAAGTAGATTGAGAGGCCGGCCTGACTGTGTCAGAAGCTGTATTCAAACCAGCTTTGAATTGAGAGAGTGTTGTGAGATGTTCTTCAATGAAGCTTTCAAAGACTTCAGAAGAATGTTCACTGACAGAGTATAAGTGTGAAGAATTATTATCATCATCAACTGCAACTGATTCAGTGAAAAGAATACAAGATTATGAACATGTATATAAGTGAGATCATATTAAATTCACTATCTTGATATTTGTTTATTGAATTCTCAATATTCATTTATTAAATTCTTGTCAATATCATTCTCTTTTTCTTGCTTTTTTGCAAATGTAATGCATTTTCTGCAAGCCTCTTTTTTAAGTGAGCAGTAGTATTATTAATCATCAAGATCTCAAATGCATCAATACTGATAGAATAAGATGATTTTAACTTCTGAAGAGTGTATCAAATGAAGCAGTAGTTTAAATAATGAGTATATTGACAAGGAATCCCGAATTGGCAGTGATTTTATACAAAACAGATCTCATAACCTGTGAAAGGTGTAAAGCTTGTGTGATTGAAAGGTTGCTAGCTTGTGGAAAGTTATATGGTGAAAGGATTAGTAAGCCAGATCACGTGACCTGACAGTATAACCAACACTTGACCTGTATTTAACATCACACAAGGACTTATCATAAGCTCCGCTTGCATATGAGTATAATGAAAGAATAATAATAATAATAATAATATTTTACTGTATTTTATTTTCTAATTGAATCTATATTTTAATCAATTTTAACTATATTATAATAATTTTGAATTATATTATACTATAAGTCTTGATATTTATAGATTATAAATTAAAAAATTAAAATAATGAATATTTATTGAGACATTAACATTTAAAGTTGATTGTAATTGATTTACAAAGGTTGAGTGTTAGGTGGAAATGAGTGTTAGGTGATTGATTACATTAATATTTTCACCATTCATTGATCTTTCTCAATGAATCAGCTAACTTAGCTCCTCTTTTCTCCATCTATCTGTGCCTAGAGCTTTCTTTCGTTCTGCTCTCTTATTTTGTACTCTCCCCTGCTTCACAGCACAATTCGATGTTTCATTCATAATCAGGCCTCTGGCTTCTGGCCTATAATATAAATAGCAACAGGATGCATGCCCCGTCAAGACTCGCATAAGTGATCCTCAAGTTTATTTATATATATGTATGTGCAAATTAAAAAAAAAAAAAAAAAAAAAAAAAAAAAAAAAAAAAAAAAACCCCAACACAACTGCACTGAAGCTTCTTATCTATTCCTCCTCTCCTTGCTTCCATCTCCTTTATTAAGATATTATTATACCTACATATATACATACAAGTGAATTATGTTTGTATATGCATGTCTACATACATGTTTCTAACACCGGAATCCAAATCCCCTGCTCTCACCCCGCCCTTTTCCCCTACGATCGACTAGATCTATATATCGCGCCATGGCACCCTCTATTGTCCTAGGTTGCTCGCAAGTGTCCCGTTCACTTAACCTATCTCCCTGACCAAAGCTAAATCTTTCGCAAAAGGCCCCTAACATAACAGATGCTCGTGGCCGCTGCGCCCCTTGACCCCCCACAAGCGGGCGTGGGGTCCACTGGGGCAAATTGCCAAATGCCAAAACCATGGGAATTCCAACGCAACTAACTACCTTACACGCCCCGAAGTCGTCTGAGTAGCACTAAACCGACATCCGCTTGGCCTCGCGGCCTTTCTGTGCTTGGGTTCCTTAAATATATATGTAAATATAAGTATATACTTAGTCTGCCCACACGCCCTACGCCGATCGTAGCGACCACGATTCTTTGCTCTTCAGATGGGCTGTGGAGATTAAAATCGCTCGCCCCGCGATGTCTGCTATTGGTGCTTTATATAGTAAAATAGCTAGTCCCATTATATATATTTCCAAAAAAAAGGGAGGAGCGTGGAAGTATAGATTTTGGTTAAAGGGGCACGAATGACTCTCGACTTGGGCCGGCACGACTTTTTAAAAACACAACAACGGATTAATCTAATTTATACCACTTGGATGCTGCAAGACATACAAGGGATGTGAAATAACGGGAGTTTATTTTCTTTCTTTTAGAATTTGATGGTCTAAATATGAGGTCGATCAGGAAAAAAAAAAAAAAAAAGGGTCTCTTGTGCTACCCAACATTTCTCCCCCAGTCCAGTCCGAAGTCCGCCTCCCTGGACAGAAAACAACCTAGATTCCGTTGTCGTCGCACATGGAGATATTAACTCGATCGATCACCAACTCTTTATCGAGCCCATGTCCGTGGCTGTCAATTCGCCCAAGGATAGGACAATGCGCATTAACCAACAGATTTAAACCAAGCGCATGAAACCTACCCGTGATCTAAACTCCAAAACGAATCAGTCGGCTTCGCCTCTTCATGCATACAACTACCTAGCCACCCATTTCCATGAGATAAATAAAAATAATAAAAAGAACAAATAAAAAAAATGGCGCATACCTCCTTTCGCACAACCCAACCACGCCGTCATATGTGCCTTGACATCGTCAAGCGCACTTGCAGCGTCCGCAAGTTTCTTCTCCGCCGTTCCCACCAACCTATCCATCTCCCTGGAGAACACGACGTGGACGGACCCCTCGATCGCCCGCCGCAGATTGCTGGCCGAATACCCGTCCCTATTGAGGGCTGGAGGGGTGCGAGGAGAATCTGTGATGGGTGCTTTTGCTGGCATGGCTCCGTTGGTAGGAGTGGTGCTGGCTTTTGCTGTGCTTGTGTCCGTGCCCGTGGTTGACATGGTGGTGGTGGTGGTAGTAGTGGTCGTCGTGTTGGTGCGGGCACATTGAAGTGCCATGGGCTCTTGCTCCGTCTCTGACACGATGACTGTATACATGTCATTTATACATATATGTGGTTAGAGCGGGATTATACTGGTATATCTGGCTTCACAATCTCGAGCGCTCATACCCGTGTCATTGACTTCAATCACGGAGGAAGAACTGGTACTGCTCCTCCCCGCACGGTTGTTTGTCACGGCCGATGTCCGCTCTTTCCTCGACCGTTTCCGCCGGAAGTCGGCGTCAGCTGTATATATTTTGCTTTTGTGTTAGCAACAGCTTCTCTGGGGTTTTTTTCCTTTGGCAAATGGAGCCTGAAATTATATTTGCGTGAAACTGTCATTTTTTACTCACGATCGTTCTCGTCCACCACCCGGCGGTGCTGGCAGCGCTTTCTCTTCCGACGGCATGAGTCGCAGACTCGCGTCAGCCTTTTGCCCGGTTGGAGGTGAGGGGTTGGCGGTTGGAAGCGTTTCTTGTTGTCAGGAGTTGACTTAGTAGCCTGGTTCGTCTATTTTCTACCCTACCGTGTTGGGGAGGTTCTCCATCCACCCCTTTTCTTTTTTGTCAAAAGAATTTGCCTCTCACCTTTGTACCCTTGGTATGTTCCTGTTTGAAATTAGGTATGTGTCAGCCTGGCAATGAACCATTGAAAGAGTTATAAGAGGAGGGCTTACCCGCTTCTCCTGCGCGATCCGATAGCATTCATTACAGATGGGTGTATTGTACAGGATCGTCGTTGATGGGGTTTTCCAGCATCGCGCACACAGATTTGATTCCGTTATCGTGTTGCTAGAGACATTCCTACCACTACCCCTGAGTTTCCGATCATCGTGTGTCCTCTTCTCTCTCTCACTTCCATCTCCGTCCCCGTCTTCGCTGGAGTTACCATCCTCCTCCTCCTCTTCCTCATCGTCTTCCTGATCAGAGTGAATGGAGGTAATGCTTCTGATGGAGCTTAAATCGTCATTGACGTCTACCGCTGCCATCTGCAACATGACTGCTGCTGCGACACTGCTTGCCCCACCCCCGTTCTTGCCAGTCATGATAGAAGCAACATCATCCTTGGATGAAGAATGCACGTTTTCATGACATTTGTGGCAGAGGCCTGTCTCTTCGACAATGCTCTTGGAGTTGCCGAAGCGTCCGCAGTATGAGCATCGACGGGTCGTGGTGTCGTCTTCTTCCGGTTCAGTGTCACTGCAGCTCCACATTTCCTTTTGGCTTTAGGCCGTTCTGAACAATTTTTGAATAGTGGACAGAGTATGAGGCGGAAAATGGGGTAGGATATGATAATATTTGGGCGTGTAGTTGGTTGGTGGAACATGTAGAGTCGGTCTTTTCTTCTTGTGGATTTACCCTGATATGGTAGACTATTCCTGGTCTCCAAAGATTTTTTAAGAAGAGAATAAAATGCCGCATGGGGGAAGAGATGGCTGATATGAGCTTGCAATCGTTGGAGACGGCCCTAAGTTTTGTGACTGCTCGTAGTTGCGGTGGTAATATGAAAGGGGAGATAGATGCAAGCCGGGCCGCAACGCGACGCAAGATGTCTAATTCCGCGAGATATCGTATATGAAAGAAGCCCGTTGTAGGTTTTTTAAATCTGCGTGAAGGGTAAGAGAGAGGGTTTGTCGGAACGCATCTCACTTGTCTTCTGAAAAGAGATGGCAGAAATGTGAGTTGGGAGTTTAATGCTGGTTTGCCACTTCCAAGGTTGTTTGTTGGGTGACGAAAGAAAGGAAGAAAGGAATATGATAAAGGGACTCTATACTTCTTGGTTTTTTCTGATGTGAAAAGAGTTGGGCTTGGAAATTGTTAAGTAGAACAGAGCTTGAGAAATGTATTCAATGATACACAAAAGTACCCATAAAACTTTTTGGACAACACGAGTGAAGCTCCCTTCAGCTTGCATGAGGATGAGAGAGAGGAATGGCGAAAAAGCAATACGGAGTTTTGTTTTGATCGCACCACATGACGGGATGATATCTTAGAATCATACCAGAAACAGTTGCTTTGTTGGATGAAATGGGGGTCATCTGTAGCCAGGCTCGAACAAAACAGTAAAGAAGAGGGGATATATCAATTGAAAGGTGTTAATATCCTCCCACTTCACTTCCTCCAGCCGTCTCCTCGGAAGAATACGAATGTCCTCTCGTCATGCTAACACTACACGATGAGAGGATCAAGCTCGTCAGGGCCAAAGTTCAGTCACTTCCCAAGTGCCCTGGTTACATCCATCACCAGCTTCGCCACAGTCCTCAGCTTTCTCAATTTGCCTGGTTAGAGTCCACCTCATCCGCTTTGCATTTTCCGGAGAAGTCAAATCGACACTTTCAACCTCTTCAGGAACAATGACAACGACACGGAAATTCGCTCTTGCTATAGGATCATGAATGTCGTCCACTCTTTGACCTAGCATGAGCGAATGATTATTTGATGACTCCAACCGTGTTGTTCCAGGTGGCGGGTTTTTGAAGGAGCCTATTCAGCGACGTGGTTTATTATTGATAAGTGGGTGGTTAGCCGCTTACGCATATATGCATTCTCCATTTGCAAAAGGAAAAGAGGAGTCAGAGGGAATGCAAGAATGACAGTGTAGATTGGGCATTTGGGTGAGAGATAGCGTTACTTCTCTTTCATTTTTGTCTGGCAAGCAATGAAGTTTATATAAAGGGATGGATACGTGTTCTTGCGCTTGGTTTTACGGCATGGTGCATGTAGAACAAAACGATTCGTTGTAATTCGTGACGTGACGTTAACGCCAGACAGGAAGAAAAAATAAAGGAAAAGAATAAGAAAGAAATTATATCAAGTTTAAAACATACCTCTCATCGTGGGGCTTAGATTCGCAAAATTAGCTGTAATCTCCTTCTCCCAAGTCCATCTCTTAACATCATCATCTGCGCTGCCCTCTCTGCGTCGTACCCACTGCCGTATATTTTCTCGCGACTTCAATTCACCGGCATCACGGCTGTCGCTTCCAATGATAAATGACCTACCCTTAATCCTCCATTGCGTCATCGCATCTTTGACCCAGAAGACGGCTTCAATGGGGCCTCCGCCTCTATCTCTATTTCCCCAATCGGATCCGTCATAGGAAGACTCCATCTGAGCAACTTTTTCCATTCGGACATCGGTGGTAAATGTCAACAAGTCACTTTCGAATACAGTGGGGTTTAGCCCACCCTCCTTGCTTCCTTTCTCGTCTTCCAGAAGCAGTTTCCTAGCCTCCTCTCGCAAATCAAGTTCTGTCCAAAACCCACGGAATATGCACGTACGCACGCGAGGGTACACGGAACCATTGCTGTCTCTATAGATAGTGGCCAGAGAAAATTCTGGAGACGCGAGCATTGATATGTGGGATTGGAAGAAGGGCCGCCAGGGGCCCCGGGATAAGAGAGAACTGGCATGTTGCTGAAGAACCATGTTTGTACGCTTGTGATGTTTCCTGAGTTCGCAATAGGTAGCGGTGTATGTACATGGAACTGACAGATTCAGAGCCGGGCCAATATGGTGAGAACCGTACGAATATCGCATCCAGGATCAGATCGTCCTTCAGATGGAGAGCTTCGTATTGGTCCAAAAAAAAAGATAGATGTTTAAGAATAGCGTATCTAATGATGTAAATCGCGATTCATGACACCACAGTTCTCGTAGCCATAAAGCATTAAGGTCTCCCCAAACAATGGAACCTCTGGCGGGTGTGTTGGATCACCCGGGCCTAACCTTGGAATGGATTAGTGCAGTAACTAGTTAACTAGTTATTTCAACTCCTCTTGTGATGATCTGATAAGATAAGTTCATCTTCCAGACGACCCGTACAGACGTGCAAACTTCAAACTCCAAACCCAGTAACATATGGTATACGACATGTTTAAAACATCCAAGCAGCTCGATTAATAAAATATAATTATCGATCATTTCAAAATTTATTTATCTACTGAAGATTCGGAATGTCATCTTCTGCATCCTCAAACCCCTTCTCCGCTCTAGGTGAGGTGGACAGAACAACAGGCAAACTGCCGCCTGCCACTCCATTATATATCCTTCGCGGCCATGGATCACCAATACACGCCCTCCATTTTTATAGTATGAATTCAAGACTTATCTCCGGTGATTCAGATGGCTGGGTAGTTGTTTGGAATATGAGTACGAAACGGGCTGTTGCTTCGTGGAAAGCCCATGAATCTGCTGTTCTTGGGGTTGAAGGAGTCGTCTTTCGCTCGAATCAGGATGCAGAGGGGAAAGGAAGTGACAGTGAAAGGTGGATATTTACGTATGTTGTCGCATATACTCCCTTTTCATACTTCTAAGGCTATGCTCTATATTATCCGTTTTGATGCACCTAATGATCCCTCCTACAGACATGGTCGAGATCATAAACTCCGAGTTTGGCGTTTAAATCTCGCCGATGAAGACGGGTTAACTAAAGAATTACCCGTTGATGAATCAAAGGGTGCCCAGTCACGAAGCGAACCTTGGATGCTTCATTCGTTATCCGTAAATGCGTTAAATTTTTGTGCATTTGCGCTCTGTCGCATCTTCTCAGCTAAGATGGTGACCTCAGATACTCAAGGTTTCAATACGCGAGACACTCAACTTCCGGAAGGAGAGAGTTCGAAACAGCCACATGTTTTCTTCCTAGCCGTGCCCAACGCCCTTAATTCCGGCGGGATAGATATATTCCACCTACCATCTGAAAAGCGCGTATCGACCATATCTCCTGATCCATCAATAAACACGGGGATGGTAATGGCCCTCGAGCTGTTCAGAGCACCCCAGGGGAATTTATACCTTATCTCGGGCTATGAAGATGGTCGGGTTATGGTACATAGAGAAAGGTCGCCTGGTGCCGTAGAAAGAGTGAGCTTCGATCAGCCGCTATCTTGGAGCTGGGAAAGGATATATATCAACCATGCGCATTCCCAGCCAGTTCTTTCTATCGCTCTCTCCCCTTTGGAGAAACAAAAGGATCGTTTCTTCTTCTCATCGTCCGCCGATGCAATCCTTGCCAAACATCCCGTCGCTATCACTGTCGCTCCATCAAAGCCATCGATTTCAGCAAAGACGGATACGCCACTGAAACTTTTGAACACAAAGCATGCTGGTCAGCAGGGCCTGCAAACACGAAACGATGGGAAAGTATTTGCTACGGCCGGATGGGATGGTAGAATTCGAGTCTACTCGTGCAAAAGCATGAGGGAGTTGGCCGTTTTGAAGTGGCATAATGAAGGTTGTTATGCCGTTGCGTTTGCAGATATTGGCG
Source organism: Blastomyces gilchristii SLH14081 (assembly GCF_000003855.2). Taxonomy (NCBI): domain Eukaryota; kingdom Fungi; phylum Ascomycota; class Eurotiomycetes; order Onygenales; family Ajellomycetaceae; genus Blastomyces; species Blastomyces gilchristii. The sequence goes on along the minus strand of NW_003101681.1, from coordinate 1,753,351 downwards.
ACTCGAATAAAAATGATGAAAATAATAATGCTGCTATGGAAAGGAATACCGTCGTAAATACAGATGATACGGGCACGGCGCCTGAAAGTACTCGCGATACAAATACGAAGCCGGAAAGCATGGCGCTTAACCTTGCCCATCCGCTCGGATCGCTGGCAGCAATAAAAGAGCAGCGGAGCAAGAAGGCGCAATTTACACATTGGCTTGCGGCCGGATCGAAAGACGGGAAGATATCACTTTGGGATATTTATTGAATTTTATGCAAGTTTTATTTTTCTTCTATTTTAATCTTTTACGATAAAAAAAAAGGCATTACGGCTCCCTAACGCTAGAAACCGACATTAGTTATTATTTTACGCGATATTAAATTCATTTGCCCCTGCCATATGTTCCTTCATCTTCGCCCGCATTTTACGTGCGGCATCAGAGGTATTCGTGTCCTTGGTGGCCTGGGCACCATCCCTAGCTCCCTTCCTATCAGCCTTGAATTCCTTCTTCGTATCTTCTTTACCGGGTCGAAGGCCAGGAACATTGATCTTAGCGGGTCTATCGCGCAGCGCAAAGCTCTTGGCCAAATGGCCTAAATGGAGATCCTTGATGTTAAACATATCTCGTTCGCTAGCAATATGCGTGGCATAAGCGCGGATATGAGACTGGTAGGCTCGTCTGGCCATCTCGAGGATGGTCGGGTTTTCAAGCGCCCAGCGCTCAATGTCAAGTTGCCACTCTGTTGCCTTCTCCTCCCAGCCCTTACTCGTCGATTCGGTGTTCCCTCCAAAGCCACGCTTCAACGACTCGTTCACATCTATGCAGGAAATTTTAGTGCCGCCGTCTCGATAGCCGCGTTTTAGAATTTCGACGTATTTCTCTTCGTTGCCGGGAAGGAGGAATATGTGGGCTCTGCCGTCGCGTCCTAATCTTGCAGTTCGGCCGATTCGGTGGAGATGGTCATCTGAGCTAAAGGCAGGATCATACTCGACTACAAAATCGACGTTTGGTAGGTCAAGGCCACGAGCTGCGACATCAGTGCAGATCAGAACAGCTGCTTCACCCTGGCGGGAGAAGGCAGAGAGAGTTGAAGTTCTGACATGTTGAGGAAGTGAGCCATGAAGTTTATAGATCGTGACTGGATTAGTAGGGTTCGAGAAGGCTGTTGCTTGCGCAACTGTTCCATGGATGGATGCTGGTTTGGTGGGAAGCAAAGCTTCGGTATTTTTGAGCTCTTTCCCTCCGCTTTTGTTGTCTGAATCTTGCCTGGAGAAAGCTTCGAAGTGGAAGTCCACGGAGTCCGCACAAGAAACGAAAATTATTGCTTTCATAACAGAGCCTTTCCTGGCAAATGTTCGTTTCATCAACGCCGTAAGAGTAACGAGTCGTAGCTTCGCAGCAACCACTGCGTACGATTGTTTAAGTTGTGCAGGGACCGAAAACTCGGAGTTGGTACCAGTATTATTCGTCTTCGTTTCGTCGTCCTCGTCATCCGGGTCAGCTTGGACATGCACAGCGTCTTTGAGACTTATCTCCCCTAGCCGCTGCACATTCATTTTCAAAGTCGCAGAACACAATATTGTAACTCGCTTGGCAGGCAATCCCGAGATTCCCTTTGATTTCTGTCTCTCATCTAACCTTTTCACAATCCCCTGAATCTCCTCCTCAAAGCCCAAATCCATAAGCCGATCCCCCTCATCAAGGACTAGCCACCTGACATTACTAACATCCAACACCTTGGTATTCTCCAAATGATCAGCCAAACGACCAGGCGTAGCCACAAGAATATTCAACCCCTTCCTCAACCTTGCCTTTTCGGATTTTTTCTTCTCCCCACCAATAACCGTGCCTGCAACGATCCAATGCGCACACCGTAACAATTGCTCTAACACAACGGATATTTGTTTGCATAGCTCTCTCGTAGGAGCAAGGATGATAGCAAAAAGTCCCGAATCTCGATGCACAGCAGCGTTATCCGAACCATCGCTCGTCCGCTCAAAAGCCTTCCCGTTGGTGCTTGACAAGTTAATCAGTCGCTGAACTAGAGGAAGCAGATATGCCAATGTTTTTCCCGATCCGGTTTGGGCCTGGATGAACGCATCGCATTCTTCCTTCAACAGCTGCGATATGGCGCTTTTCTGAACGGCCGTCGGAGCCTTAAATTCAAGCTTTGTCATCAGGTGCGCTGCAAGCATCGGGGATAATCCCAAGGATGTGAAGGTATCAATTCCATCGATGAGGGGCGCATTTGAGGGTTTAGAAGGCTCGGCGCCTTCGTCTGTTTTCGGTGGCTCGACGGCAGAAAGAGGCGCGGGGTTGAAGGAGAAAAGGGAGGAGATGATCTCACGCGGTTGATTCTGGTTCTTGCGAGCTTGGTTGCCTTGAGTATTCCCCCTGTTATTGCTGCTGCCGACGTTCGTAGAAGTAGGGGTGTGCCCGCTAACGCGATACGACGACAACGAAGACCGTTTAAAATCGTCATCGACCCTCTGCCGTTTGGCTGGTCGAGGGGATGGTATTTCAACTCTATTCGGGTTCCCTGTTCCATCTTTCCGCCAGGCATGATCCTGGTCTTCGGAGTTGGGAAATTTGGATTTATTTTGACGGTGAAGGGCGATTTTCTTTACTGAAAGGCGATCTTTCCATGTCCCACCTTTGAACTTTTGCTGGGTTTTAATGATACCATCACCCAAATTGAAGTTCAAGAGCATGCCATCATCCGCCATGATGCCAGATAGTAGACGGGGAATGTTCGTCTCCCTTCCTATGATCCTATCCAGGTTTGTGGCTCTGTGTTTTGTCTTTCAGAATTAGATATTGGGTTGAGTTTTTCCGGTAATGTTTGACAAATGAGCAAACACGCCGAGAAGAGATCTGGTTCTGGATTACCGAAGGCCATAAATTCGTACTTTGTAGTGGCATCAAAATGACTCTGTAGCTGTTGAAGAGAATGGATTTTATTAAAATATTCTACAGTAGAATATCTCGATACGCCTTCCCATAAACACTATGTCAGTGTCAGTACGATCCAGGTTTGAACAGCTTAAATTTTCACCAACCACAGCAATCTGATAGAGTATTTTCTCCCATGCACAAGTCCAATCACGACCATACCATACAGCGAGTGGATAAGAACGTAGGGTTATTCAAATAATCTCATTAGATAACTGCCCGAAATTCATTGGTTGATAGATAACATAGATAGTCTATTTCAAAAATAAACCAGCCGAAACAATTCATCCCATTCATATATCCTTCAAAACCGCCATCAGAGAATGATATTGTCAATCAATCTCACAGGGTTATCACCCCCATTCTCCCCGCAATCCTCGCCAGGCTGCGGGCTTTCCAAGGGTAGCATTTTTACAGCGCCGCTTAAGACGGCACCTTTCGAGCCATCTACAACTTGCAATTCTTCGAGTGAATCCACATCCGCGAGCGAAATGTAGTCGAGCTCGAATATTGCCCGCTCCAGAGGTGGCAGCGCTTGTTGTTCACGAGCAATGGACTCCACGAGTCGGTTCGCAGGTCCCAGGATCTCCTCTCGGGCCCGCTTACCTGACAAGTATGCCCTCTCCGCCTCCTTGAGCGCTTTATACAATACAAGTCCGACCTTGCGTCGTCTCGCACCAAGCATCACATTCCGCGAGCTCATGGCCAAACCATCCGCTTCTCGTACTGTAGGCCCTAATTTCACATCAGTCCCGACATGTAGGTCCTTTACCATCCGCTTGATGATGACCGTCTGTTGCACATCCTTTTGGCCAAAATAGACTCGGTCGGGTGTCATGATGTTGAACAGTTTCATGCACACGGTGGCAACTCCTCGGAAAAATACAGGCCGCGAAGCTCCCTCCAGTAGTGTTGCTAAGGGCGTGATTGTAACGAACGAGCCGTATCCATCTAGCTCAGAGGTTGGTGGGAGCGTCGGATACATGACATTGCTCGTCGGGGCAAAAATTGCAGAGATTCGTCCTCGCACCGAACCAGTCCTTGCGAGGCACCCGTCGCCAGACGCTGCACTTGCTAGCTCCTCGTCTAGTTCTTTTAATTTCTGGATGTCTGCCTCCCACGTCCTTGGATATTTGTCCAGGTCCTCGTTCACTCCGAATTGGGTTGGATTAACGAAGATACTAACAAACACGTCCGTGTTCTCGATAGCGGCTTGGCGGATTAGAGACAGATGGCCATCGTGCAGTGCGCCCATAGTAGGGACTAACCCAACGGTTCTCTTGGACAGAAGCAGCTGCTTTCGGTATTGCCGGAGCGCGGGTACATCTCGAAATACCGAAAAGGGCGCCTCTCGGGAGTTAGGAGCGCCATTGTTGTTGTTGGAACGCCATGACGGCGTTACTGTGAGGTGTAAGCCATTGGAACAAAGCAACATAGCAGAAATCTAGAGTTACCCACAGGAAAATCGCCTCAGCCAGCGTGACACCATGGTAGGACTTTGTTGAAGCTTATTGATGTTATATGTTAAAGAATGGCAGCCATAAGCTACAACGGAATGAAACTAGAGAAGAGAGAACAAAATGACATGGAGAGAAAAGAGAGTCTATGAGATATATATCCAGCTTTACATTATGGGGCAATTGAAAGCCCCATTGCTCATATATAATAGGCAATTGCAAACAGCATTGTTGTCCTCTGTAACACTGTTCGCAAATAGTTTGATGTTGTTTAACATCGAGATTGTAGCAAAAAGAGTGCAAATTGCCGAACAATGGTTGGATACGTCATGGTCACGTGCGCACTTTCCGTCCAGTTGGCATCATGTGACCGTATTGCCGAGGTTGGAGTTTGGGATTGTTGAGGATATTAAGGAGCATCATGACGGACCCAGACCAGACGAGGCACGGCGAAAATGAACTAAGGAAAGCTCAACAGTTCGCGTCCCCCGAGGTTGGCCGTACTTGAAGAAGGAGAGATTTGGTGTCTTCGTCGACCTTGCGCGCTGAACTGTTCGATAGTGGCATATTGGCGGGCGCGTCTCTCCTTGATCAAGCCTTTCTCGCGTTACCTAATATCATTTGATAACAACAAGTACAGAGTACAGTCACAGCATCATGTCTTCTCCAAAGGATGCAGGCCATATGGCCCCAGATCTAGAGATCGTCGGAGATCGGGTCACTGTACATCCAACGGGCTTCACCGGTGGCCCAGATGTCAAAGATGGCATCACTGAACGGGAGCTTGTGCGGAACATGGCACGCTTCCGAGAGAACCCCTTTGAGTTCTTGCGCGAAGTCAGCTTGTTTGTGTCAGGAACAGGATGGCGAGCCTATGATAAGATTATTGGCCAGCCAATATTCTATCCTGGTTTCGCAGAGAAAATGAAGTCAAATATCCTGAGTAATCCGTTATTGAAGGCGAAGATTACTGAACTGGCAGAGTTGCGATCGCGAGTGGAAGAAGAACAAGGGTTACTGGAACCCGACAAGTCGAAAAAAGGCAATGACCCTCGATTAAGACGAAAGAACGAGATTGAGGCTAATTTAAGAGAAGTCGTCGACACGATGATGGAAAATATGATTTGCAAAATGGAAGGCAAAAACTTTATACGGGGAGCCTATTATCTTTGTACACAGCTTCTTACGCGAGCATATCATCAAGGTACGTACGTACGTTTTTAAACTGATTTTATCTGAACAAACATAGAAATATCGGGTACTTATGCAGATTATATAGGCATTCATGTTTCTAGTGAAGAAGTTCTCCGTCTGAGGTCGGTCGCGGAAACCGCAGCAAAAAATAAGCAATCTATTGTATTTTTACCTTGCCACAGATCTCATGTAGACTATGTATCCCTGCAATTAATTTGCTACCGTCTTGGAATTGGATTGCCCGTGGTTGTGGCGGGAGATAACTTGAATATATCTTTCCTTGGGAGTTTCTTGCAACATGCAGGTAGGTCTTATCCTTATCACAATTCCGAGCAAACTTTCATCCTATGCAATGGTTTTCCTTGAGGGCTGACAATATGTTCTAGGTGCCATGTGGATCCGTCGAACTTTTGGCGACGACCCCTTGTACCATACACTTGTACAGGCGTATGTTGATACCCTATTAAAGGAAGGGTTTAATTTCGAATGTTTCGTAGAAGGCGGTCGGTCAAGGACGGGAAAGCTCCTACCCCCGAAGTTTGGTATCCTCAGCTTTCTCCTAGATAGCGTTGCTTCCGGTCGAGTCGAAGACGCGATCATCTGCCCAGTGAGCACACAGTACGATAAAGTTATTGAAACTGAGTATGTATATTAACAAACACGAGCGCCTTGAAGATAAACCTATGCTAAGAACTTCTGATCAGATCATATATTAGTGAGCTGCTGGGACAGCCGAAACAAAAAGAAAATTTAGTTGATTTCCTTAATTCTTCGTCAGTCCTGTCACTCAAGCTTGGTAGAGTTGACGTCAGATTCCACGAGCCATGGAGTCTGAAGGCATTTGTCGCGGAGCAGTGCGCTAGAATATACAATCTCCCCAATAACGGCGAAATACAAGTGAAAATGGGAAGTGCGGAAAGAGGTCGTCTCCTCCGAACCCTGGGATATCGCGTGCTCTCAGACATCAATAACGTCTCCGTTGTAATGCCGACGGCACTCGTTGGCACGGTTCTCCTTACGCTCCGGGGGCGTGGTGTTGGTAAAACTGAACTTGTGCGCCGTGTTGATTGGCTCTGCGACCGAGTTCGTGCCCAGGGCGGAAGAGTAGCGCATTTCTACAGAGCCCCGACGGAACAGGTCGTTGATCGAGCCATCGAAGTTCTCGGGCCAAAATTAGTCGGTGCAATTGGCGGGCTTGCTGAACAGACCTTCTACGCGGTGGACCGGTTCCAGCTTTCTTTTTACAGGAATATGACGATTCATCTCTTCATCACAGAGGCATTGGTGTCCGTTGCTATGTATGCCCGTGTAAAGCAAGGGGGTGGCCCGATGAACCAGCGCAGCAGCTATGATGAGCTGGTGACCCAAGTGACCTTCTTGTCCCAGGTAAGACGATGTATTCATATCTTACTCGTTGTGAGTAAATATATTCTCTTCTCAACTAACCTCTTCTCAAGCTTTTCCGAGGAGAATTTATCTTCCCACCAGACGGCTTAGCCCACAATCTCGAGAAGACGCTTAATGGACTAGAACGAGACAATGTAATAAAAATCACAAGAGACCCCTCAGGCATACCGACATATGTCGAGTTAAGCGATGAAGAACGCCAATGCGGCAGAGAAAACTTTGATTTCTACTGCTTCCTTGTCTGGCCTTTTATTGAAGCAAGCTGGCTTGGAGCTGTATCGCTTATGGGACTGACTCCACCCCTCAATAATGGCCCCAAGTCGCCTTGGGTTGATATGAAAAAAGCACAGGACAGCGCTCAACTGGTAAGATATCACCCAAAACCTGCATCTTCCCACCAGTATGTACACAATATTAACCACCAAAAAAAAGTTGGGCAAAACGCTCTACCACCAAGGTGATCTGTCATATTTCGAAGCCGTCAACAAAGAAACCCTTAAAAACGCATATCAGCGATTTGAGGAAGAAAGAATCATCATCGTCACAAGACCGAGGATGAAGGATGTGAAGACAAGCCAAGCGCCCACCATGAGACTAGCTCCCAGCTGGATGCCTGAGCGCGATGCAAAAACAGGCAAACTCCTAGCCCGGGGCAAGCTATGGGACTTTATGTCCCTAATAGCCCAGTCGCGGCGCGAAGGGTATGTAACCGCCCTCGGTTTTTTTTTTTTTTTTTTTTTTTTTTTTTTTTTTTTTTTTTTTTTTTTTTTTTTTTCGCCCCTCCTTTATTTCCGCCCTTTTCTTCCTTTCATTATTTACATAATAAGGTCCCCCGCCCCCGTTGATCGGAGCTGACACTTCCAATCCTTCAGGAAAAACCGACGAGATGGAGCAACCGTATCCTCTCGCGTGCTCACCATGACCGATTCGGTAGGTCGGGAGGTGTTCAAAGTTGCAGCCGCAGCAGAAGAGTCTGCGGAAGAGGTTGACGTGTCTACAAAACAGCGCAGACGGACGCCATTGGGCTCGAGCGCGAAGCTGTGATAACGGAATATATGTTATATAAGGGGTCCCTTGGTGTCTTTATATCAATCCCTATATATATAACCGCTCATCGTGATACCAAGTTTGCTCTTGCTTTTTTATTTGCTTTGGCTAGGTTTGTAATGCACTGCTTTTTTTTAATTTCGCTTCTTTGAGAAAGCTTCAATTCTTGCACTCTACGCGATGAAGCTGCTATATTCTTCTCTCTCTGTTATTTCTTTCGACTTCTTTCCATTTTTTGTTTTATAAATAATTGCCACCGTTGATGCTATTAAGCGGTTCCTTATCCGAACACCCCAGGACAGGTAATTCAACTTGATACTCTCTTAATTAAGAACAAAATTTTTATGATATTCAGAGGTGAATACTGTCATACTTCATTTTCTTCATCTTTGTTCTGAACCTGTTCGTCATTATCTAATATATATATCCATTGCATCTCTCCTCTCTATTCTTCCTTCCACATCCAGATAGTATATTTGAATACCAGACGATACATTATAAAACACCATCCCAGCCAAAAGTCTGGCCAAAAGCGATATGGCCAATACGAGAGTCGTACCAATTATCCCTGTCGATCCAAGGCTGGTTTTTGATGACAAGGGATGGTGCAGTGCATTGTGGTAGGTCTCTGATTGGCTGTATCAACCCCAACCGGCCCCACGAGCATACGCGTCATTGGCGAGCTAAGACTTTCTTGTTCTAGACACAGTTTAGCGGAAGGGAAGGGTTCAACCAAAAACAGTAACTGACGAAGAAGAACTCAATCCATAATAGGCATGGCTCGGTAACTGTATTTCTACTGAATTAGCCTACCTTACCTACGGGGGATGCTGCATACCGTACGGAGTATTGCGTACTGGTAAGAAACATGGGGACGGCAGATATTTCTTGGCTTTTGTTTTTAACTTTTTCCCTTTTGGGTATTATTCTCTTCGGCCACCCACCCACCACCTAGGCACTCTTAATCATAATCCTCAGCCTCATCTGGTGGCTATTTTGGTTATCCTTTTTGATCCTCTCCTTTCATCCGTCTCTTCATCTCCATTTTTCATCTTCTTGCCCTTCTACTACTACGCTTGTTAATATCCAGCTGCATTGGCTAGTTTAACCGTCGAATTATCCCTCCGGCCGCCACTTCATTTCATTCATCCCTCCGTTCCGAAACTTTGCGAACAGCGCAACGCGTATTATTTCAATAATAATAAAAAAGAGGGAAATGCAACAACCCTTCTTCTTCCTCTCCTCCGCCTAGTCTGTAATCTTACTGCGACTCTTTGGAGCGATGCATTCGAGATAGACCAGAAAAAAGGGATAATAAAGGATTAGACTACTAGATTTATACGGGAAGAAGGAAGTTTCCAGATGGGGATATGTATGGACGCACCCTCGCCTCTCTTTGCCTCGAAAGGCCGAGTCTATATTCCTGTACGGCAATGCATTTAGCTAACAACGATATCTTTGTATAGGGAGATATGCCGTCGTCTTGGATGCTGGTTCATCTGTGAGTTGCTTGCGTATAATATCCACTCTCCATTTTACTAACTCGTAAAATTTCAGGGGACTCGCGCACATGTCTACAGATGGCCCGATAGCGTCAGCGCACGAAAGTCGGCGTCCTCGAAACAGCTGGCGTCGCTGCCCGAACTCCTCACTAAGGATAAATGGACCAAGAAGATACATCCTGGTACGCAGCGGATTCTGAAAGTCGAGTCAATTCGCCGCTCAGGAACAACAGCTAACTGAAACTAATTAACAGGCATTTCAACATTCTCCAATAAACCCGAAACCGTCGGCCTCGAACACCTCAGGCCCCTCCTCGACCATGTCCAAGAAGTTATCCCCGAAGAAGAGATATCCGATACCCCAATCTTCCTCCTCGCAACCGCTGGCATGCGTCTACTTCCAAGCCAGAAGCAAAGAGCCATTCTCGATAATGTATGCGCCTATATCCGCAGTAGTACCGATTTCCTGATCCCCGATTGTAGGCAACATGTACAAGTTATCGAAGGCGACACAGAGGGGCTTTATGGGTGGATTGCAACAAACTATTTAATGGGTGGCTTTAACGATCGCCAGTCTCACAATCATGGAAAGGGCCATCATACGTACGGGTTTTTGGATATGGGTGGAGCCTCGGCGCAGATCGCGTTTGCCCCAAATGCGACGGAGGCGGAGAAGCATGCGAACGACCTAACGCTACTGCGCCTGCGGACCCTCAACGGCTTGCCTATGGAATACAAGGTGTTTGTCACGTCGTGGTTAGGCTTTGGTGCACGTGAAGCTAGGAGTCGATATGTGAAGGCGCTGTTGGAATCAACTGCCAATGACAAGAACAGAGCTCGACCGGATCCTTGTTTGCATTCCGGCCTCCGAACGACCCATGACGGAACCATTCTACCTCCCACCGGTCCCGTGTCCGGCATGGAGCCGTATCTTGTTGGAACGGGTAAATTCGAAGAGTGCTATCGTAATACATACCCGTTGCTAGAGAAGGATGCGCCCTGCCCCGATGAGCCGTGTCTTCTACATGGCGTCCACGTACCCGCAATTGATTTCGACGTCAACCATTTCATCGGCGTAAGTGAATACTGGCATACGACACATGAGATTTTCGAAATGGGCCATAAGGATAAATCGTACGACTTCACCACGTACCTCCAGCGCGTCCAAGAATTCTGCTCACAGCCGTGGGAGGCTATTGAGCAAGGCGTTAAGAGCAAGCAGTGGGGGAAAAAGGTCGATCAGGAAACCGCCTTTGCGGTTTGTTTCAAAGCTTCATGGCTAATAAGTATTTTACATGATGGGATCGGCATTCCCCGCGTTGACATTGAATCAGGAGGACACAATAGTACAGTGGAGTCGAACGTAAAGGGCTACCTAGACGCCTTCCAGGCTGTAAACAAGATCGACTCGACTGAAGTGAGCTGGACGCTCGGGAAAGCCGTGCTATACGCTTCGTCACAGGTGCCACCACTTCCCAACGGCCTCCCTGTGGGCTTCGGAAGCAACCCCCCAGCTGGAAGCAAGAATCGCATCCCAGACGATTTCCAGCGACCGGGAGCTCCATACCTTCTGCCTAGTCCGCCGTCACCATCCCCAACTCACAATGAGACTGCCTCCCAGCCGCATGCGTCTAGTGTCGCATCACCGCACTGGCACGACACGCTTTTTACTGGCCATTCTCCGCGGCGGGTCCCAGGTCTTTTCCTCTTCTTAATAATAGTTGTTATAGCAATCTTTTTCCTCTGCGGCCGCGAGCGCCGAACACGACTCTACCGAAAATATATCCGGCGAACAAGTCACGGTTCCTATCATCATCAGAATAACAATTACTACCGACGAGGCAACGGCTTCTCGTCTAAGATCTTCAATACGCTTCCCCGCATCTTCTCGTCCCCGTCCCTAAAACGCACCAATTCCTTCTCCGCCTCCTACGACGACCTTCTCGAAGCCGGCGCGCGCGATTTCGAGCCTAGCCCTAGCTCCTCTCCTACAGACGATGAGACCATGTCCATGTCCATGTCCATCCCTCCAATAATCCCCAACACCCCCTTCACCCCAACGTTCACAAACACCTACAACGACGATAATAATACAAACAACATCCTCGTCCGGACGAAATCGACTAATAGCATGTATCACCACCATCACCACCATAACAACAATCACAACGACCCCGGCACAACCAGCGGCATGGGCATCTCTCTCGGTAGTCCCCCGGGCCTCGATGCTACTACTACCATCAGTGCGCTAGGTAACATGGATCGTCATGGGTTAGCGGTGCGGACGGAGGGTCGAGATCGTCTCGCACCGTTGGCACTGGGGCCGACGACCAATGGCCGCCGGTCGAGGGCAACGAGTCCCGTGCGACATCATTAAAGGGGTAGATTGTTTTTTCGGATGATGATGATGATGATGACAATTGATGATTTGCGTTTATTTACTTTCTTTTTTTCGAGAGAAACCTCGGTTTCATGCTGCATTTGCTTCTCGTCTTTTCTTGAGCATTGTTTTAATACTCATAGTGACACCGCGTTCCGTTGTGGGTTTTTTTGTCACTTCTATTCTTTTCTCTTTTTTTTTCTTCCGCTTTAGAAGCTGTGTTATTTTGGTGTGACCAACCTTTTGGAGGAGAGGTCCCGTTATCCTTTTTTTCCCTCTGATTCGCTTCCTAAAATCACTGTAATACACATGTGCGACGTTGATTGTTGGGATTATAACACGGTCCCACCATCCTCATTTGCTTTGTACCTTTTTTTTTTTTTTTTTTTTTTTTTTTTTTGGAGCGTGCATGTCCGGTTTTCCTAGCCACAGGTTTTTTTGACGGACGTGAATTTCGCATGTAACTATATATTTTCAGCAGGTGTTGTGTTACCTGTAGGCTCAGGGGCTACTGATCCGGACTGGACTTGATAGGAGTTAAATCCTCCGCTCACCCATCCAGTCAATCCGTCTTTGTCTTTTTCCTTTCCAAAGGCCCCTTCTTGAATTTCTTTTTCTTATTTATTCAAAACTCCACGTGTATACGTACACTGTTAGTTTTTTAGCCCATTCTTAGCCCTTGTATTCATATAATATACATACATTCCTAAAATTTTCTTCCGCTTCTTCTAATCTGTATTATTGCGAACTCCCCGTCAATTGAACTTGGGACTTGAGCATATATGGGACGAATACGCCTGGGAAGAACTCACAACTGTTGTAATTAGTAGACCTATCTCTAAATGGAATGTATTACAGTAACATCTCCATCTCCAAAATATCCAGGCGTATGGGTCCAAAAAGGATATACATCACGTGATATGGATAGCACAAGCTCGGGGCCAGCCCCAAATTTCTAAAGGGAAATTTTGAACTTCTCGCGCCAGCTCTTCAGCATTAACTCCTCCAATTCAACCAAGACAGACCATTCTCAAACGATCGCAAACCTCCAACACCCACCCAATCCCCCTTCTGATAATCACACCTAGGGAAATACCGTCGCCTTACTCCCCCCCTCTTCTCCCCGAAAGCAGTTTTCAAATAAATATCCTATCTTATATTTCCAACAATGCGACTCACAGTAGAGTTGATCCAGAACTCCCTCTCCTACCTCAACCCTCTCAAAGAGCGAGAGCTCGATCTTCGAGGTGCGTATTGAAAAGAACAGATACTACTACTGCTGCACGTGTCACACACTTGGTAATGAGCTCAATTGATATCGTATTTGCTTCCTTTCTTCGGGATGGGGTGTATATATTAGGCCATAAAATTCCCGCTATTGAGAACATGGGTGCTGCGAAGGTAAGTGAGGTCAATCATGTCTACGGATGCGTAACAACGAACCCATGATGTTTCCCTCGATTGTTCAGTTCTTTTCTCTTCTGCATTCCGTCAAAAGTTGCATTTCCAATCTAATCTAAGGCGCAGGACCATGACGCCATCGATTTCACCGACAACGATATCTCCTCGATCTCCAATTTCCCTTTCTCCCCGCGCCTCCGAACCTTGCTTCTCGCCCGCAATCGTGTCTCGCAAATCCACCCGTCAATAGCATCGTCGATCCCAAATCTAACCACTCTAATCCTTACTGCGAATAACATCGCAGAGCTTGCGGATCTGGAGCCATTAAAGGTTTTAACGAAATTGACACATGTATCATTGTTGGAGAATCCTGTGACGAGGAAGGAGGTTAGTTGCCTTCTATACAATACCCTCTTATCTTGGTTGTGGTTGGTGGAAGGGAAAGAGATTCGTGTTGCTCCTGAGTCTTTGTTTCAGAGAGTCCTTGTATATGCCTGAATTCTGTTTATTATATTTAGCTAATATCCACATCTTAAATTCCCGCGAGGAAAATATATAGCACTACCGCCTCTGGGTAATCTTCTTATTACCCACAGTACGCTTCCTCGATTACCAAAGAGTCAAGGACGTAGAACGACACCGCGCCGCTGAGCTTTTCGGCACCCCTTCAAACCCCACGCCACTCACCTCCAAGATCATGGGCATAAAATCCCGCACTTTTGACGTCTCAGCATCTACGTTCGGAACCACGACACGTGACGCATCGTCACAACAAGCCGGTGAAAGGCCAATTCGTGTTAAACTCACGGAGAAGGAACGGAAACGAGTGGAGAAAATGATCCGGGAAGCGAAGAGTTTACAGGAAATCACGAAATTGGAACGAGAGTTGAATGAGGGGAGGATACCCGGGGGTGCGCTGGGAGATGGCGATGACCAAGAAAAGGATAATGACACTGAGATGCAAATGTAATTTGTGGGACGACAGTTTTTAATGATACAACAAAATTTGACAACTGTGGGGTTTTCCCTGTTTCAACAAGTCTTCATTTTTCATTCCCCCCCACCCCCTCCTGTTCCAAAAGGAAGAATACAAAATATACTGAGCGTTTACGGAAAGATTAGGGGCTACGGCTTGCTTCAAGGTTGTCATCTCATCTGCATGCTACACAACGCTTTCCTTCTATAGTCTCAATATCTTCGTTCTTATCAAATCGATAAAGACAAGGGATATCATTTCTTACTTCTGGGATTGGGCGTGAGGTAGTGAGGCATTGTTTCATTATTTTGCTATTTACATCTTTTTTTCTATGGTTGCTCTTCTTTCGTGGTAACTTTCTCCAGGCCTCGACCCTCCTCTATTTCGGCAAATATGATCAGAACTCACAGCATGAACCCCCGCCCACCCCCTCCAAAAGAAGAAAAAAAAAAAAAGAAAAAAAAGAAGGCTAAAAAATCACACCCATCAAACACAATATCAAGTATTTTCATATGATTTCCTCCAAAGAGGCGTGAAGGCCGCAGCCTAATATATCCCGAAGCAATCAACAAGCAAAACCAAGTCAACAAACCCACTCACTTACTCACTACTACCCTCCTCTGCTGTCCCACATTCTATCCTCATCATTCCCATCCCCACCATCCTATACAAGCTTTGCTCCCACCCTCAGAATATGCATCCGTTACTCCTTGCCACCCTGTCAACCACCAAATTTCCCCTCCCTTCCCCCCTCCCAACCCTAACATACCAGCACATCATCCCCAGATGCTGAGCCTCCATCTCAATATCCTCGACGGGGCGGACAAGCTGTATAAACCCGCTCTGGTCTAGTTCATACAGCGCCTCCTTCAGCCACACGCGGCACGAGATCTCCTCGCCAAAGCGCTGGGAATAGGGGACGATAGGGATCGTGGGCAGGAGGGCATGGAAGTCCAGCTGGAGCAGCGGTTCTATGTTGGAGATTTTCAGGGCGCAGAGCGGGTTGTGTCTGTGTGTGAAGGAGGTTAGGAGGGTGGTTTTGTAGGCCCAGAGCTTGTCATTGGAAGGGTTTGGGTTTGTGAGTTCGAAGAGGGTGCCGGTGGGGTTTGTTGTTGGTGGTTCTCCTGCGTTGGCTTCTTGTGGACCTTCTATTGTAATTGTAGTGGTAGCTGTGCCTGTTGTTGACGGTGTCGTTTCTGCTGTTTCTGCGGTTGTTGCCGTCTGATAGCCAGCGGTGAGGAATAAGCCCCAGTGAAATCGGTACGTTTCGCCGCGGCCGAAGAGGAGGATGTAGAGGGAGTATGGTTCTAGAATGAGCGGGTCGGCGGGAGTGGTCATTCTCTTTTCTCCCCCCGTTATTTTTAAATTCCCTTTTTCGGTTCCCTCTTGTGGTTATCTTCTTTTTTCGGATGGTTATAGATGTGAAAAGAATAAATTTTATTTAAAACCAAATGGCAATGAACGAAACGAAATGAACCAATGAATTGAATGAATTTGCTTTCCCTCTTATGGATTCAGACTCGTCCAACGTTGTTTTTTTTTTATAAAAAAAAGAAAAATAATAATAATAGAAAGAAAGAGAAAAAGAAAAAGCTATTCTTTGAAGCAAGAGAGAGAAAAAAGAAATTGGGGGAATTTGAGGATTTTGGGGCGGTCGTGCCGGAGATATTCAATAGTTCATCGACAACGGGTCCTTTGGAAAGATGAAGGGGAGAGGTTTACATCCATATTTCGATTTTTAATTTGTCCTTCTTTCCTGGGTTCTTCCGATTCATCATACACAAGAGGTACGGCGGGGGAAGATGTGATGCGGTAGGGGAGAGGAGAGGGGGAGGGGAGGAGAGGAGGGAGAGAGAGAGAGAGAGACAGAGCCGGATTCTTCCTCGCGCAAATGCCCAACGTCCAACATAGCGGGGTAACTTAACCCTCACGAGGTTTGGCGAAGAGAAATAGGCGCCCTTTTTATTCTTTATTAGGGGGGAAAAAGCGCCAATCGTAGATCGTTCGTCCCACAATTTGCGGCGGCTAACTCGCTACTCGGGAAAAATGAAAAGCAGTAATTTCTATACGTTTGGACATCAAGGTAATGGATACTTTGCTATTCTTAGAGGGCTTGGGAGGCAAAGGAAACGAACTAATGTCCAATCAGTCATCAAATCAAAGGATGCAAAGAGCAGGGAAGGTGTTTATGCATATATGTCTGCATGAAGTTATGCAATAATATTCATAGTTAGTGAACAATTTTATTTTGGGAATGGAGGGCGATGGCTGAGGGACATTGGTATCTGCTAAGATTGCTAAGTGTTTTAGTACAAATGCTATATCTAAATGACACAAGAAAACGTACAAACGTATGATATGATGATGATATGGCATGTGAAATATCCAAGATCGTGTACACTTTGATACTATATGAAGATTTGAAGAAATGAGAAAAGTTAACTTGGAATATGATAGAGAAGAGCGTGTGTAAGCTGTATATACATTATACCATCCAAAAAGCAAATCTCTCTTTAATAATAAGAATGGTGAAATACTGATAATACACAATCAAATGAACACTTCCAAATCCCCACATGGAGAAAACGGAATCATTCGCCGATTCTGAACAAAAAATAAAGGTAAGAGAACGTAAAAGAAAAACAAATCAATTGGTATTTGGTATCTCAAATCCACATTTTTTGCACGAAACCCCAATGATAATAGCCGTAAATAATAGTAATCACAGAAAATGCCAAAAGAATATCACGATGGGCAAAAGAAGCCAAAATGGAAACAATAAAAATATTATATATATCATATATATATATATATATCAGTAAGATTCGTAATGCTGATAACCCCCCAGATGATTGTGATCATGGGGCGCAACGTAGTGGGCCTGGTACGGATGGTTCTCGTATGAAAAATCCGCAGTAGCCATAAGAGGGTTCACGATGCCCTGTGGCATCCGTTGGCGGGGCGGAGTGGTAGTTGGACCGCGCCCTCCACTTGCGTTGGGATTATGCGGGCCGGATTTCAGAAGTGATGACGAGAGTAATGATGGCGCGGACGAGCCTGGTGCTGTGGAAGCGGAAGCTTGCAGCTGTCGCGGGGAGGAGTTATTATGATTATTATTATGATTGTTGGCGTTGTTGTTATTGTTATTATTGTTATTATGACTCCATCCCCACTTCTCCATAAGTTCAGTGCGCAAGAAGGCCACCTGCCAACCCGTCTCTTTGATGATTTTGTCGATGATTTGTAGGACTTCTTCCTGTGCTTGTCGGTTTGTCAAGCATTCTGCGGCAATGGCAAGGCAGCGGAGGGAAACGCTGGCGACGCCTCTGTTATTGTTTTGAAGTAAGTGGACTGTTGTCGTAGATATATATATATTGGATCGATTAAAGTAAAGAATCCGAAGTGTAAGCGTACCTGTCTTTCACATGCGCCACGATTCCGCAAATATCATGCGCGTGGCTCTGCTGCATCGCCATCATATTCTCGCTGTACTCGGATTCCGTGGGGTGGATTTTCGCAAGCAGACAGCAGGCTGTGTGGTAAAACAGCCGACCTACGACGGCAGTGCGTTTAATAAGCCTGGAAAGGGAGGGAATAGTCAGTATAAAAAGACGTAATTCAACAGAATTGGCTAATGCACGCGAGTCGTAGACGGTTTTATAAACTAACCAAACCTCCGGGAACGACGACTTGGAGCTTGTCTGCCAAGGCTGTAAGTAACCAAGCGGCATCATTGAGCGCGGTACGCATCTCGCCCACTCGTCACACCACCCCCTATACGTATTCCATTCCTGGATCCGCTGGTTCAGTCGCAAATCATGCGCGGCTCGATCTGGGTCCTGGAAATGCGGAATCGTTGATCTAAAATTGGCGATTTTCGCACATATGTACACCATCCGATGGGTCCACAGCTCTTCATCGCCCGTGATAGCATTCTGCGACGCGGTCATGTTCATATCTATATCCCAGGTATCCGGATCCCAGGCCATTCTCCAGTTGAAATGGAGACAGCTCAATAACTCCATGCCAACATTAAGCCAGAAGCAAGCGCTTCCTATCCCAACACTTTTGGCATCCCAGCGGCACTCCTTAATGAGGGCCCGGGCGCCCGCGATATGGTTCATCCGCTGCATCGCCTTTTCACACATTATTTCGTAAACGTTAAGAATTACCGCTGTCGTGGCACATAAGACTGTATCGCGATTGGGGTTTTGCAAACAGGTAAGGAGATCACGCGTAGAAGTGTTGTAATAATACAGAGCCTTGTCTTCGCCGTATGATGGATTAACCAAAAACAGGTGCCGTGCGCCGCATGCCATAAACGCATTCAAAAGCATAGGTTCGTTAAGAGCATGGTATGGTAGGATATGAGAAAACTAGGTAGATATATTAGCGACGTCTTAATCAGCGTTGTGGAGGCGAATGACAGGGAGGGGGAGATGTTTACATGTTTTTTCGAGTCCATCGAGTCCATCCATAGCCCAACTTCCTCTACGAAAACTTGCATGAGTAGAACTTCCTCTGCACTCTCCAGACAGTGTTTGACATTTCCGGGAGGTCCTAGATTAGATTTCAGAGAATTGAATGGAGAATGTGTTAGAGGGTGGTTAGAAAATGTTGGGTTAGAGTGGTGGTCTGTTTGAGGGGTATGTTGGAAAATGGGCTCAGTCATTTCCGGTTGTTGCGACTCGGGATAGTTAGGAAGCAGAGGAGCAGCATGCGAAAGGCTCTGATGCGAAAGGGATGGTGCTCCCATGATATCAGGGAAATTGTAGGCGGACGGGTGAGGCACTGGTTTTCGAGAGGCAGAGGGGCCATCTTTCCTTAGGCGGGGATACCGCTCAAAACCCCCCCGATATTCCGAAGCAATCTCACGAGATTCGTCGTGAAAGTTAACCTGCCAGTCATGCGTGAATGGCGCTGCAAATGGTGGTGCTGCGACATGAGTGTCAATAAAGTTCAGTCGCACGCCACGCTTACACTGTCGGTCCGACTTTTGGCAGTTTTGACATCGAGGAAGCGTCTCATCGCATTTGAGATGTCGTTCTCTACACGTCAGACATCCCGTCCGTACACGTTTGGGTTTTTGCGTATTCATCTGGCCTGAGGCATTCGCAGCCCTTGTCGCAGCGTTACCCGGACCAGAACTCGTGCTGTCTCCACCGCAGACATTCTTCGGTTTTTGTTGCCGCGGTTGGGTATTGAAATTCGTAGCTGCTTTCGCAGCTATCCGGTAAGTGTCGCCATTTACAGGATAATCCCCCTCAGCCGCTGTAGCGGCAGGCGCAGCCAAGTTCAGAGGAATTTCGAATTCTGGTTGCGCGAGGACGTTTCCATCAACTGTTGATGCCATCGGATTGGTATATAACCAGACAATGAATCTGAATATTCCCAGGAAATGGTATCCGTTATAGTGCCTGGAGCGCGGCCGGGCGCTCTAAAACCCGTGCCTTTTCAAGACCTCATGTGGGCACTGTATCGGGGCAACTGAATATACCAGCAATAGGGGAGTGAGTATTGGCGGGTCCTGTTTTCTACAGCACTTAGGAATAGCAGGAATGGTCGAACGGGGAGGCGGCGTCGAGGTTTATCAGCCTTAAAAACTATCGATCCTCGTTAATGAGTCGTTATAGGAATTGCAACCGGGAAGGTGAGGTTAGGGCGGAGCGGAGAAGGTGCCGGCCCGCGGGACAGTCGCGAGAATGAGCGTAGGGGGGTTAGATCGAGAGAAGGCGAGGAATTGCAGCAATTATGTACCAATATTTACCTATCAAATGAATATCTGTTAGCACCTATGAGAGGTTTAGAAATATAAAAAACAAGGTGAAGTCATCAGCACCGGCACCGAGGTTCGGCGGATCGGAGCAATCGGGTTCGTTGTACGTGGAAGAAAAGTAATTACTCGCCTAGATGGTAGGATAGCTGCTGCGGAGATGATACATGGAGCTATACATCAGAAGCTCATATATTCTGTAGGTTTGCGATTGTTGTTGTTTGGCCGGTCGGCTTGTTCGTTGTTGTAGGGGCTTAAATAAACGATAAACGGTGGGAGGTGGAGGGGTTGAGCGCTGTGATCGTCACCCGCCGCTGGGTTTGGGCGGAGCTGCAGGAACTGCAGGAACGAACGGAACAGCGATCTCTCCCTCCCCCCCTTGTCTGGCCGCGAGGCCACAATTAGTGCAATACCATTTTAGTGAAACAACTCAGCTGTTTAACTGCACGTGCCTTCCCTTAGTTACCCTCATCACTTCTGCGGCCGCCGCTGTGGCAACCTAGTTACCTAGATCACATGCCCCACTATTTTATCCATACCGGAAAAGCTAAGGGTTAACTATAACTATTACACGACCGGATTATGGTTGTTCCACCATTTCAATCAGCAACAACATTGTTATTAATATTATTATTATTCTGTTGGTGATTACTACACCTACTCTAGTCACGTGCCACCAAAACCCTATTTAGTGTAACTCGCGTAGATAGATTACATATAACATAATAATGTTATTCTTTAAAAGGTTATAAAGCTCTTATTAAGCTAATGAAAACTGCTGAAATAACATACTAACTATATCTTCATATATTATTACATGTGTCTAAATATCTTTTATAATTAATTAAACTTATAATGAATCTAAGATCAGATGAAAAGTCTGACTTAATAAAAGAATATATATCTTTAAGATGAAGAAATGAGAAAATATCAGAGTAGTAAATATAAGATTATAAATTACTATTAATATTAATAATAAATCAGAAGATAGCTCTTAGAGTATTTAAATTAGATAAAATTATTATAAAAAAACAGTCTGATAAGTTTAATAATAAATATAAAGACTTAGTTAAAGATATCTGTAAGATATTAAATAATATAAGAGACTTAAGTAACTGAAATAATAATAGCTTAGTAAGTAAGAAAACTTATATAAGACTAGAAATTACAAGATATCAGTATAAGATTAAGTGAATAAAGATCAGTAGAAATAACTCTATAGATAATAAAATAAAAGCAGATTTAATAGAATATCTTTAATAGAAAAAGAAGATATCTATTATAATAAAAGTTTTCAAAGAATTTAGAAGCTAAGTAAGACTTATTAAAACATTAATAGTTCTTACTAAATTTATTAATTACTTAATATAAAAAGAGAAAATTCTCTTAACTGCAGAACAGTCTGAAACTAATAATATTTTTAAAGATAATAATTTTAATAAGAATACTACTATAAATATATAATATTTCTGAAAAGAATATAATTTTTAATTATATAATTATATATAATCTGTAATTATCTTACAGATTAAGACTTATTTCACTATACTTAAGAAGTTTAAATTATCAGCTTATACTTTATAAACTATTATAAAGAATAACTTTTCTAAGAGATCTGCTATATACAGAACTTATTTATTTAAAGAGCTTATTAAAATAATTTTTAAAAGTAAAGAATATAACAGAGCTTTTATTAAATAATAAATTATTATAAGAACTGACTATATATATCTAGAATATAAGATCTCAAATATTATATTTTTCAACAGACTGCTTATAGAAGTTAACAGAGATTAAGTCTTATTTATAAGAAATTGAATGAATTAAATTGACAAGAATAATATTCAACTCTTAGAGAATGATTTTATAAGTTTATACTGTGATATTCTTTTACAGCTCTCTGCTATTATAACGGGCTGCGTCTGATCAATTATATAGACTATTCTGTTATACTTCATAGATTTCTGCTAAAAGCTCTGATTCTTGATCACTGATTCTTAGCTGAAAACCTACAGAATTTCTATTCTTTCACTCTGAAGCTTCATCATATACACATATAAATATTTACTTCAATTGCTGATTTCTGCACTTTCTCTTTCTTTTCCTTTTCTAATGTTTTTCACTTTGTTATATAAGACTTATATATTATACTGATCTATTCAGTATAGACTTCTTATACTTAAAAAACATTCATCATCTTCTTATTAGAAATAATTACTTATTAAAAAGATATTCAAACACATAACAATATATAAGAAATAGAAAAATAATCAATCAGTTAAGCAGATACTGAGTTCACAGATAAAAGCTTACTCATCAGTCACTCTGACTCTGTAATAAAATCTTATAAAGAGAATATCAGTGAAAGATCTGAGAGTTCTAATACTCTAGATATATAAGATATTTATACAATTATACTTCTTTAGATTTCACAGATATTATATATTCAATAAACAACATGTCTACTGATAATATAAGAGAACTCTTAAATATAAGTATAGATGCAGTGTTACAATAACTCTGAGTAATATTGAAATTATAACAGTAATAGATAGCTGATATACATGTGACTTAACAACAATATTAATATAAGAAAATTTAATAATTATCTTAACTAAAAACCTCTGTATAAGTAATTTCAATATTAATTAAATCAGATATAAATATATAAGTACTGAAGAAATATTTAAATACTTCTATATATTTTAATACTTCTGATCTCACTCTCTATTCATTATAAAGATTAGAAATACTTATGAAACTAAGTGTAGATAAAGATATCATTAATTCATTAACTAATTAAGATTAGTATATCAATAATCAATCAAAGAATTGTGTAAGACAGAAGTTTTATTCATGAATAAAAGCATGTGAATCAGTATTACATATATCTGATAATATTATCAATCATCTTAATATTCTGTTCTGAGACACTGCTATATAACAGAAGATATTAGATTGATTATAAAGTACTTAATAAAGAAATACTTCTCTTACAACATTTATTCCTGATTTCAATATCAAGATTCTAGAAGCAGATGATCAATCTTGAGAGAATAGAATGAAGATTAACATACTTAAGAAAACACTAACTTTTGAACTTCTACAGACTCTTATAAGTATAGATAAAGATCAGACTTATGAAGATTTCTGTATACAACTCTGAACATTAAATAACTATCTCATCAAGCTTAAGAGTATACAGAACAGCAGTAAAAGATATTATATCTCAGTCACTCATATATCTGCACTGAAGAATAACAATGCAGATGCTATGAATTAAGTGAACTCAAATATCTATATATAAACAAGAATTTTCACTGTTTAAACAGGCTTCTGAGTCTCTGAGATCACTCTCAAAGAAGTCACTAATTGATATTAATAAGAGATATATATCAATTGTAACTGATCAGAACATATCACTTTCAACTACTAATCAGCCTACATATCTTCTCACTTAAGAGAAAGATTAGTATCTTTTTATTCAAAGAATGAATCAGTGTCTATTCATATTAATCACATTGCATTGAAGAAAGATTCAGAAGACAACTATGAAGATATTTCAATGAAATAGAGAAAAGATTAACTTCTGTTCAAATTCACAAACAGAAGCTTAAAGAGGTTAGATAATAATAATTTAAAGAGAAAATAACAATGAATACAATTTTTATATCTACTGTGATTAATAATATGTATAATATAAAAGTCATGATAGACAGCAGTCTATGTTATTATATAATGATTAAATCTTCAGTTATAAGATATTATAATCTTCAGTATATCTTCTTATTAAAATCTCAACTTCTTACAGAATTTGATGATCTTAAAGATGTTTGCATTCATTATATAATAAAGCTAAACATAGATGTTAAGAGATATCAATATAAAGAAGTTATTATTATTATTATTATTATTCTTCAATTATAGATGTATGCAGTCAGAGACTATAACATCTACCTGAGAATCTTTAGTTCTCAGAGTTTTTTCTATATCTATAGAGTCAACTATTATATATTTATCAATTTCAAATATACAAAATCAGAAAATTTCAGCTCAGAATATAAAAACTGTTTATAAATTACAGTATTTCAACACCTTCTGATAGTTTGAAATCATTTGAAAATATTATGATGAAAGAAAAGAGAACATAGTCTTAAAGATAGACACATTAAATAGATAGAGAAAAGAACAGAAGAAAACAAGTACAGTAAAGAGAGCTACAGAACAAGATCTCTGCAGTTTACACCTTAAGCTATATACATATTTTAACACTCTATATAACTGATCACTGCCTCTGTTCTCTCAGGCCTGCTTCAGGAATTATCATTCTTCTTAAAGAGCTGCTGCTCAGCTAGCTTCTGTAACTAGCTTATTCATAAGTGAGATTCTCACTAAGAATAACATCAGAGCTACTCAATTCTAGTTAAGTCTCTAATCTTTCAGCTGTCAATCTTGGCATTTCAGCCTATCAATTGGCTGTCACAGTCTTGCTTACACTAACCACCTATTAAGGGTGCCTAGGCCTTGTCTCACCTAGGTTCTTGCTAGGCTCAGAGTGTTCTAATTGAATAGTTTTTAAATCTCATTCCCTGGAAGTGAGTGCCTAGAGTGAGAGGGATGAGGCCTGGCCAGTTAAGCTTGATAATGATTCACTATTCTGTGAACACTCTAGACCTCAATCACTCTAGTACTGATCTAACTTGAAGCATCTGAGAAGCTGTTAACTCTAAGATCAGTGAGAATTAGCACCTGGGGATCTCTGAGATGAACATCTTAAGCTTGATGATGATTTGCTATAGTGCATCTGAGGGCCTCTGATACTGTTTTATGACTTAACAGTGAAAGCTGTGGTTAAGATGGCTCTTGCAGGGTTCGAACCTGCCCTCTCTTGGCATTCATTCCCCGGAGGGAAGGCCGCTAATTGAGGCTCCATGATAGCGTAGTTAACCACTACGCCACCGGGTCAATATAAAGAAGTCTATGCATATGAAGTTAATAATCTTGATTATAATCTTATATTAGAACTTGTCTGACTATCTGAATAAGACATCTTATTGAATACTTAAAACAGAAGCTTAATATTTTCTAATAATAATAGAATTCATGAAGATAATATTTACAAGACTATAAATCTGACACAGATCTCTGTCAATGCTTATGAAATACTCTGAAAAAGAAGTTACTGACAGAATCACTGATAAGATCATTGATAGCAGAATCATGTAATAATCTACTCTATCAGTCTGACTAATATTAAAAAATCTCTAGAGAAGTTATCTTATATTATAATAATAGATTCTTATACAAAACTCTCTTAATAATATCATGAATATCTAGATGTCTTCTGATAAGATAATAATGTTACAAATCTATCTTTCTTACAAGATTCAGAAGTGAATCACAGTATCAAGTTAAAAAAGAAAATGATAAAGATCTTAAATTATTATGAGATTTTCTTTATAATATATTCTGAGATGAACTTCTTCTTCTTCAGAAGACACTTAATAATCTGTTGAATAAAGAATTTATATACATTAGTAACTTCTCTATCACAGCTTTTATTCTTTTTGCAAAGAAATCAGATGAAGAACTCTGATTCTGTGTAAACTATTAAGATCTGAATAGATTGATAAAGAAAGATCATTATTTCTTATCTCTCAGCAATGAAACTCTAGCATATATCAGATAAGTTTAATAATTTACAAAGCTAGATATTATCACTGCATTTCATAAGATTTGTATTATTAAAGAAGATGAATAGCTTACAGTATTCTGAACATATTATAGTCTCTTTGAATAAGTAGTCACATTCTTTGAACTGACTAATGCTCTCAGTACATTTCAGAAGTATATCAACTGAGCACTCTGAGATTTTCTTGATAAGTTTGTATCTATATATCTAGATGACATTCTCATCTTTATCAATGAATTCAGAAAGAAATATCAAGAATATATACAGAGAGTATTATAATAATTATAAGAAGCAGAACTATTAATAGATATTAATAAGTATAATTTCAAAGTTAAGAGTATAAAATACCTAGATTTTATCATAGAAGCTGATAAGAGAATTTGAATAAATTCTGAGAAGATCTTCATCATTCTCAAATGAAAAGCTTCATATACTGTGAAAGATGTACAAAGCTTTATCAGATTTACTAACTTCTATCAGTAATTTATACAAAACTTCTCAGATATTACAAGGTCACTTACAGAACTTATTAAGAAGAACTCAGTATTTTAGTAATCAGTGAATACTGAAGCTGTATTTATATAGATGAAGAAGATGTTCATTAATATCTCTCTACTAATAATATTTAATTCTGATTGTAAGATAGTTATTAAAGCTGATTTCTCTGACTATATCACAGAAGAAGCTATATTATAATATAATAATAAAGATGTCTTATAATTATGCATCTTCATGTCTAAGAAACTGAGTTCTGCTGAATGCAATTATGAGATCTATGATAAGAAGCTTCTTATAATTATACACTATCTAGAAGAATGAGACTCTGAACTCTGAAGTGTTTTCAAATTTAAGATAATCATAGATTATAAGAATCTCAAGTATTTCATAATTATCTGTAAGCTTACTGAATATCAGATACAATGATCTGAACTATTAAGCTGTTTTCATTTCACTATACACTATTACTCTGATAGTCAGAACTCAATAACAGACACTCTCTTATAATGAGAGTAAGATATATTATCTGATGTAATAGATACATATTGAATGAACTGAGAACATCAGCTCTTGAATCTGAAGATATTAGTTAACTATAATGACATCACTCATGATACTATATATACTTTATTAATCAGAATATCTTCTGAATCTACACTGAATAAATTGTGATATATAACAGCTCAAACTGATGAACTTCTTTAAGCACTCACTGAAGCAGTATATCAAGAAGTACTCTGATTCTCTTCAGAACTATATATAAGAACTGATATCTCAGAATGCTCAATTAATAATAATAACACTCTGTGATTTCATGAATAACACTGAGTCTCTCACTCTGAACTCTTATACATCTGAATAATATAAGAGATGCATGATTCTTTTATAATCAGTTATTCAGATTATAAATAACTGTATTAAATAATCTCTTAAGAGTTCTACTGATCTGAGATATTAAACAGCATCAGATATTTTATCTGAAACTGCAACTATTATTCTTTCATCATTATGTAAATGAACTGTAGAAAAGATCTGCTGAAATCACTCAATATCTCTAATAGAATCTGATAAGATATAATAATTGACTTCACTATTAATCTCTCTAAGAGTAAGAGTTATAGAAACATTCTGATCATTATGAATCAATTAAGTAAAGATATAATATTGAAATCTTGTAATAAGATGAATACTGAATAAGTCACTGAAGTCTTTCTACAGAGCTCATTCTATCAGATACATGAATTACTGAGATCTATATTATCAGATTAGAGCTGTCAATTTATAAGCACTCTCTGAATAAGAATCTGTCAAGTTCTCAAGATTATATACTATTTATTAACTGTCTATCACTCTGAGACTGATAATGCATCAGAATAGATAATTCAGACTATAAAGAATTATTTTCATAAGTTCTGCAACTACTTATAAGATGATTAACATGATCTTCTTTTATATATAGAGATTGCTATCAACAGCTGAGATGCTGTTTTAACAGATATAAGCTCATTCTTTCTTATATATAATTATCATATGAAAGTGTTGAATCTTCTAGAGATTATACAGTTTACACTGAAGTTCTGCAGTTTAATTCAGATTGCTGATAATATAGTAATAAAGCTTCAAGATATCTGTGACTGAGTAGAAGTCTTCATGATAAGTACTAAACAAGATCAAGAAGATTAAATCAATATCTGATAAGATTTCACAGAGCAGTATAAGATAGAAGATCTTATATAATTGAATTTTAGAAATATATAAATCACACACTCATCTTATACATTGAATTATTATCATGTGAAATACACAGTGATAGAAGTTCTAGACAGTCATAATTACTGTCTGAATACTCTGTCAGAAATTTATAATGTGTTTCACACAAGCTTGCTCTGCTGTGCTGTCACTGACTCATTCTCTTCTTAACTGACTTTCAACTGACAGCTGCCAGAAATCATAGAAGAAGATAATGAACTTGAGTGAGAGATTGAGAATATTCTTGATAAGAGATTCTGTGACTGCAGCTGATAATATCTGATAAAATAAGTCAGCTATAATTGCCTGACCTGAACTCTAAGTTTCATGTTATCTGAGACTGCGGCTCTTGACTGATGAGAATTACATACAATCAGAAAAGAGAGAAACTAATATAACAGACTGTCTCTGATCAATCATATAGACTATTCTGTTATACTTTATAGATTTCTACTGAAAGCTTCAATTCTCAGTCACTGATTCTCAGCTGAAAATCTACAGAATTTCTATTCTTTCACTCTGAAGCTTCACTGTGTACACATATAAATATTCACTTCAATCACTGATTCTCACACTTTCTCTTTCTTTTCCTTTTCTAATGTTTTTTACTTTGTTATATAAGATCTATATATTATACTGATCTATTCAGCGTAGGCCTCTTACAGCTATAAATGAAGTAAATACTAATGTATCTAGAAATTCTATTAATAATATACAAGATAAGAATAAGAAAGACAAGAATAAAGAGAAAGATAATAATAATAATAAGAACACTGAATTCAAATCTAAATGTAGAAATAATAACATGAGAATCTGCTATTATTATTAAAAGATTGATTATATTCAGACTGACTGTTAAAAGAAATATTCTGAGAAATATTCTTTAAATTCAAATTTCAATATAAATAGAAATAAGAATAAAGATAAGAATACAGAGAATACAGATACTACTTCTATTTATTTACAATATTATAAAGTAAGTATTTTATATCAAAGAAAAGATCTATATAAGTAATTAAATAGAAAAAGATATCTAAATTCTAGACTCTGAATCAGATACTTATATCACATCTTACAGAGATCTTGTTATAATAAAACCTTAGAAGATGAAAGTAATATTAAAAATAACAGATAAAATGATAGTTCTCACTGCAGCTATAGAAGATATGAAGATTTCAGTGAAAGAGATAAATATACTGTTAAATAATATCTGCTATATTCTGAAGTTAGAAGTGAATTTTATAAGTATAAATAAGCTTATACATCAGAGTTATATCTATAAGCAGTTAATATATAAGAATAATTATACTATATTGATTATATCTTCTGATCATATATTCTCATTTATAATAAGATTAAATGAGAATGATATCTATGAGATGAAAAGACTGATTATATACAGAGACTTAATTCAGTTTACTATACTTAATAATGATTTTGAATCTGTAAATATATTACAAGTGAAAGATAATATAATGTTGACACTATCTAATAGAAATAATACAAAGATTATAGAACTTATAATAATGTAATAATATTAAAAGCTAGAATATTTAAATTCTGTGAATATAGTAAAAATGATGATAGATTCACATCTAGAAATGAGAATTATTAGTCAATAAGCTTTATCATTCTGCAAAGTCTGTATTTAGATAAAAATAACATATTCAATCTTCATATCTATAACATAAGCTATTAAGCTGATAATGAGATTCTTCATCAATCTGACAGAGAGTGAAAAAACACTTTTCAACAGAAATGACATTTTCACTAGAGAAGATATAAGCTATTAATTGAATATAATAGATGATGTAATCTGATATAGATAAGTAATTCTTATAATAAGAAAGAGAAAATCTACTGCAAGATTAATGAACTTTATCACAGATATTGAGATAACTATAGAATATTAAGTTGAAACTCTACACTGAGATGATGAAGAAGAGTTTAAAAGTCAAGAACTTAAGACCTACTGTCAGAGTAAAGAAATAGTATATGAAATAACTACATCTGACACATCACAATCAAATAACTCAGTGAAACACATGAATTGAATAGTTATAGAAAAGATATGAAGTCTACTATTTAATAGTAAATTAAAAAGAGCACTTTGAGATGAAGTAATACAAGTCACAATTATAATAATTAACACCTTCTCAATATTAATAAAGATATTTAGATGTAAGAAAGAAATATCACTTACATCTTTTAAAGCTTGAACTAAGATGCAATCTTCTGTTCATTGAATACAGAGATGAGAGTACAAGATCTATAAGAAGAATTTAAAAGTGCTAAATAAGCTCACAGATAGAACTGACAGTAAGAAATAACAGCTAATTAAATATCAAGAATTATATTAATATTATGTGTGAGATTCTATTGCATAATGTCTTGAGATTGCACAAGATATTATATTTGATAAAGCTCTTGATATGAGTGCAAATACACCTGTAAATACAGTGAGAGAATTCAATAAATTATCTAATAAATTGAACATTTTAAATATTAGAGAGAGATAACAACACTGCCTTCTGAAAAGACTTATAAAGAATAAATCAGATGTTTTAAAGATGATTATTAATGAAAACTTACTGAATGTAATTAATTCAATCTATCTTCTAGATAATAAGAAATAGCTTGTTATGAATAAAGAGTTCAAAGACTCTGTTAATAAGAATAATTCTGTTTTAAGTATTCTGACAGACTGCTCAACTACACTGACAGAAGTCAAGAGAAGCTCAGACTGAGACTATTAACATAAGACAATGAAAAAGAAGATTAAAATATTTGAATAGAAGAAGACATATATTATTATTGAAAAGATCTCAGAAATGAATATTCTTATAGATAAATAAGTATATAATTAAGAATTCAATAATAAGAGAGAAATCATCTGCTTTAGAGCTTGCTAAGTGATTAGAGAGTTCTTATAACAGTAGAGTATTTATTATATAAGATTATATACTGCAGTAATATCAGAGTCTACATTACATAGTTTATTTACTATATCAACTGTTAAAGAATGAAAATCAATTACAATCAACTTCAAATATTCATATCTTAATGAATATTTATTTAAAACTATTCTAAACAACAGAATGATTATTATTATTATTATTATTCTTCAATTATAGATGTATGCAGTCAGAGACTATAACATCTATCTGAGAACCTTTAGTTCTCAGGGTTTTTCCTATATCTATAGAGTCAACTATTATACATTTATTAATTTCAGATATGCAAAATCAGAAAATTTCAGCTCAGAATACAAAAACTGTTTACAAATTGCAGTATTTCAACATCTTCTGATACTTTGAAATCATTTGAAAATATCATAACAAAGGAAAAAAGAACATAGTCTTAAAGATAGACACATTAAATAGATAGATAGAAAAGAACAGAAAGAAACAAGTACAGTAAAGAGAGACTATAATAAAATAAAATTATTAAAAAATAGTGTATAGCTGTTTTAACAGACTATATCTAATTAATTTCCGTCTCTTCATATTCAGATACTTCTGAATTCACTCATTTTCTTGTAGCTGCTTGAGTTTCTGATAGAAAGTCTATTAAGTATTTAATTCCTGTCTCAGTTGAGAATAAGAACCTTATATTTAATTGATTTAAATCATACTTCTTCTTTAATCTGACTCTGATATTATTGTATAATGCACAATGTATTACAATATACTCAGGATTCTCATTTGTATTGCAGAATGAGCACTCTGTTGAATCAAATCTATCATCAAATCTTTGTATATAGGATTTGAAATAATCATGTTCTAGTTTTAGCTGAATTATGAATGAGAATATTTTCTTTTTGCATTTACTTGAACAAGATTTCCACTTTGATTTTGTCTCAAATCTTGAATAATGTATGCTCTTCTTTTATTTCTGCCAGCTTTCATTTCACTTGTTTAAACAAGATTCTTTTATCTTTCTCTTTATGAAAGACCAGGACACTGTTTTTTGAATAGATCTGCTTAATTCTGAACTCTTTTTTGCAGCTGAATCAGTCAATTCATTGCCATGAATATTCATATGAGCAGGAACTCAATGCAGATGAATTATCAGTTTAGATGTTCTTCTCTTTTGAATTTTCAAAACAGAGTTTAAAATCAGATCAAGATTCATTTGATCATTATAAATCTGACTATTTCTAAGTCTTTTTAAAGCAGCTTGACTATCAGAGAATATCCATGTCTCTTGCAAACTATTTCCTCTTTTATAAGATTTTATTTCAATGAGTTTGAAAGCTTTCACTATTGCAAATAGTTCAGCATCAAAGACTTCAGATTCACAGCCTAAAGTTCAGAAATCTGAGATAAAATTGATATTATCTTCAGTATAAGCAATGTCTGCATCTAATCTATTCAAATTCTCATTATTTGAGCCATCTGAGTAAATCAGAATAGAGTCTTTTATATTGATTATAGAGATCTTCTTCAAATGCTGTTCATATTCTCTCTCTTTAGACAGTTTACTTATTTATAAGTCTATGAGAGATTTCAGCTTTTCTCTCCAGAGAGATATCTTCTCATGATCAATTTTCTTAACATTTAATGAAGAAAATTGATTCTTAATAAGTGAACATAGTCTATACAGTTGAGAGGGCATTTTCTTTAAAGTATTATTCTCATTTCAATCAAGAAATCTATTTCAATCCAGTTCATTTCCTGAGTTAACTGATGGAAATGAAGAAGAGAGTCTTTCTCTGATTATATGATTTAAGCTCATCTTTATGACTCTCAGAGCATAGTTCATACAGGTCTTTTCAAATTGAATAGCAGGAGATGGAATTGAGGCTTTAATTTCCATTGCTTTAATAGGAGATGATTTGAATGCTCTCAGAATTCTTCTCAAAGCTCTGTTTTATAGACTTTGAAACAGTTCAGTGAAGTTATCTTGATTGTTTCATCAAACTTGAACTTCATAATCAGCTACTGAGGTAATACAGGCTATGTATAACTGTCTTATAGCCTGAAAAGATAGACCTCTCTCAGTATTTGATAGTCTGATTATACTATTCAGTAGTCTCTCTGCCTTGATAATTCTTTGTTATTATTATTATTATTCTTCAATTATAGATGTATGCAGTCAGAGACTATGACATCTACCTGAGAACTTTTAATTCTCAGGGTTTTTCCTATATCTGTAAGGTTAACTATTATACATTCATCAATTTCAGATATGCAAAATCAGAAAATTCCAGCTCAGAATACAAAAACTGTTTACAAATTGCAGTGTTTTAACATCATCTCATACTTTGAAATCATTTGACAATATCATGACAAAGGAAAAGAGAACACAGTCTTAAAGATAGACACATTAAATAGATAGACAGAAAGAAATTGAAAGAAAAAGATAAAATAAAGAAAGACTGTAATAAAACAAATTATTAAAAGATAGTATATAGCTGTTTTAACAGACTATATCTGGTTGATTTCCTCCTCTTCATATTCAGTTAATTCTGAATTTAGCTATTTTCTTGTAGCTGCTTGAGTTTCTGATAGAAAGTCTATTAAGTATTTAATTCCTGTCTCAGTTGAGAATAAGAATCTCATATTTAATTGATTTAGATCATACTTCTCTTTCAATCTGACTCTGAGACTATTGTATAATGCACAGTGCATTACAATATACTCAGGATTCTCATTTATATTGCAGAATGAGCATTCTATTGAGTCAAATCTATCATCAAATCTTTGTATATAAGATTTGAAATAGCCATGTTCTAGTTTCAGCTGTATTATAGATGAGAATATTTTCTTTTTACATTTAATTGAACAAGATTTTCACTTGGGTTTTATTTTAAATCTTGAATAATATATACTCTTCTTTTGTTTCTGCCAGCTTTCATTTCACTTGTCTAAACAAGATTCTTTTATTTTTCTCTTTATAAAAGACCAGAACATAATTTTTTGAATAGATCTGCTTAATTCTGCACTCTTTTTTGCAGCTGAATCAGCCAATTCATTGCCATGAATATTCATATGAGCAGGAACTCAGTGCAGATAAATTATCAGCTTTGATATTCTTCTCTTTTGAATTTTTAAAATAGAGTTTAAGATCAGTTCAAGATTCATTTGATCATTATAAATCTGACTATTTCTAAGTCTTTTTAAAGCAGCTTGACTATCAGAGAATATTCATATCTCTTTCAAACAATTTTCTCTTTTATAAGATTTTATTTCAATGAGTTTGAAAGCTTTCACTATTACAAATAGTTCAGTATCAAAGACTTCACATTCAGAGCCTAGATTTCAGAAATCTGAGATAAAATTGATATTATCTTCAGTATAAGCAATGCCTGCATCTAATCTATTCAAGTTCTCATTTTTTGAGTCATCTGAATAAATCAGAATAGAGTCTTTTATATTGATTATAGAAATTCTCTTTAAATACTGTTCATATTCTTTCTCTTTTGATAGTTCACTTATTTGTAAGTTTATAAGAGATTCAAGCTTTTCTCTTCAGAGAGATAACTTCTCATGATCAACTTTTTCAACATTTAAAGAAGAAAATTGATTTTTAATCAGAGAGCATAGTCTGTACTTATTATTATTATTATTATTCTTTCATTATACTCATATGCAAGCGGAGCTTATGATGAGTCCTTGCGTGATGTTAAATACAGGTCAAGTGTTGGTTATACAGAAGGAAATACAGGTGTTGAGATCACGCCAAGATAACAAGAACATAGGAAAATACAAAGGAGTGACAATTAGATACATGTGATAATAACTTCCCAGCCCAGGAACATAGAGCAATTCATTGAAGCGATTTGTACACCTCTGTATTTATTAGAAACCTGAGGTGCTTGAGTTCTGGATTTAATGTATCCCCTGCGGGTTTCGAACCCACGCGCCTTGATTTCCCACGCCAAGGTGCTACCGGGTGGCCGCATTAACCATTCGGCCATCAGGGCGCATAGTCTGTACAGTTGAGAAGGCATTTTCTTTAAAGAATTATTTTCATTTCAATCAAGAAATCTATTTCAATCCAGTTCATTTCCAGAGTTAATTAATGAAAATGAAGAAGAGACTCTTTCTCTGATTATATGATTTAAGCTCATCTTTACAACTCTCAGAGTATAGTTTATACAGGCCTTTTCAAATCTAATAGCAGAAGAAGGAATTGAAGCTTTAATTTTTATTGCTTTAATAGAAGATGATTTGAATGCTTTCAGAATTCTTCTCAAGACTCTGTTTTACAGACTTTGAAAGAGTTCAGTGAAATTCTCTTGATTATTTCATCAAACTTGAACTTCATAATCAGCTACTGATGTAATACAGGCTATATATAACTGTCTCATAGCCTGAAAGAATAGACCTCTCTCTGTATTTAATAGTCTGATTATGTTGTTTAATAGTCTTTCTGCCTCGACAGTTCTTTGTTGAATATGATATTTAAAATTCAACTTGAAGTTTAATCATACTTCTAATCATTTGATATTTACACTGGGTTTAATCTCTCTATTTAAAAGAGTTAGAGATAGTTCTTTCTCATTGAATCTAGAAAAGAAGTGAATTAACTCAGTTTTATTCATATTAAATTAAATTTAATTGATATCTGCTCTAATAAAGATTTTCTTTACAGCTTCTTCAATTACTTTCAAATTCTCTTTGATAGTTTTTGAGCTGTAGACTAGACTAATATCATTCACATAACTTAGAGATTACACTATTCTCATATTTCTATTTTTAAATAGATATACAGTGTATATTGTAAATAAAATGAGTGAGATTAAAGATTTCTGTGATACTTCTATTTTTATCTCAGTCTTGTCTTATTTCATTTCATCAAAGAAGAGTTGTATACTTCTTTTAGATATAAAACAGTTAACTCATTTTATTAGAGAAAGTGACAGTTTTAATATCTTCAATATCTGAATTAACTTTGACTTTGAAACATAATCAAATGCTTCTTTTATATTAATAAAAACTGCAGTTGAGACCAGACTCTCATGCTTTGCTATTTGAATATTATGAATAACTGAGAGAACAGTGTCAATTGCAGAACACTGTTTTCTATCTCTCATTTATTCACTGAATAAAAGAGAATCATCTATAGAGCTTATAAAAGATAGTTGAGTAGCTATTATCTTTTCTAAAACCTTTCCTAGGCAGTTCAATAGGGATATTACTCTATATAACTTAGGAATTGAAGCTACAGGCGCTAGCCACCCGCAGAATGCATCTTAAGCTAATTACATTTAACCCTCTATAATTAACTGATCACCGTGTCTGTTCTCTCGGGCCAGTCACTAATTTCCAGGGGTGTTAGTTAGTGACTGCCACCGCTCACTTGATGATGTACACACCAAGCTTCCGGTTGCTGATCTCGGCCTCATTAGATGCCCATAGGCCTATCAATCAGCTGTTGTGACCTCGCTCTGCGTTAGAGACTAATTATAGGCTTGATGACTGCAGTCCTCCCTGCCAGTATTAGGGCTTGGCAGGGAGCTTGCAGGCTCTAGCCTATCAGAGTGCCCTGCCTAGAGCCTAGATGCATGTCTAGGCCTGCTAGTCAGATGGTTTTCAAAATCATTCTCTGTATTTGAGGGAGAGCTAGGCTCTGATGACAGCCCTAGTTAGGGACTCACTTAAGTAGTGTATAATCACTACATTAGGCTTGGCTCTATATCATTAGAACCTTGACAGGTGCACAGTAGAATAGTGGGACATTGACACCTCATACCGGCCCTGGTGAGTGTTCGCAGGATCTCACTTAACTAGTGGCTTGGCTTGCAGTAGAGAGTTCTACCCTGCACCAAGCCTTACTAATTAGGCTCAGCCTCTATTACATGGGGGCTTTCATGGGTAAGAAGTGGCAGGTGCCAGCGGTGGGATTTGAACCCACACACCTCTAATGTGTGCGGCCTTGGTTACCAGTCTTACTAACTGGGCCACGCTGGCGATAATTCTTTGTTGAATATGATATTTAAAATTCAACTTGGAGTTTAACCATACTCCTAGTTATTTGACATTCAAACTGAGTTTAATCTCTTTATTCAGAAGAGTTAGACCTAGTTCTTTCTTATTAAATCTGAAAAAAAAGTGAATTAACTCAGTTTTATTCATATTAAATTAAATTAGATTGATATCTGCTCTAACAAAGATTTTCTTTACTGCTTTCTCAATTACTTCTAAATTCTCTTTGATTGTCTTTGAACTGTAGAGAAGATCAATATTATCTACATAACTTGAAGATCTCACTATTTTCATCTCTCTATTCTTGAATAAATATGCAGTGTATATTACAAATAAAACAGGTGAGATTGAAGATTCTTATAATACTTCTATTTTTATCTCAGTTTTATCTTATTTTCTTTCATCAAAGAATAGTTGTATAATTCTTTTAGACATGAAACAATCAACTTATTTTATTAGAGAAAGTGACAGTTTTAACATCTTTAAAGTTTGAATCATCTTAGACTTTGAAACATGATTAAATGCATCTTTTATGTCAATAAAAACTGCAGTTGAGACCAGGTCTTCATGCTTTGCTACTTAAATATTATAAAGAACTGAGAGAACAGTGTCAATTGCAGAATATTGTTTTCTATCTCTTATTTATTCATTAAATAGAAGAGAATTACTAATAGAGCTTATAAAAGATAATCTAGTAACTATTATCTTTTCTAGAACTTTTCTTAAATAGTTCAACAGAGATATTACTCTATATGACTTATTATTATTATTATTATTCTTTCATTATACTCATATGCAAGCGGAGCTTATGATGAGTCCTTGCGTGATGTTAAATACAGGTCAAGTGTTGATTATACAGGAGGAAATACAGGTGTTGAGACCACACCAAGATAACAAGAACATAGGAAAATACAAAGAAGTGACAATTAGATACATGCGATAATAACTTCCCAGCTCAGGAACATAGAGCAATTCATTGAAGTGATTTGTACACCTCTGTATTTATTAGAAACCTGAGGTGCTTGAGTTCCGGATTTAATGTATTCCCTGCGGGTTTCGAACCCACGCGCCTTGGTTTCCCACGCCAAGGTGCTACCAGGTGGCCGCATTAACCATTCGGCCACCGGGGCACTTTATATGACTTAGAAACTGAAGCTTTTCTATTAGGTTTTGCAAGGATTACTTCAGTAGCTTCTCTCCAGCATTCAGAATGATAATCATTTCTTAAGAGATTGAAAAAGAGCTCAAAATATTCATTCTTCAAGTAGAAATATGTGTTTTGAATAATTAAATAATTAATTGAATCAGGCCCTGCAGCAGTTTTAATTGAACTTGAGAATATTACTGACTCTAGTTCATCACCTGTAAGCTCAGGCCATTCCCAGTTATTTTCATCAATATATTCATGAAATGACATATTCTTCTCTTCTAAATGTGATGAGTTTTGAAAGAGAATTCTCATAAAAGCTTGATATTTTTCCTCAGAAGAGTTTGCTGTATACAATTCATTCTGAAATTCATATTCTAAGGTTGAAAGCTTTGCTACACTTCTTGTTTTAGTATAGTTAAAGGCTTTAAAAACTTCTTTTTCTTATGCTTCTTTAAGAAATTTGTTTTAGTAATCTGTTTTGACTTTTTTAATATCTGAAAAATATTCATTTCAAATAGCTTTGAACTCTTCATCAGATATTAAGTTATTCTTTCACTCTCTCTTAGCAGTGACTAATTGCTTTCTTTTAGAAGTGATATTCTCATTTCATCAAGGTTTGAAATACTCAGAAGACTTTTTCTTTGAAATATTTTCTTTAATACTTGTTAGAAGAATAGATGTAATCAGCTTTGCTCTATTCTCAAGCATTTCATTTAAGATATCTTGACTTTGATTTCAATAAAGCTCACTCTGTCTTTCAGATTTCAGCTGTTTTACTCTTTCTTTAACTGCTTTTCAATCAGCTTTTTCAAAGTTATACTGATTAGAGAGAAGAGGATTTTCACTTCTTTATTTTTCACTCAGTTCAATATCAAATTGAATGATCTCATGACCTGATTCTGAGGTTTCATTTGAATTAATAAATCAGTTTATAAGTCTTTTCTTAATTAGATTTTATGATATGAAAGTTAGATCTATAATAGATTTCTGTTTCATGTCTTTTCTAAAGAATATTTATTGATCAGACTTGTTAACTAAATCTATTGAATGTTTAAAAGTTCATTCAATCAGTTTATCTGCTCTTACTGCTCTTATGCACTCTGAGTTTCATCAGAGATGATGTGTATTAAAGTCTTCTATAATTATAGAGTTTTTTAAGAGAGTTATATTCAAAAATTCTCTATCAATTGTTCAGATATTGTTGTTTTCTTTCAATGACTTTTCATTATAGATATTTATAAGTTGAATAGTATCAAACTCATTCTCTTTATCTATAATATCACTCACTAGAATATCAGAGTCAGATATAATATCAAATCTTAAATTAAATTGATATCTTGATCTTTTTCTTCCATAGATCACTACTCTTGATTTTATCTCAGATTTTTCAGGAAGAAAGCAGTAATAGCTTGAATGAGAAATAATGTACTTTTGCTCAGTATCAAAGTTTGGTTCTTGAAGAAGTACAAAGTCAACTTTTTATTCAAATACAATCTGAAGATAAGAATAAATGCAATTTGAGTTTCTATTCACATTATTTTAAATAAATGTGATTTTTGAAGAGTTTTTAAACTTTTTTTATTATTTTTGTTGTATATTCATACTAAGAGAGAGTAGAGATAGAGTAGAATCTAATTTCTATTATCAGATAGTAGATTATAACTATTTTGAAAAGTAGAAATCTCAACTGCTTGCATTATATCTAGTTTATTATCAGAGTCATTTCTCAATTCTCTAATCTTAACAGAAGTTTGAGAATTCAAATTCTGTTTACACTTAGCTGAAGAGTTAGAGTTTGAAGATCTAGATAGTTAAGAATTTCTTCTTTTTAAGCTTACAGTTGTAGATTTACTAGCTTGACTTTTCTCTTCAGTTTTAAATTCACTTTGAGCTTCATCTTTTCTCCAGTTCTTCTGAGTTCTTGAAGCAAATACACATTCTTTTGAGCTAGATGCATGTTTTTCTTTGCAATTGAAGCACTTAAGCAGAGTATATTGACATATTTCATCTCTTTTTAAGCATGTTTCATAATTATGCTCACTAGTTTTGTGATCTCTAGCACAGAATACACATTTTGAGTCTCTGAAATAAGAGATTGCAAAGTATTCATATCTTTGACAGTTTGAACACTGTGTTTGAGCTTTGAGATTCATTCTTGAGTCTTTGTATTTATGAACTCTCATTTTCAAATCTGCTACTCTTACTTCAGAGATTCTTGATTATTCAAGTGTCTTTATATACACTAGAACAGAGGCATTTCTTCTACTCTGTCTGAACTCAATTGAATTAAGTCATACAGGCTCTTTTCTCAGTTGAACAGAATTGTATTCTTTCAATTCATTTTTAAGAAGTAGTATTCCTTTCTCACAGTCAAAGATTTCAACTGAAATATCATGAAGAATGAATTTATCTCACTTTTTATCTCTCTCAGATAGAATTATTGTGTTTAACAGAGATTCTACTGCTGACTTTCAGAGATTCTTATTCTGAATAAGAAATTCTGCACTGAATTCAGGTATTGTGATCAGAATGATGAAGTTTTCAAAGAAGAATAACTCAATTGAAGCTATAACTAATTTTTAAACTTTAATATCAGTTATTAACTGAGAAAAGAACTGCTGGTTGATTTCATTTCTAATTCTGAAAATGAGATTTGAGTTTAGCTTATTTCTCTGCAATATGTCCTGATTTGAGACTTTGAGAATAAGTCTTCTATTTCTGGAGATTTGAAGATTTTTCTCTTTTTACATTTTTTTCTTCACTCTTCTATCAATAGAAGTATGAGCAGTATTCTTCTCAGTTTTCTCAGAATTTTGAGCAGATTTTGAGATAGCAGATTTAGAGATAGCAGGTTTGAAGACAGCAGATTCTGCTGCTTGAGCATATGTTTTCTTCTAATTTAAAGAAGAAGAAGAAGATGAAGTAGAAAAGAAGAAAGAGTAAACTGAAGAGTCAGTGATTGTATTAGAAATTTTCAAAGTTTTTTGAACTGTGTTTGAAATTCCAAGTTTGAACTTGATCACTTTCTGTAGTTGTCTAGTCTGAGTATGAAGAATTAACAGAACTTCTTCATTCATCTCACTCAGACACTGCTTTTCAAGAATTTTACTTGCTTTTTCAAGTTTCTGTATTTCAAGAACTTGTTGTTTCTTTATTTCTTCTTTCTTTCTTCTCTTCAGAATTTTAATCTCAGAAATAGTATTTAAGAAAGCATTCTTTTTCACATCAACTGAGTGTACTTTTGAACTCATTGTTCTTACTCAATGAAAAGTTGATCAGACTAATTCAATTGAGATATTTATTAAACTCTTTTGAATTGAAAAGTTGATCAGACTGTTTCAATTAAGAGGTTTTTAAGTCTGTTTTCAATTGAAAAGTTGATCAGACTATTTCAAAAGAAGAATAACAGACTTTTGTATATAAAACATCTGATTTTTTTTCACACTAGTTCAGTAACTAGGTTAGATTTTTGAAGAGAATCTAATAAACTAAAATTGATTTTTAAGATAAATTAATAAAATCTTTACAATCTCTTTCTTGAGATACAGTGAGGAAAAGTATGATATCAATTAATAATAAATCAGATAATATAACAGTTTTTGAGAGAAAAACTGATAAAAAATAAATCAATTTTTTACAGAGAAATTGATTAAAACTATTCAATTTTATTCTAAATTATTCAATTCTTCTCACACAACAAGTGTGCAACTCAAATCAGTTAATAAAGAGTGTAAAAAAGAATTAAGTATTAATGAAAGCTCTTTAGCTACTGAAAAAGTAATTCTTACTTAAAAGAATATGAAATTATGATAGAAAACAACTCTGTTTTTAATTCTTTATAAGAATATTGTGTAAAACTCAGAGAAAAACACCTTACTTTTTCAAGAGAAGTAAAAAACTATTTCTAAGATCTTTTTTTTTTACATTAACTGCTGCAGAAGAATGAGATAGAAACTGCTAAGATATATACTACTGTATACTCTCTATCAAGACTTTCTCTCTTCAGAGTCTTGATATTATAGAGAATATAAGTCTGTTTCTATATGATAATGTAAATATTATCAGCAGAATGTAGAGAAACTGGTTATTTATATCTCAAAATAGAAGACTTTGTCAATGATTATATCAATATAGAGTTAATTCTCAAATTTAATAGAAACCTAGTGTTGCTGTTCTCAATCTCTTGCAGAATCTATTAAATATTGAGATATTAAAACTAGATTTAATATATCTCACTGTGCAGGGATCAAAGGCTCAGTCAGATCTTGAGATATACTGATTTTATAGTTGTCATGTCTGCTGATTATGTATCAAGTACAGTTGCTGAGGTATCTTTTTGTACTTTTCTGTTGAGGATGGGCCAGATTGAGACAGGTGGTACAAGGGTGAGACTTGGCATTGATGTCTAGATACACTGAAGACAGACCGCGGAGGTTGCACTTCAGAAGTGGCCATTGGTTATGTGCTTGATATTATCACCGAGGTATCTTTTTGTATTTTTCTGCCAGGGATGGGCCAGATTAGGAAGGGCGGTACGAGGGTGGGACTTGGCGCTGGTGTTTTGGAACATCAAAGATGGACAGGGTTTTCGCGGAGGTCGCTCCTCAGATATCTCCACAACTACAGATCGGGGATCTTCCAAAATCGAGAAGATTGGTGCATATGGCTAGGTCTCTTCACCTTACAATTTGTATGGCAATTTGGCCCGGGGTTGTGGTGTGGTAGGGGAGAATGGGGGTTAATCCCACACAGGAGTTTCGAACGACGTCTGGTTCACGTTTGGCTGGATAACTCCACCACCACACGGGGTATGCGGTCGGCGATGGGGTCAAAATGCTCGTATGATCGAGGGCTTTTCGATGGATCTATCGGCGGGTTCTTATTCGAAAAATCGAGCGAGTTCGTGGTGGAGCGGTTGTTGTAGTGATATGATATTCATGTTTCTGTTTCTGAAAACACAGATATTCTTCATCTGCATCATGAAGTTGAATAATAAATATCAGAGAATAGACTGATACAGATTAATTATTCTGAAGATATTCATCAGAGTGAATATATCTGTAATATTGAATTTAACAGTTGTAAAAAGTTTCTTAATATCTGTGAATATCATGACTTTGTGCATAATAAAACTCATAATGATTTTCTCTAAGAACAGAAAAATCAGTGTCAGAAAGAAAAGATGAAAAAAGAAAAGACTTATAATCTCAACACTGTTGAAGAGAGAGATGATTCTCTGATATAAATGAATAATTATCTTATTATAAATACTTAAAATGAATATAATAATCAGCATCTGTAATCAAGCTTCAGATAGTTATATTGTATACAGTTTTTATACAATAAATTATTTTAGAGATCAGTAAGAAGAACAGAAGTATATACACTGAGAAACATAGTTCATTAAGTCTACACAACATCTTCTTAAAATGAGAAGAGCTGATAATGAAAGCAGAGACAGCAGAAGCAGAAGAAGCAGAAGTAGTAGAAGTGAGAGTTATAAGAACAGAGATAGTAGAAGCAGAAGAATCAGAAACAGAGACAAGAATAGAAGATTGAAAGAGAGCAGCAGAGGGAGAAACAGTGACAGAAGAGACAGAGAGAGACATAGAAGACTCAGTTATATATAATACAGATAATTTCTTCATTATTATATT
This sequence comes from Blastomyces gilchristii SLH14081, assembly GCF_000003855.2. NCBI lineage: Eukaryota > Fungi > Ascomycota > Eurotiomycetes > Onygenales > Ajellomycetaceae > Blastomyces > Blastomyces gilchristii. The sequence continues at coordinate 1,709,595 of NW_003101681.1, read as the reverse complement.
CTTCAAGTTTTCAATCAATGATTCAATATTGAGGCATTCACTATCATCAGTGAACACAGATCTGTCAATATATAAAGATTTTATATAAATAAAAACAAATATCAGCATCTGTATCCATGCAAAATTATATCAGAAAACATAATCAGAAGCTTACTGAGAAGAAAAACAGTTGAGAGTGTTGATGTTTTGAAATATTAATGATGGACAGGGTTTTCATGAAGATCACTTCTCAGATATCTTCACAATTACAGATTGAGAATCTTCTAAAATCAAGAAGATTGGTGTATATGGCTAGGTCTCTTCATCTTACATTTTGTATGGCAATTTGGCCCGGGGTTGTGGTGTAATAGGGGAGAACAGGGGATAATCCCACACAGGAGTTTCAAACAATGTCTGGTTCACATTTGGCTGGATAACTCCACGACCACACGGGGTATGCGGTCGGCGATGGGGTCAAAATGCTCGTATGATCGAGGGCTTTTCGATGGATCTAACGGCGAGTTCTTATTCGAAAAATTGAGCGAGTTCGTGGTGGAGCGGTTGAGTATATATCTGTCTATTTGATATTCATTCTTGCTGCAGTGAAAGAGTTACTAATATATATAAATTTCTTATTCAATAGATTATTGAGTGTCTTCTGAAGAAGAAGAAGTTCATCTCAGAATATGTTATAAAGAGAGTCTCACAGTGATTCAGAATTCTTATTATTCTTCTTTTTTAACTTAATACTGTGATTTACTTCTGAGTCTTGTAAGAGAAGTATATTTATAATATTATCTTGTCAAAAGATATCTAAATATTCATGATATTATTGAGAGAGTTTTATATGAGAATCTGTTATTATAGTACAGAATAACTTTTCTAGAGCTTTCTTGATATTAGTCAGATTAATGAAATAGATTACTATATAATTCTGCTATCAGTGACTTTGTCAGTGATCTTGTCAATGACTTCTTTTTCAGAGCATTTCATAAGTATTGACAGTCTGTGTCAGCTTTATAGTCTTGTGAACATTATCTTCATGAATTCTATTACTATTAAAGAATATTAAACTCCTGTTTTAAGCATTCAGTAAGATATCTTATTCAGATAGTTAGACAAGTTCTAGTATAAGATTATAGTCAAGATTATTAACTTTATATACATAGATATCTTCATATTGATGTTCTCTAATATCTATGTTTAGCTTCACTATATAACAGATGCAAACATCTTTTGAGTTATTAAATTCTGCAAGAAGTTGAGGTTTTAATAAGAGAATACACTGAGGATTATAATATCTTACAACTGAAGATTTAATCATTGTATAATAATATAGACTACTGTCTATCATGACTTTCATATTATACATGTTAATGATGTTATCTACTACAGTAGATACAAGAATTATATTTATTATCATTTTCTCTTTAAATGATTATCATCTAACCTCTTCAAGCTTCTGCTTAAGAATTTGAACAGAAGTTAATCTTTTCTCTGTTTTATCAGAGTATTCTCATAGTTATCTTCTAAATCTTTCTTCAATGTAATATGATTGACATGAACTGTCAGTGTTAATCTTTCTTTTAAGTGAGAAGATATATAGACTGATTAGCAGTTCAAAGCAATATATTCTGAATAGTTATAATTAATACACACTTCTCATTGATATCAATCAGTGACTTCTTCAAAAGCAATTCCAGGGACTTGAAAGCTTGTTTAAGTGACAGAGACTAGACTGACCGTGTGACCGTGTCTAAGACCAGGACCAGATTTTTTGATAGTCTCATTACCAATTCGACTGATCTCATTACATGGTTTTAACATTAGATAGTAGTCTCATACTGTCTCAGTGAGACTTACTGTCTACTCTTATCACATTTTTCAAATGAGATCATGATTTTCACTTCTCAATTTAAATTATTTTTATTGCTTTAAATGACTTTAAATCTCATTTGAGCATTATCAAAAAGTGTTACTTTTTAAAAAATTAAAAATAATCTAAAAAAACCTTAAAATGTCTAAAAATAGTAACTTTATGCTAAGAATGAGACTAAATGAGATCAAATGAAATCACTTTCTCATTTTTTTCAAGTCATGGTTTCATTTTAAGATCTTATATATAGTCACTTTACATGTTTTTTTAATGACTAGTCTCAGCAGAATTCATGTTAAGAAATGTATGAGATCAGATCAAATGAGACCAAACATGAAATTCATGATCTCAGCGGCCAGTCTAACAGAGACCCTTGTTTATGCATAGATATTTAAGTCTACTCAATTTATAATATCTGTATTATTATTATTCTTTGATGCAGATATATGAGTGACTGAGATGTAATATCTTCTACTACTATTCTATACACTCTTAAGCTTAATAAGATGATCATTCAATGTCTGAAGTTATATATAGAAGTTTTTATAAGTCTGATCTTTATCTACACTTATAAGAGTCTGTAGAAGTTTGAAAGTTAGTATCTTCTTAAGCGTGCTAATCTTCATTCAATTCTTTCAAGATTAATTACCTGCTTCTAGAATCTTGATGTTAAAATCAGAAATAAATATTATAAGAGAAGTATTTCTCTGTTAAATACTCTGTAACTAATCTAATATCTTCTGTTATATAGCAGTATCTTGAAACAGAATATTAAGATATTTGATGATATTGTCAGACATATATAACATCAGTTCACATGTTTTTATTTATGAATGACACTTCTATCTTACATAATCTTTTAATTGATTATTAATATACTAATCTTGATTAGTTAATAAATCAATGACATCTTTATCTACACTTAGTTTTACAAGCATTTTCAATCTTCATGATAGATAGAGAGTGAGATCAGAAGTATTGAAATATGTAAGAGTGTCTAGATATTTCTTCAGTACTTATATCATGTTTATATCTGATTCAGTCAGTGTTGAAATTACTTGTGCAGAGGTTTCTAGTTAAGATAATTGTTAAATTTCCTTATATTGACATTGTTAAGTTGTATGCATATCAGCTATCTATTACTATTGTAATTTCAACATTGCTCAGAGTTACTATGATACTATATCTATGCTCGCGCTCAAGAGTTCTCTCATATTATTGATAGATATAGCTATTATTTATCAGATATATGATATCTGTGCAATTAAAAGAAGTGTAATTATATGAATATCTTATACATCTAAGATGTTAGAACTCTTAAGTCTTTCACTAATCTCTTATTCTCTTTATAAGATCTTATTATAAGATTAGAGTGACTAGTGAGCAAGCTTCTATTTAGAAACTCAGTGTCTGCTTAACTAATTATTTGTTTCTCTATTTCTTACACATTGTTATATATTTAAATATCTTCTTACTGAATAATCATTTTTAATGAGAAGATGATGAACATTTTTCAAGTATAAGATGCCTTCACTGAATAGATTAGTATAATATATATAGGTCTTATAATATAAAAGTGAAAAATATTAGAAAAGAAAAGTAAAAGAGAAAGTAGAAGAATTAATAATCAGAGTGAATATTTATACATATATAAGATAAAGCTTCAGAATAAAAGAATAGAAATAAGTAAATATCTATATATATATAAAGTGAAGCTCAGAGTGAAAGAATAGAAACTCTGTAAGTTCTTCAGCTAAGAATCAGTGATCAAGAATTAAAGCTTTCAGCAGAAATTTATAAAGTGTAATAAAATAGTCTATTAATCAGATGTAATCTGCTATAATATTTACTTTAATTACTGATTTTCATACTTTCTCTTTTTCTCTTCTCTAATATTTTTTACTTTTATTATATAAGATCTATATATTAATACTGATCTATTTAGTATAGACCTCTTATATAATATAATATAATAAAAGCTTTTTTACATAAGTATAAGTAAAATATTAATTAAATCAGAGATAAACTATATAATTATAAATAATAACTGTATATTAATCTGTATAAAGTTAGAGTTTATATTACAGTTATATAAATATAATTAAATTTAATAAAAGAAAATATAATTTGAAAAAATATATAGCTGTTAAATAATAACAGAGTTATTTCTAAATATACTTATAAATATAAGAAGTTTTTGTGAGAGAGGTTGAACGTGGTTAGTTGTTGTTGTTATCTAACTAGTAGCTAGTGAAAGCTAAATATATGTGTGTGGGTCACGTGGGTTAGGGCTTGTGTAGTAGCTCCAACACCCCCCCATGCTACGCAGGCCAGTTAACCCACGCAGTCAAAAGCACCCAAATCATTCAAATCTGCAATAAAAATTAATTACAAAAAGTAGAGTCTAGTTTCCTCATAACAACTAGCTCCATACATGAAAAAACATAAAAAACATGCAAGAAGAACACCCAAATCCGTCCTTTCAGTATTGGTATTACCCCCAGTTGTTCTAACGCCGCGGGATCTCATTCTTATTATTTTTGTGGTTTTCATCGTCATAGGCATAGGCATAGGTCATCGGCATAGGTCATCGGCATAGGTCATCATATGGGCAATCGGTGGCCCGGCATCATATAGGCACTGGGGCCTGGCATCGTAGGCACTGTGGCCTGGCATCATATAGGCACTGTGGCCTGGCATCGTAGGCACTGGGGCCTGGCATCATATAGGCACTGGGGCCTGGCATCGTAGGCACTGGGGCCTGGCATCATATAGGCACTGGGGCCTGGCATCGTAGGCACTGTGGCCTGGCATCATATAGGCACTGTGGCCTGGCATCATATAGGCACTGTGGCCTGGCATCATATCGGTATTTCCATTGTTTTGGCGTTGATATTGGTGGTTATGGTTATGATTATGTCCGTGACATCATTGACACCACAGGTTATGGTTATATCCATGATATCGCTGATACCACAGGGTTATGGTTTTGATTATGGTTATGGTTTTGTGAAATCTGACCTCCGGATCCACAGTATTTTTGATATTGATATTGTTATTGGCATTGTTATTGGGCATCATTATCAGGATTTTTTTGTGTTCTTGTCATTCAACTGAGCAATATGCTGTCTCAGAATGATGGCTTCATTGCAGTCTGTCATATCTTCGCGTTCTGGAGGATTATCTTGGGCTTGATTATTCTTGTTGTCTTCGCGCGGTTATTGATGTTGGAAAGGATCCAGCTATCTGATTCTCTGAGATCTCTTCGCGGTTGATCGATCTAGTATTGACAGGCATTTGATATGAGGTATTTGAATGAAAGAAGCAGCTATTTGAAAAGCTTATTGTATGATTATTGCATGGTTATAATGCTTCGTAGAAGTGCAAGAGCTTCATAACCTGTGAGAGAGGTTGAACGTGGTTAGTTGTTGTTGTTATCTAACTAGTAGCTAGTGAAAGCTAAATATATGTGTGTGGGTCACGTGGGTTAGGGCTTGTGTAGTAGCTCCAACAGTTTTAACTGTCTTATTAATTATTTTATCTTATATATAAAAAGTCAGTGTATATTTATAATTCTATATTAACTTATGTAATTTTTGAATTATAGTTAACTTTTTATAATATTAATTAACTACTTTACGAACTTTTCTATCATTATTTATATTTTCATTTATAAAAATACATAGATTAAATATTGAATAAAAAATTAATAAAAGTAATTAAGTAAAGTACTTACTGTGAAAAATTCACAGAGATTAACAGTTAATAAAAAATTAACAGATATTAATTGAAAAATCAATAAAAATAATTAAATAAATACTTGCTGTGAAAAGTGTAAAATCAGTGATTGAATAAGAGATTAACAGATCTGAATAATTAATAGAGATGAAATTATTATAAAATTACTAAATGAAATAATTTAATTAAAGTTAATTTATAGCTTGTGTATATAATAATAGTATATAGTGAAAGAATATAGCAATGATTAAAGTAAATTCTTATATATAAGAGAAATATAATCTAATGAAGAAGTTCTTGAAGTAGTTAATTATTATTATAATTTATAAGAAGCTAGCTGCTATATGACTTTTTATAAAGAGCTTGTAATTGCTGATTGTATGAATTAACAGCTTTATCAAGTGTGTAAGTGAAAGCAGTCAGCTTGCAAAAGAGGCAATCTGACATCTTTTTCTTTATATATCTTTTAAATAATTTCAGAGTATCAAAAGATGTTAAGTATTCTGAGCTGGAATTTTCTAAATATTGCATGTCTGAAATTAATAAGTATATAATTGACTGTATAAATTCTAGAAAAACCCTGAGAACTGAAATTTCTCAGGTAGATGTCATAGTCTCTGACTGCATACATCTATAATTGAAGAATAATAATAATAATAGCAACCTTTTCAATCAAGCAAGCTTTACACCTTCCACAAATATTTCATGCGACTTAGCGCTGCAGGATCCCTCTGTTATTAGCTATGTGGCCGGCTGCTGTTCAATGAAGGTTCAAAATTATGGAGGCCTGAGCCTTTGTGCGCTGGTTGCAGATCGGTTTCCTTTCACTCAATTTTTGTGAGAAAGAGATATTGCCGGCGGAGGATGCCTTATCGATAACTAAGCCCCTCCGGCAATTTAAAAAAGGACGCCCCTCTCTCCCACATATTTCAACAGAACAGCCAACAGATCTATTAGTTATACCAACAATCCAGTCCCTCATCAAAGCAGACCTTGCTTGACTCTTTACTTTGATGAAGTCATTTCTCACAAATACAATTCAATCATTCTTGGATTTACCCTGACTCTATCTATACTCGACATACAATCCGTACAAAAATGTCGGAATCAACGAAACCAACGCAAACAAAAATACCACAAACAAAACTCAAATCCTACCTCGATATAGTCCACGAGTGTGATTCGTATACCCTCCTACCCTACATCAACCATATATTTAACATATATCATCAAGCTGACAACGCGATCTTCTTCAGGTTCCCGTATATGCAGCAGGACGTTGAGGCCTACAGGAAATACGTTTCCGCCTTCCATGCATTCAAAATCAATGGCTACCCCCAAATCCTCGGCTACATGAGGAATGAGATAGTCGAAAAGTTCCCGTGGCCTGAACCAACATGGAAGGTGGTCAAGAGCGCAGAAGGAGAGTCCAGCACGATAACTCTTATGTCACCCATAGGTGCAACAGCAGATGAGCGCACTAAGTTAATCAACGACACACTCCAAACGGCCCGTGATACATTCGACGTCATTAAAGGGAAGGCGTGGCGCAATGAAAACTACCCCATCCGCATCCCCGGGAAGGAAGAGGTGCTCGGCAGCATGGAGCGTGCGGCGGCATGTCTCTTTGGTATCCAGACCTGGGGCATCCACATGACAGCCTACGTCGTGAACGACAAGGGAGAGTACCTGCTTTGGGTCCCAAAACGCTCGGAGACAAAGTCAACATTTCCGGGAATGTTGGATAACAGCGTTGCCGGTGGTATGGCAACGGGTGAAACCCCGTTTGAATGCATGTTGCGGGAGGCCGATGAGGAAGCATCTATCCCGAGGGAAGTGGCGAAGAACGCGATAGCGACCGGTGCTTTACGCTACATCTACGAACGGGGTGCGGATGCTGGTGGTGAAAAGGGGCTATTGCAACCGGAATGCGAATATATCTACGATCTCAAGCTTCCTGCCAATGTCATTCTTAAGCCGAATGATAACGAGGCGGCTAATTTCATTCTGATGCCGATCAATGACGTTATTACGGAGCTGAAGAAGGGTAAATTCAAGTCTAACTGCGGAATAGTTATTGTCGACTTCCTCGTCAGACATGGGTTTATCACACCAGAAGGGGAGTCTGATTATGAGGAGATCTGTTCTAGAATGCACCGAAAGCTCGGGTACCCGAATCTCTAAATGGAGCCTTTTTCTCCATTACCTTCGTTTCTCTTTATTTTCATTTTGTTTTCTTTCCGCTTCCCTCTATCATTTATCTTTGGCTTGGCTTTCCGTTGCACGCCCTGATAGAGTTGACACAAGTTTGGTTTCTTTCTCACAGACACCCCTTTCGAGCTTTGTCCTAGTTTTATTTTCAGGTATTATAATAATAATAACTACAAGAATGAGAGAAAACGCCCACGCTCAATGCCCAAGCTCTAAAGAATATTATTCTAACTGAATTTTTGCATCTCCGTTCATTTGAACCTATTGGGTTCCGCAGGTTGGTCATGCGCGTGTATCACATCGAGAATAGGCGCTGAAGTCACCAAGTAAAAAAAAACTTGAACTTTCTCCCTAGGTATATGAGTTTATATCCGCTACTTTTTCATCAGAAGGTAGATATAATCGATCCTGAGCGGATTAAGCTTCTTATATGGGCCTTCCAAGTAGAGCAAAAGCCCTCCGAACGAAACGAAAACAGACCTACACAAGATCAAAGAGGCATTCTATTAGCTCCAACTTCTATGGTAAAAAATTAAAAAGAAAAGAAAAAAGGAAAAAAAAGAGCAGAACAAATAAATACGATGTATTCAAACAAATCTCCAACTCACATATTCTCCGCCGTATTCCCTTCTTCAAACCGATACACCTTCCCATGGCATACGTAGTCATAGTCGTTCGCCAGCGTTTGCTCCCCCATGCCAACATCCCTCCAAGCACCTTTACCACCCGCGCTATCATCTTTTCCATCGAGAGCAAGCGTAGACGCAAGCGCGAGGGACAATGACTCTCCTGTCGAGACGGGATATAGTTCTGTGTTCACATCGAGGGTGAAAGTTGTCAGGTTGTCGGAAGAGGTACAGCTGATGCGCGCTACACGGTCGTATTTTTGCGCATTGATGGAGGTGATGGTAAAGGTGTCTTCGAAAAGGACGGGGTCTGACATGGTTGCAGCGGCGGAGGCGGAGGGAATCGGCCGCAGGTTGCGGGCCCGTGCAGTTAGAGGTAGGGTTTTGCGCCTTTTCTTTTGAGCTGTAAGATAAATGCGCTATACGAGTTTGGTGGGTATTGCCTGGAGAATTGTAGAAATAATGCGCTGTCCGTTCCGGGTTTGATCTGGTCCTAAGACCTTGCGGTGCTGTTGGGAAAAAGGCTCTTTTGCGGCTTATCTTATCAATTTTTTTGGGCGCGTTGTGGTGCTGCTTTATGACTAATTCTTCCGTAGTTAACTTAACTACACATTAAAGCGGTGGGGTCCCCTAAAGCAGCAGTAAATATCTCTCGCCCTTGGCTCTTTTTAAGTTATTTTGTGACGAACTTCTTGATTCTCATAAGCTATATGTAGAAATTTTTCAACATCCTCTTTTGTTCGCTATCATGTCATTCCGCAAAAGGAATATAGGTCTATCGCCAGGCTCACCCCGTGGAATTGCTCCCAATCTACCCAGTTCGCAACCGTCGCAGCCTCCGCAACCGCCCACCAAGCCTACTTTAGGACTCCGCCCCTCACCTATCGATGGGCGACAGACCACGTCCACCGGTACTCCAACCTTAGATAATTTATTAGCCGGGCATGCAGGATTAGTGCTGGGGAATTCGCTTCTGATTGAAGAAAGCGGTACAACCGATTTTGCCGGTGCTTTGCTGAGGTATTTCGCTGCTGAGGGTGTGGTTCAAGAGCACCAACTTCATATCATTGGTGTTGGTGAGCAATGGGGGAGGGCTCTTCCTGGGCTTGTTGGAGCGGGAGAAACTGCAGATGATAAACCTAGTAAAAGCGCAGGAGAGAAAATGAAAATAGCCTGGAGATACGAGCGATTGGGCGAATTTGGCGCTGGCGTCGCAGGGTCTAGACGTATGTTGGTCGATAGTATTTTTGTGTCTATTTCCCCCATGACGAGGAGCATGGTTTGGTCAGGGTGTCTGAGGAAGTACGCGAATGGCTAATTATTTAAACAGCCCCTGCTCCAACAGCAGAGAAAACTGCAGATTCATCACAATCCTCCCCGGCACCGCAGGTGTTCTGTCACACGTTTGATTTAACGAAGCGCCTGGCCCATCCCTCTCTCCCTTCTATAAATTACATCCCTCTTTCAACCTCCTCAACACCAACTGCATCTCCGTATACATCTGCTCTCCATCGACTGTCTACCGCAATATCAACTTCACCCCCAAATATCATCCACCGAATAATAATTCCATCCCTGCTTTCTCCAGCTTTATCCCCCCAACATGCCAGCCAACCCGAACACGTATTGCAGTTTCTGCATTCCATGCGCGCCATTCTGTCGTCGTACTCCAATCGCGTAACGGCGATGATTACCCTCCCATTATTCCTATACCCTAGAGCCTCGGGACTCACTCGATGGATTGAACTGTTGAGCGACGGTGTTATCGAGCTCGCACCATTCCCACATCTATCCGATGCCAGCCCATCTGCAACATCGGGAGCAGCCACAGCACAGGAAGAACCACCACAGGGTATGCTCAAAATCCACCGGCTGCCCGTTCTGCATGAGCGAGGAGGAGGGGGCGGGGATAGCAGTTTGGGCGACGATTGGGCCTTCACTCTTAGCAGGAGGAAATTCGCGATTAAGCCATTTAGCCTGCCACCCGTGGAGGGGGATAACGAAGCACAGCAGGGTGGCGCTTCAGGTGGAACGAGCAAAGAACATCTAGAATTCTAATCATCTCCAAATTATTTTCCTGGGCGATTGAAGTTGTAACCTATATCTCGATCATAAGGCATCATCACTGTCATAACCATCCGCACGATCTCTTAACATATCCTCCAGCTCAATCTGCTCGGACATAGCAGAACCGCTATTCGTCATCGTCCGTAAATAACTACGATCGTAGATGGCCTCTCGGGGGTTGATAGAGAAACCTGCAATGCGGGCACGGAAGCTATCCCCGAGGCAGGAGGTCAACACCAAGAACGCTGTAACCTGAGTTAGCTCAGGCCGATAATTACGTATGTGGTATTCGTGTAGGTACTCACCTAGAAAGAGGAGAAACGGTCCCAGAAAAAGGAGGCTGAGAAGCCATATGACGTTCATTGGAGGTAACGACACTGCCTTATATGCGTAAAATAATAGTAAATGCTAGCATTGAACATTGGCATGCTGTGTTTGAAGTTGAGACCAAGCGGGGGAGACCCAAGTCACATGATTGCACGGCGTGCATAGTGGCCTATTAATCCAAAAGTAGTTAGTTCGTAATTGAAATCAAGGCTGAGCATGCTGAGAGAACAAATTTTCTTCCCATTTTCAAACAACTTCGAAATCCTAACCCACTGAGGATGGTCAACCATTTGACGCTCATGACAATGTGTAACTGGTAAGTGAAAAATCGAAATGCCATTCTTGAGATAGCCACTCCCTTCCTAAATGATTAATCCTCTACAAATCTGTCAATCCCCTGAAAAACTCAGTTACAATCTGGATTCGTGTGACGAGAAACGTAAATTTTCTTATGATTCATTACACGCACACTGCTATATATCAATGATACCCATGGCATAAACTGTAAATGGCTAACATCTTCCCACTAGTTGACTCGATACGGGGTAGAGCCATTGTTTGATGCTCCGGGTCAATGACCCATAGATCACCATGGGGAGCATCCCAGATCTACCAGTTCCTATAAGTCTGGTATCCGGACATTATTTCCTCTTCTCAGTCGATATAGCGACATATCTACGTCGGGAGCACAATATTTGTGGTGCGCTGATAGGAACTCTACCACAAATTCCCCAGCAGAATGTCTTCCTTGGACTTCCCCTGGAGCTTATGCCAGAGGAGGCAAGAATACTAGTTGAGAAGGGCGTGGCTTATATCGTTGATGATGCCAAGGTTCATGAGGATGGCATGCAGAACTTAGCTAACCAGGACCGGCATCGTTACCTTCAGAGTCTCGAGCAAGAAGGTCGTCAAGCAGCACTAGCCCAGGCGGGCCGTAAGGAACAACGGAGAGAGGAAGCACTCAAGAAATTAGAAAAGAGAAACGCTGCTAAACCGGCAGAGCCATTGCAGATCCAGGGTTCAGCGCTTTCTCAAAGTTCCAATGAAGTAGAGTCTGAGGAACATCTCTTTGAAAGCTCTACTCAAACTCCTTCCTCAGCCCTTACACCTTCAAGACAATCCATTGCCGTGGAAGCTGTCTTTGGAATCACCCCCGCAACATCAGATGGTTTATTTCCAAAAGCTCCACCCCCTCAGCCTCCCACTCTTCCAGATGTACCACAGTCGTACCCTCTTTTTGCCCACTTACATTCGAAAGGATACTTCCTATCTCCCGGCCTCCGATTTGGATGCCAGTACCTTGCATATCCCGGGGACCCTTTACGTTTCCACTCCCACTTCCTAGCCGTCTCTGCGGAGTGGGATGAAGAATTCGACATCATGAACCTGGTCGCCGGTGGTAGATTGGGAACTGGCGTCAAGAAAGGTTTTCTTATCGGCGGTGCAGAGTGGCCTGATGACACTCATATCGAGACTTCTCCTGATGCTGTGAGGACTTTTAGCTTCGAATGGGCTGGAATGTGACTGCGGAAACTGTTAAATTCTTACAGTTTTTGTGGATATTTTACAATACCCCACTGAACATCGGCGGTATGCACCTCGATATTAGCCGGTTAGGACTTGGCGATAGCCATGGCATTTGCATTCCGAGAGGGGCATCGAGTCTGCCTGGAAACGACGTGTTCTGTGGAACTTCAAATGGAATACATCATCCGTAACCTAATTATCTACCAAGAACCAGCCATGGTTGAGAATCCACTCTTCACATCAAACCACGGTGCCAACAACAAGATACAACGCAAGATACCTCGAAGTAACAAGGTCGACAATAACTCCATGCTGTAGGATTGGGATTGCCTATCTCAATAAACAGGCCCAGTAGCACACCTTGTGTGGAATGCCCGCCAGCCGAACACACCAACAGCCTGCCTACCGTGAAGTAGTGGACAATGGATGCGACTGGATATATAAGAGGAGCTACTAGCGTTGAGAGCGAAGCTTTCACTATATATGTCATCTGAATTATGACGACGGTATTATGCCAGTTGTTGTATTAGCTTAATGGACACCGTTTCAAGGTGAACGCCACTAATGTAACAACGCATCACGTTGAGTATTGATATGATGAGGAATGTATAAATTTACTCCTTAAAACGTTTTGAAATTTTACTTTTCCTCAAGCACATGCAATAATATCCAGAACCAACATAAGATGCACAAATTGATAAAGATTTCACACAGCCATGCTCGGAAGCAGGTGTAGCGGTAGCAACCAATTTGATGGACTGGAGTTGCAATGAATAAGGCGGGGAACAATTGAAGGCCATGTTGGCGGAGCATTACGTGCCATAAGTAACATGGATTCCATTGAAGTCGATTCCACACTCAATCTCGCCGTAGTTGCTAACAGGAGGGAGACAAGGTAAAGGAAGTAAACAACAATCATGCACCGCGTGGTGATATAGACGGATAATAATATATGACACACGTCAAGGGGAATGTAAGTTCGCGAAGTTTCCCGTCCCAACAAACGATTTGACACCCATTCATCCCTTGTCAAAAGTTCTAGTATATCAGCCAGGCTCTAGGAGCAGCATACGGTCAGCAATCCTATCTCCCCGACTGCGCCCAGAGGACTCTCCAGGTTAAACAATAGTATATCCCCAATTGAAATGGAGAAGATATCCAAGACGGTTAAGGATGTATCCCTTGACGGAACCTCCGCCCTCTCGATCGCACACAGGACACTCATAGTAACCTGCATGACGCCCGAGAAAAAGCACTGGCACTTCTTTCATACCCAGCTAGATGGAGGACGCGATTCGAGCGATCCAGAATTACCCTCTTCTTCCAGGTAAATTTAGCTTGTCCTTTCCCCTCAACACCCCGTGTATGGTTGTAGATTTTCTGCCGTCGGTTGAAATCAACATGCCGAAAATAATAAGGTGCCAACGAACAAATTCACCGCCTTGCTTGAGGAGGATCATTGCCTCTTGTCGTTATTTTGCCAGATATGTTAAGAGGCCCACGTCCGGTGTTCGAGTGAAATACTGAACGAGGCCCACGCAGGTGTCTATTTCTGCTCGAGAAAGTCGTGGGACCCTCCGAGGTAGCTAGTTGGCTTGCAGGTTATGACATTGGGGTACTCAAAGATAGTCTATATTCCTCCACTTGAACTTTTTGTTGGCTCTATCAACGGGCCTATTCTCGAACTGGCTGCCATGTAGCTCGAAAATAAGATTGCTCTTGTCCGTTTCCATATGTTCGCCGCCGCTGGTGGGAAGGGGCACTTGGAAACGAAATATCGTATGCTCTTTTGGAATTGCTAGAAAGTATGTTAGCCAGAAACCCCATGGTATATGTGGCAATGGAAATTATGCACAGATATTATAACTTACTCTTAGCTTCATCTTTCTCTGTTACTACAACGAATGTAAATTTGGAGTCCCGCACAACTATGCCCTTCACACCAACGCGACTAACACATCTGCTACGTACGACCTCAAGCTCCGCTCCATGGAAATCCGCGCTGGCCACTAAACTCCCATGGACTAATGGATTAATATAGGTTTGGGGGTTGTCCCGTTTCAAATCAAGCACGTCGTGCATGTATTCAATCCACATCTGGTGGAGGCGTTTGAAGATGTCGTATTTGATCTCCTTCTTCGGTAGGTCATATATGCCAGTAAGTCTCTTCTCCCGAGCAGAAAGGGGCTTCGGTTTTTGTTTACGCAGGAAATATTCCTTCTTTCGCAAGCGGTGGAGTCGTCGGCGAGAGCGGTTATCGGCAGGTGTGGGGGATGTCGGGCCGAGGAAGAGAGGTTTCTGCTTTACTTTCTCCGTGAAAATGGTTGAAGCTGTATCAGGTGAATGTGCGCGGGATATCAGCTGCTGCGCAATATGGGCGCGCGTATTAGGGGCAGCATCTGAGGGCGCCATGATCGTCGTGAGGGCTATTCAGCAGCGTTCATGTCATGTCCTGGCGGTGGTGGATCGTCAATGTAGAAAATTGTGGTGACTAAGCAGGCCTCCACACAATCTCGTCCAATCCACAGTGCTAACAGTGCATTCCAACGATGAGCATGGCTATCATCTGTAAATCAAATCTTATACCCGGCATATCTAGCTGGAGAGGGATATTGCTAGCATATTAATAGTTCATTACTGGCGTGTGCGCCAAGTTATAGCCATGAATGATTGAAAAGGCATATTAGAAAACTCGCGCTTGTAAAGCCGATCACCCTCCCTCCCCACATACCGGATATACATACATCCATGGATATCTTCTGGCGGAACTCGCTGCGAGTCTGCGATTTGAGAAACGGGGCCTCGGCATATCCGCTCTTCCCCGCCCTCGTGGACTGGGACCATCAGTGCAGCGGGGAGAACGACCGAGCCCCACGGCCATCTGATGGGTCCCCAAACCATTGCGCCAGATCTAAGTACTATTTATATCGTTGCTATTTCTCCGAGAAATGCCTCAGAGATAGCTAATTTCCCATCTTTTCCGGACGCAAATCTAGTGTTGACAACCCCGTGAACAAAAAAGAAGATGTCTTATGAAAAGAACTTCGCCGGAATCCCTCCGTTCGCAGACGATGTGCCCTGCGCCCCGCTTCTGCGTCTCTCGCTGGAAAAGCTCCTAAGCCAAGACGAGACCGAAGTGCTACGCTTATACAGCGCATGCAAGGATTTGGGGTTCTTCTATTTGGACCTGCGCGGTACTGCGATCCTGGCAGATGCTGATCAACTCTTTGGGATCGGGGAGCAGTTATTCGAACTAGACATCGACGAGAAACGGCGCTATGATTTCAGCAAAGAGAATTCATACTTTGGATACAAGGAAACTGGCGCAGCGGTCGTGGACAGGGAAGGGAATCCTGATAGGAATGAATTTTATAATGTATCATTGCCCCTTTTACCAACCATAGTCACCCAAGCGTTTCAGCAATCAAGGTCCTTGAAGATTCCGGATATAATGTTGGCTATTGAGTTATATAGGCGCAGTCCATTGAACAAGGGCTAACCAAAAACACAACCAGGTTTCCAAGGACGATATCTTCGGAATCTCAGAACCCCTGCCAGCGCCGGATTTCCTCAATAAATCACGACCGGTTTTCAAATCATTCATGACCAATGCCCACAGCATCGTAACCCTGATCCTCAACCTGCTAAATGAGAGTCTCCACCTGCCCCCATCCACCCTAGCAAACATGCACCGCCTCGACGCTGTCAGCGGTGATCAGGTACGAATGATCAAAGCGCCGCCGCAGCCGCCAGACGATAGGCGCACGGCGCTAGGTCAACACACAGACTTCGGCAGCGTAACCGTCCTCTTCAACCGCGTGGGTGGCCTACAAATTCTACCACCAGGCAAGGACGCAGAGTGGTGTTACGTGCGCCCCTTGCCAGGTCATGCAATCATAAATTTAGGCGATGCCATGGTGAAATTCACGAATGGCCTATTACGCTCTAATATACACAGAGTGGAGTCCCCCCCCGGCCCGCAGGCCGAGACCACCAGATATAGCCTTGTGTACTTTGCACGGCCAGAGGATGACGTCATTCTCAAGCGGCTGGAGGGGAGTGATTGTATCCCGCCACTTACACTTAGGGATGAGACGGGGGCCTTGGTGGACGAGGAGGAGATTAAGAGCAAGGATTGGATTATTCGTCGTGCGTTAGGGAATCGGCCAGCGCTGCATAAGGAGATTGATTATGAAAACAATATGGGCACGGAAATGATCAGCCGGAGGGTATATACCTAATTTGCTTTAGGTTCGTTTGCTTATTTTATTTAGGAGTTATTAACTTATTCGTGGTAACTAATTAGGTAAAATAGCCAAATGTGTACTCTTATGACAACCGTCAGAGCTAGTAATCTACTCCTGCAGCGGCTGCCGCTCTACTGACTCAAAGATCGTTCTGCCTTACCATTTATCAAGACTTCGAAAACAACCATTAATTAGGATCTAAGCCTATTTATTACCTTATTAATTTTAATATTTTTGGCGTAACAGTGGGTTTCCAACAAGGAAAGTACCCCTCCCCATCTGATGTACTGATACCCCAACGCGACTCAAGCAAACAAAATTAATTTTGAAACTATAATTCAAGAATATACCAACTGGCAATCGAGAGACAAAGAAGGGGAATATTCCGAGGGCTGGGTTGTTTTTATGATGAAGACTCCTCTTCAATCTTGCCGACTTTGGAATATTAAAACTGCGAGAAACTTGATGTTGCAAGGGGCGGTACACAACATCAGGGGGCTAGACCCAAGTTCGCAACACCATGAAAAAGCAGGTAATATCATATATCTCATACGTGCATGGTAATATTTCCTTTTCTTTGTGTCCTGTACAACTCATACGTAGGAACTCAGAACGATCAGCAGAAATTAAGCTAGCCAGCCTGTATAACTAACTCATCAAATAGCCAGGAGTATCTACAACAGGGAAAATAAAATTAATAAACAAGTAGCAAGATCAAAGTATCAGAGTCATAACAAGTAAATAATTATGCGCATGCAAAGGGCCCCGCCCTCGCTCTCCCCGAACCCCTTCTCCACACTCCATCGCCAACCTAGATCAAGATGATGTAGCCACTCCCTCCCCAATACAATGGGAAGTGAACATACAAGTAAAACTCTAAGTTGCAAAGAACAAGATGGTAAGATTATAATGATGGAGATTCAACTGCCCAACGACCCCCCACCACCTGCTTCGAGGATCTTCATTTACAGAAGACCCACAAAGCCCACCCCACCCGCGACGACCGCTGCGAATATGTTGAACACCATGGTCCCTTCGCTGAAAAGGGAAGATGCGGCATCAGGAGTTGAGGTAGGGCTAGTCGTAGCACCACCAGCGCCAGTGCTAGTGGCGGTGCCGGTTCCAGTGGCGGTTCCAGTGGCGGTGCCAGTGGGGCTACTGGAAGGTGTCCCTGAGGCGGAGCTTGATTGATTTGCGCCCCCGTTCTCCCTGAAGATACCGCCCCGGACTTCCTCCGGTCGGACGCTTCGAGCGTTCTTGGAAGCGGTTTGATAGGCTTCGAGGGTCTTTCCTCTAGCCCTATATTTTTTTCGGTTTGCATATTAATACACGGGGCCAAAGGCAAAGGAAGAAACAGGAGCTAAAAGAGGGGGGTAAAAAATAAACTCACGGAGGGTTAATGACAGCACTCATGCCACCCTGGCAATGGCCGCGGGTCGAGCAGTAGAGCCAAATGGGATCCGTGTTGTTGATTCTCACGGTGAAGGTAGCATCAGGCTGGCTGCCGTCGATGTTGATGAGGCCGGAGTAGAGACCGTCGTCTGATGGGGTGCAGGGCTCATCGAATGGCCCTGCCGCGACGTCGTGGTTTCTGGGGAAGAAGTGGAAAACGACATCGTCTCCTGCTTGAGCTCTGATGGTGTTAGGGCTAAAGGTAAGACCTTCATCGCCAACCTTGACGTCGATTGTCGCTGCAGAGGCGGCAGCGACGAATGCAATTGTGTTGATTAGAGACTTCATGATGGCTGCTTTTTTTTTCTCCCTTTTGGCGTTGCTTCTTGGTGTAATCCGTGATATTAAAATGTGCAGTAGATAAAGAGAACGAAGTATGGACAACGAACGGATGTAATAAACCAGGTGCAGATGCGAGATTATGTGTTTTCTTTGAACAAGGCACAACAATAAAATTTGAAAAAAGAAATGAAAATGGAAATGGAAACAAGTTAAAGGGACGCAGGAAGTTGGACGTCGTTTTAAAGAGATTGCTCCAGCCCTCTTGAGCATATCTCAGCAGAGCGGCATCGCCTCACCTTCCTGATGCATGTCAGCCCTAGCAATTGAAGGATTTGTTAGTCCCTAGTTCAAGAAATCTTTTACTCATGGCGTCGCGAGATGTGCAGGCATGGCATTGTCATTTTTCACCAAAGATTGCAACTAAGCGCGTGGCTTTGGGTGTATATGCAACAGCCAAGGAGGGTGTACGTTCCACCCTGTCGGAGCTTGGTTTGATCAAAACTCTCACCCCCAGTCAACAAGGCCTGCCTGTCGCGAGAATTGTATGGTTTGTGCTCTTTCTCAATTAGGTTTGATCCTTGATCCGTTCTGGGAGATCATTTGCGTTTTGTGAGTGGTGTTGCAACGTTAGAGGTTTCAGCCCGTCAGCCCAAGAATTTCGCTTGGCGCGTAAACTCAGGGGATGTCGCATTTTGCGCGGAAACACGGCCTCCAAACTTAGAGAGTATAAGAAAACAACGAAAGCTGAATAATTGGTTGCTTTCCATTTTAATTCTGACTTCGTCATGTATCTCATTTCTCTAGGAAACAATCGAATAACTGAGAGACGCTACCATCGCTACCCACAGCGGTGACTCTTTCTTTTAAGGTTTCACCACCAAGCATCGCTTTGGTGATGCAGAAGCTGGGCGACTTCATCAAACTCGCCCATCCAGAGATGTGGCGGCATGGCTTCCACGAATGATAACCAACACAGCGAATAATGCGCCACGATGATTCCATGCTATTCATGAATGAAGAACCAGCGAAGGCCTTATTGGTAATGTCACTGATATCACGACGCATCTACCCAACGGGTAGCGCCTTCAGATATCGAAATATAGTCTTATTTGTGGGATTCATCTGGGAAGGTTAGGTGGACTCATGACATTGGGTTCTTCAGTGCTTAAATGTGGATTGTAAATTGTTTCCTGCGGTGATCCCCAGATCTTCGCATCAACATGAAGAAATTATTTGGTATAGCCATATGGTATGGTATAGACGTATGAAATTCCTGGAGGTGCTACTTAATGCTTGTTGGGTTTCATGCCATACACCCCGGATATCTGGGCGGCAGCTGATGTAACTGTAACTGACCACAGAAGTGCGTCAAGTTGGGGTTTTCGGGGTCGATATCAGGCTTTGAGATCCTTGAGGCTCATGTACCCCGGACCTGGGACGGGAACGCGTTCTTAACTGGAAGTCGGGGATGGTTCAATTTATTCACCAGATTGCAAAGCAGTCTGGCTCGCCATCGGCGGAATGGTTTGTTCACCTTTAATAAAGAAAAGAATCTAAATCTCCGTGTAGTAAGACGGACGCATGCAAAATGGCTTCAAAATTCAATCTGGAATATGCATCGAGATCTTGTACGTTGCTATAGTACGCTGCTATCTATGGTGATCCTCAGCAAATCGTGTCGGGGAAGCTGCCTGCCTGCAACTAGCCATAGCTTCGGCCACTTATCGCTCCATTCAACCGAGTGACAGCCTGGAGTTTGAGGGTTCCAAGAACGGCTGCCGCTCTAATTCGAAATCCCGGCTAGCAATGGCTCTTTTGGCCTGCACAAAGAGTACCAGTCGGCAGTCCTCAGCCCAAGGTCAAGAACAGGTTCAAGCAATCCTGCATGATTAGCCACTAGGATTGACGGTAGAGGAACGGTGGTGAGTAGCGCGGCCCTGGAAGCGTTCGTGTTCATATTTGCATTGGCCGCTGAGATAGAATGATATGTTGAAACGGGAAATAAGATCATCCCCCGCGAGCCTGGATTGTTCTTGGATAACTTGAGAACGTAGCGGCCGATAAATTGATGTTAAACATGACAAGATGGCCGAGTGGTTAAGGCGTACCGTTCAAGTCGCATGAACACTTGGAAATTCCTTAATAAGGATTTCCTGATCCGGTATGGGGAAACCCGCGTGAGTTCGAGTCTCGCTCTTGTCAACATTCTTTTTCTTTCTTTTTTTTTTTCCGTCAAGCCCCTTTCAAGCAGCAGCTCCGTTTTCCGAGTGTGTAAACTATGCGAAGATAATTCCATTTCTTTTGAGTTGATTTGATTTGACGGTTCTACAACGGAAAACCACGCCTTTCTCCTGAAACCAGTGAGGATTGAGCGGATCAAATTGTCTGATAATAGTAATGCCATTCAAGGCTTCTGTGCTCCATATAGACATCGAAGAAGGGTTGTGATATTCCTTCCTCCGTGTCACGGCTCCTCAGATTCAACCTTAGGCGCTTCCTCAGCTCATGCCATCACTTATCCCTCCTTTCCCTAGAGCTACCGGGGAACGATGTCTCTCTCCATTCATGGATTTTTTTGGCTCGAAGTCCCTCGCACAATGTCATGGCGATGCCGAGGGTTTTCCTTTAACCCATCGTTAAGTCTTATCTTATTCATGATTTCTACACACTTCTTATTATCTCGGATCATCCAATACCCTCCTTAGCTAATTCAATCCGGTGCTGAACGAGCCTCACATTTCAGCACTAACGGATATGCGCAACTGTTAAGTTCGTTGTCAGTGTTATCATTTCTGCTTCTCCGTTACCAGACGGAGCAGAGTATGAGAAAGACCATCATAATTCTTAACTTGGTGATTAAGAAGGTTGCAGACTTCTCAATTGTTACATCGTTACACTTGGATTTGCTGGTGACGGCGAAAAAATTGGGTTCCAACTGGATACCAAAAAGGGGTAAAGAAAGCTCGACTATCAACATTCATGTGGCGCCAATGCTTCCAAAGTTGATCAATATTGGTAACAATGATGCGAATAGAGAGAGGACGTGGGTTACGTGTTCTTAGAGTGGAAACGGGGGAATTACGTCTTGCGATGAAGAAATAAATGCCCGCAAACCCTTCGGGGCTCACCTGATTACCAGTCCATTTGCGAGGAATAGGTGTCGGGCATCTTAGTTGCACGGAGGACGCCTGCCATTTGATATAACTCTCTTCCCAATGCAGATGAGAGATGAGAGGGTCGCCATTGAAGGAAGGTAAACATGATAGGGGTGTGGCTATCATAGAGCTGATCTGACCCTCGCTATCCAAACAAGCCGGCAAACACAACGTGTATTCCCCGATTAGGACTATCGGCATTGGAGGTATTTTCAAGGTGGAGGTCCCTGATCCCGATATGTGGTAGATCCCGAGTGCCATATATCCGTCTACCATGGTTTCGAGTGATTCTGGATCACAAGCCACGGAGGGAGCTTGAGCTTGAGGCATCGCATCTGGTATAAAAGTGTGCGATGTCATATGCCTTTTTTATGTCCTGATAAGCAAAGCATCAGAGGACATCACCAGTTCAGCAGAGCACGATCAGGTTTTCGGCTTTTTGATATCTCGGGCGCAGAAAACGGAGAGCGATGGAGGTCTCAAGTTGTCCTGGATCGGGGATTGCAAAGGATGTAAAACGGTTGTATTTCCCTCTCGTCCCTCGTCATTAGCCCAACACATCATTCCGAATTCACAATTCTAGAATTGCTGTTGCACGATAAACAGCGAACTCTGCAGCGGGCAAGGCATTTGGACCTATTCGTATGTACGGAGCCAGGCTAACGACGATGAGGGCAGCCACGAGATGAAAATGAACATGAATATATTTCTTATTATTTTTATTTTCCCCACAGGCAATGCATTGTCGGTGATTGACGATGACTATGCTATTAATCTTATTCCTTCCATTGTTCTTTTCTTCTCAAGTCCAGCATTCTCAGTTACCATACCATACATGATCGAAACAGAACGCGGTACACGTAATAACCATACGATACACGTGTTCTGCGGTTTCGATCAAATACCGCGCCAGGTATGAAAAAACCCAATGACACCACTCCCGCCCGCAGAGTCAGCACAGACCCCAAGAACCAAGCTCTTCCAGACCCTAATAAGATTCGCAGCGATACAAGTCGCAACAAGCGTGGTACAAGCGTGACCCGGCTTCGTTCCCCCGGACGAGCCGTCGCTGAGGTCTCGGTACACCCAGCAGCCAGGACGAACTGGTGTGACCAGCCAGCCGCATGCTGAAAGATTACGAGTGTAAAATACGCGTGGCTAGTCTGGAATAGGAAGGTCTCTCTGTGAAGGTGATGTTTCCAGTGATAACCATACTGCGCCTATCTGACCATATCCATGGATTCCTATATGTTTCGATCGAGTTCTCTGTTTTCGAGCACTTTAGCACTTCCTCTCAGCGCTTGAGGTGGAGGTACAAGTACAAATACCCCATCCCTTCCGCCACTCTAACCGAATCAAGTGCAGCACAAGAGCATGCAGAAGCCTTTTTCCACAATAAAGCCACACTCTCTCTTCTCTTCTTCCTGCAGTCAGAACTCCCGATACCCCGCCAACTACAACGTTGCATCGGAGTTGCCTTCTGCAACTTGCCGAGTCTGAATAGCAAACTTGCATAAATATGCATGCTGAGAGAGACGGACGGCTCGAAAAAAAGCATGCTTCTTTTCGAATTCGCCTGCCCTGTCCCGCTCCACTCCGGAGAGGGTAACTCCAGGCCGCGGATTGATCCTATTAGTTTCCCTACTGCTGGGAATCTTGCGTCCACTGAGGAGATGCAGAGCTGCTGCAGCCTTCTGCAAATGCAGCACCCAATGCGTTGTTCAACGGCAGAGATGGGGGCTAGCCAAGAACCAGCCAATCATGCCAATGTGTAGAGCTTTTTAGGGTATCTGATTCCTCGCGTTCCTTGTGGGTTGAGATGATCGTACGGAGAAACGAGTTCTCAATGACGACGAAAAAGGAAGTTTTACGATATCACTTGTGCGTGCGGGAATAGGTTTTCTCATGCGCTGTCGTGCTATGCTGGCTGGTGACTAAAATTCCGGGTGTCTTTTCCCTTTTTTTCATTGGTTTCCGATTCATGCGCGGGAGTGACACCACCTTCCTGTCTCATCATAATCTCTTTTATTTATTTCAAAACTTGGAAGATTTATGCAAGGAATGAACCCCCGCTGGGTGATTGCCACCCTAAAACTGCCCCGCCCAGAGCCCAGGATGCTGTCTTGATTCTCTCTCAGACGGCAGGGAAAGACACGGTCGACTATTCTTAATCCGAACATGTGTGGCAAGTCTTCTCTATATCCTTGCCAGTTTTGTGTCTGAGAGGCTTCTATGCACATAAGCAGGTCGGTCGTATCAAGAAGGCGAAAAAAAAAGAAGAAAAAAACCCCATTCTTTCATCCCGGCTTTTGTGAGACCCTGGCTCCCAGGCCCCTGGCAATTGTCGCGAGATTTCCTGCTGATGTTCTCCAGACCCTGTGCTTGACGCAGAGTATTCCAGGGGGGGAAGGGGCGGACGGGGGCGGGGGTTCCTCCAGCTAACACTATTCAAGAATGCATGTGCGTTCCGCTGGATAAAAGAGCTTCATGAATGATAAGATTTGTTCTATGCCACCTCGGCTGGAAGGCAACTCTTAATTTACGCCATCTCC
The DNA here is from genome assembly GCF_000003855.2 of Blastomyces gilchristii SLH14081. Taxonomy (NCBI): domain Eukaryota; kingdom Fungi; phylum Ascomycota; class Eurotiomycetes; order Onygenales; family Ajellomycetaceae; genus Blastomyces; species Blastomyces gilchristii. Next base: position 1,685,556 of record NW_003101681.1, on the reverse strand, counting down.
ATTTTACTATCAGAAACTCCCCTCCCAGTTGAAACGCAGAGTCATATCTTCCATTCCGCCGAAATTCCGAAGCTTGCGCTGGTGTGGCAAGATGCAAGAATGCTCTGAATGGTCTTGCGACAAGGTGCCACACATTGACAGTACATACATACATGCAGACATATGCAGGCGGACGCTTCATTCAGATATTTTATTCTTCACCGCCAAGATCCCCGAGAATCCGGGCTCTCGATTGAAGTACATACATACATTACATACTTCTGCATATGTACTGCACCATATCAAAATCCCCCATCAGTCCCCAATCCAACATGTGTACTGTGTAGGTCTGCAACTTCTAACTGGCCACTGAGTGGCAAGGCAACCGATATCGCGCAGAGTAACTACAGAGTATGTTCACTTTTATAAATTGAATAGCAAGTAGAACGACGAACCGTGCGATATGCTGTCTATGTTCGCAAAAAAATCTACGCTTGCGTTTGAGTCAATAGTTACCCAACGGTCATTCAAGGGCTTTTCAATATTGAAATAAAGCTGTCTGGGAAATCCAACAAGATATGGAATCTGGAGTCATGTGTAAATAATTCCCAAACCCCTCCCCCGCCTCCTATTATCCGATTTTTTTTATTTTTTTTTAATCGGTCCGCCGCCCCCATATCCCTCCCCCCCCTGCGCTGGAACATAGCGCACGGGTACTATGGTGGTGCCCTCGGCGGCCCGCTTGGTGGGGTGGATCGGGAGAGACAGTGCTAAGGGGGGGGAGCGGGCTTAGGGCTCACAGGAGTTTTTACTGCGTAAAGCACATGTCCCGAATAATGAAACAATAATAGCAGGAATATATTTTGAATCCTGTGCTCGACTACGGAACTTGCTAGGGAGAAAGAAGGGAGAGAGAACAATAACAAAAGAGGGGATAGAATAACCGCGCATGAAGCGCATGAAAAGAAATATAATGAAAGAGGGCGGAGCAGTCAGTTGCTATAGTTATAAGTGTTAGGCGGGCCAATCGTAGTGACAGAATAAGCGATATTTTAAATGTGTGATTCCATACCCACGCAACTCAGCTAGGTACTAGGCTCTGGGCCTCCTCGGGCGGATTATTATTATTATTATTTTTTTTTTCTGTTTAAAAATAAGAGATTAGAAATAAACGCGCTTTTGATATGATTCTTGGCAACAGTCTTGTTGGTTGTTGTGGAGAATTGATTGATCTATTCTATTTCCGTGAAAAAGGCGCGACAAGCTATCAAATTCCTAGTCAACAGAGTCACAGCTCGCCCGAAAAGGGGGATCAATAGAGAACCGAGGACGCCAAAGTCAATAGCCATTGCGTGCGCAACTTTTTAAAAAAAAAAAAAATTTAAAAAAAATGTTCTTGCTTTGGAGAGTGACACAATGACACTCGTGGTACATACGTTATCAATGTCGGTTCGTGTGATCATTTGCCATATTATTATTGGCATACTTGTGCAGCATCGTTAAACGAAGCCTGTCAGGAAACCTCCGGCGCTGAATCCGCTGGCACAGAATTGCCCTGTCCCCATTTAATATACGGAGTATATTGTCCTTGAAGGTGGGACGGGGAATGATGACAAGCTGATGACAAGATGCACACCGCACCTAGCGATACCGAAGTCCAGAGAAATCCATCCTCGACAATCAATCGCCTTATTGTCATTAATACATCGTCCTAGCTAATGCGTTCAGCCTCCCCTCTCCTACGGCTGATTTCGAGGCTTGGTTTGATAGTCCTATTCCTAGAGCTCTAATAGCCATAACCGAACCGTACACGAGTCGCGAAATGAAAATAGGGGACATGATGAGGAGTTGGTGGTGATAATGTCCGATGTTTCCTCCAAAAGAGTATATAATATATATTTGTTTTGATAACCGCCTTGCATCTCCAATTGGTGAAAACCCTCAGGTACGGTACAGTGATGTCTCTCTTTTCGTCTTAAGAGAGAAAGGGTTTCCGCGTCTGTTTCCGAATAGTTGTGGATACTTTTTACCCAGGTATGCATGCATTTCTCTACTTGAGACGTGGACTTGAGACGTGGACATGAACACGGGCCATTGGCATTGAATGCTGAAGGACGTGAAACAGAATCCATCATGAACAGCTAACTAATTGTAACCGCCCCGAAATGCCACTAGGAGACTAATACAAGATGTTGATGTTGAGGTTTGGACGAGGATCATTACAGTATTTATTGAAGGATAAAATGGATCAAGCAAACTTCTAGAATTTGTTATATACCAAGAAGAAGAAGAACGAAGTAGAGAAAGAATATCAAAAAAGCATGCCCTCCACTTCTTCCCGACGTTCCAGAAGACGACAGAAGACGAAGGAAAAAAGGAAAAAGAAAAAGAAAAAGCCACCCGCTTCAAACCACGCGGTTGTCAGCGTTTCACACTGACAGAAACCAGAAAACAAAAGGAAATATATGTAACTAACCATTCATTATTGTTGGAGACTCGAGTCTCTGATGCTGGCCTCCGCTGATACGATACGATACAGAACAGAAGAAGCTTGAAGATCGCACCCGCCGAACCCTGTCAACTGTCAGTCTGCCAATCCTCTCTCTCCCCTCGACTTTGTCGGTTTTGATAAACGCTGATGAGCGTTCCAGCATTCATGTAGAGACGCCGAATCAGACAAAGAGAACCGCCAACCAGGATTCGTTATTGCACTTGATCCCGGTCTCGGGGAATCGGGTGGGTGCATAAGTAAAGTGTAACAACGGGGTTCTTAATGATTAGTTACTATTATTGCAAGCTGCTACATAATAATAATAGCTCCGACACTTCTAAATACAGGGTTTGGTAATTTACCTTCTCATAACTAATAACTAATCATCAGCATCATTCTATGGTTTGTTACTAATACGCTCTGATATAACCCTTTTCTATGATGAGAAGAATATTTATATTGTTTCCCTACTCTATGCTCAACTATTTTCATCGAAATAATAATAATAATAATAATTCTCACTCCACATCTAATCCGTATGTGTAATCTTGATAACTATAGTTGAGTTACAGGAGCTACACAAGCTCTAGCTATGTATCTCCAATGGGCTCCTCATAATTAATTGCAATGTCAACCAGTCTCACCAACGTAGATGGAGCCTGTCTGTATCCACCACCACACTCCAAATTTCTCGGCCTGCGTCAAAAGAAAACAAGGAGAGCTCGAATAATAGCTAACTAACGTTAACATTTTAACGTATAAAAAAAAAAAAGATTCTATTATTATTAGTTAGCAATGATTCTTTGCTCTTTGCTTCCCAGCTAAACTAACAAAAACCGAACATAGCGAATGGACAAGAAGAAAATAAGCTATATCCCAACCAATCAAAAGAATATACGGATAGAAAAGCTTGAAGAGCAATCAATGCCTTGAGGCCTCTAACTGCTAAGTTAATAGATTTCTCCGGCTTACTTACATTGTGGAGCTGTGGGTGGATGGGATCTCTGGTAGAAGAAGATTGATAGATTAACTCCGTTTCTTGTGCTCTCCTTTTTTTTTTTTTTTTTTTTTTTTTTTTTTTTTTTTTTTTTTAAGCCCAGTTGAAAATTCCCTGATGACTCCGTTTTTGTTTCTTTTCTTTTTTTTCGCCTCCGTCGTCAGTTAGAACATGTTTAGAACATGTTCGAGATGCTTACGCTGTACCGAAGGAGCTTACGGTTGAGAGTATCAATGAGGAACCCCCGGCTAGAGTACACCTACCGAGATAGTTAACTCCTGTATATAAAAATGGAGCGGTATTCACTCCCCCAATCCCATGAGCGTTGGCTCCTTATAGACTACCAGGTGCCGGTTTCTGCCTTCATGGATCTACGTATTGAGTTGGTCTTGAAATTATACTGAGAAAGATTTAATAAGAGTGTCTATGGTATGTCTAGGTGTATATGGGTTTGCGTTTCCCTCAACTAGCAAAACTATCCATCTATACGTACGCTGCCCGCTCCCCAGCCTCTGACTAGTAAGGAGGGTTCAGTGGGAAAGGAGTCACAGGAATATATCAAATTGAGACACAGTATTTGGTTAAGACAGTATCACATATATCAACTGGCGAGAGAGCTGGCGATAGATAACAAGTTCATTCGTTTACTAAATTTGGGTAGTGGGTATTTCCAAGAATGAGTCAAATATGTGTAAAAAAGGAACAAGTATCCTCAAATTTGAGTTGATGGTGCGTTCGGGAGAGGATATAGGAAGATAAGAGTGTGAAACGTAGAAAAAGAATAGCGAGAGTTGTCCAACACACGTTGAGAATCCATATGCAAGACAAGTTGAGGATGAAGGCGCGTGGAAACGTGAGACGCTGTGAAATAGTAGGCCGGGGGAGGAGTGTATATATATCGACAAAGAAATTCACCAATAGATCAATTCTCTCAAGGTAACATATAGAGATACTTGGTTATCTAATAATGTTGGGTATAGAAGGGAAAAGGATAAAGGGGGTAGTAGCGGGAGAGCTGCAGAACGCTTTCGGGAAAAGAGATATGGATGAATGAATAAATGAATGAAATGAATGAATGAATGAATTGAGAGGGACAAGAAGCTGCTGGATTGGCTGATTGCTTTATTACGGGGCAAAGTGAATTTTGATTGTTCGCTCAAGTACCGTTAGGGTCATCAAGGGGTCGTGGGGGTGGACAAAAATGCGGGAGGAAAAGCTGGACAAGCAAGATTGCAGATAGAGATATAGATATAGATGGGGAGTGCCGAGATGAGAAATTAAGAGCATAGATCGCGGAGAAGAGAAAAGATTGAGTCAAAATCGCATAAGGAAATAGTTACTCAAAATGAACAAGGAGAAAAAGTGGGCAACAGCATGGACGGACGGTGATTCAGAAATAAGAAAACACGGTGAAAATGCCCAGGGCTACTACCTATACGAGCTGCTAAGTTGACGCAGAAATCGATACCTTAGCAAGCCGCTCTTCCACTCGTCGGAGAAGTTCCGGATCTGGTTCGGGTTTGATCTTCTTTGGTCTGAATGGCGACGAATGCTCAGTTAGATATATATATATAACATGGATATATGGATGGATGGATTGGATAGATTGGATGGCAGCAAACTTACGGGTCTCTAATACAATCCGAGCACCGCTCATGCTGACAGCTTGGACAAACCCTGTCTCCCGCCTGGAACAACTTCGAACAATTGTGACATGTCCATCTTACCCGGCGTCTCGGTTTCCGCCAGACGCGTTCTTGAGGCTCGAAGGGCGGTTCGACATCTCCAGGGTAACCATCGGGATACTTATTCAGTTTCGGTCTAAAGCATCATATCATACCAGTTAGTTTTCAAAATCACGAACTCCTCTCCTTGTCAAAACAAAATATGTTGATTAAAGAATACGTACGGATCTCGAGGACACTTCTTGCAGCGAATGTGCTCGCACTCTGAACACACAGTGGCATCTCCAATGAACAGCGTCTGGCAGTGATGACAGGTGCGGCGGACTCGCTGTCTGATCGGCTTGCGGACGAGATCTTGGCCTCCCGTGCGTGAGGGAATCGTAAGAACAGCTTTCTTAGGGACATCTGCTGCCTTGGCCTTGTCTTTCTCAAGGCATCCGTCCTTGGGCTTCGCAGGCGGGTAGCGGAAGCATTTCTTGCATCGCAAGTGCTGGCAGCCCGCGCACACCTTGTCCGCACCGAAGGTGGTGAGGCAGCGATGGCAGTTGCGGCGAACTCTCATACGGACCGGCTTCTCAACTCGCTGCACGCTCCGGTCCGCAGGTTTCGACATCCATTCGCTCGGCTCCAAAGTCAACCCGTACTTGGCGAACAAAGCACGCGCTTTCTCTTGCTGGAGGGTGCTCCATTGATGAACCTGTACAGGCTCTGCAGAGGTCTTCTTCACGGTAGTTGCGGCTGGCTTGCTACTAAATTTATGGATAAACATCGAGTAAGTTCTTGTGCTGATCACGGCAAAGAACACCGTCTCTCCATCGGAAAATTGGGCATAGAGGGTTGTGCTTACGAAGTAACTGCTGCTTTCTCTCCAGCTTTGCTGGATTCGCCGATAATGTCCGTCATGCTCGAAACGGATGCTCTATTTCGACCCTTGAGCACGGTCTTCACCCGCTTCATGTACTTTCCAAGTCCGTCGTCTTTCTCCGCGCCGTTCTTCGCGGGAGTCGTTGGCTCAGTCATAGTATCGGTAACGGGAGCGACTTAGATGGGCATTCAGGCAAATTTAAAATGTTGATGAGGACGGATGAACAATTAAATATACGGCTTTCCAAGACTTAAGGAAACCAGGATGTCGGAATTTCGAGTACCACTGCAACCCACTCAATCCAGAATACAGGCCCAGGCGGAGACCAGTCGATATCGAAATTCAAATCGGTGTAATTGGTTGGGAGCTTCTCGTATTATATGTCGGAGTGGAAGGTGCAGAGTTGGATGTGAATATGCTCATGCGTGGCGTGGAGTTGTTGGTAGGACGATATGTAGACGCTCGATCGATGGGATTGATCAGTAGGTCAGACGGATATTCGTTGTGTTGTGTGGAGCCAGAGTCTTGATCCCGGATATCCTTTCGCGCTGATTCGAGTGGATATTTTGACAATTAGGCGACTTTGGAAGTCAGCAACCTGGTACTGGTGTTGAATTGATGGAAGCTGAACAGCAAACGAGAACCGGATGCGGTCCCAACAGAGGCGACGGGAGAGAGGGCGCAATTCCAGCACCCAAGATGGTTTGGACGTCGAGTGTGTCGGCGAAGGAGGGATGGGAGAGGGTGGTGGTGAGGTTGAGGAACGGAAGCAAAAGAGAAGAAGCAAGAAGAACGGGAAAACAGCGAGAAGAAGAGGAAAACGAGAAAGAGGAGAAAAGAGGAGAGCGCCCAATACAGCCGCCCTGTTTAGCGGTATACATGCAGTACGGCTGTGTCCACCACGACGGCACCGCTTGACGGGCGGGGGAGTTGATGCTCGCCTCGAGGAAATTCCAGCGCAGGCTCCACCTTCGAGCAGGGCTTCCCGGCCGGGGCTGCGGGTCGGGTATCTGTATACCGTACCAAGGTATCTGCGGGTATTGATGGCGGCGCCGTCAACATTAAATTACCTCCCAGCCCGCTCGGTAGTGGCCAGTGCTCGTTCGCTGGACCACTGGGGTTACAGAATGGCAGAGCTTCCCGCGTGAAAAAACACTCCAGAAACAGGATGCCAAGTGGTATCGGCGCATCGTCGAACTCACCAGTCGAAGCCTATGCTGGCAAACCACAAGCTCCCGCTCACCAGCCAGTCAGAGACGTGCTCTCCGTTGCACCGGCTGGTGTCCTTCTTGCGAAAAGCCACTTCCGGAACGCCTTGACTGGTCTCTGCTATGCGCGCCGGCGCAAGGATAGCCCGTATTTAAATGTACCTTTTTGAAATGACGGCTAATTCTCGTTTTCCCGGCATTTTCGTCACCCCTGGCTTTGGTAGGAGGTTGCCCGGTACCTGACTGACTGACTCTCCTCTCAGTAAAGGCGCTCCCAGTGCTGAACGACGCTGGCTGGCTGGGTTTGCTTGGTCTGTCAGCTTGACAATCTCTCCGAGCTACTCCGTGGCTCAAGGTAGGGCAGCTCTTGACAGCTTGCTCTAGGATACTGAAACCGCATAAATAAATATATATACTCCACAAAGCAGCCCAAGTGCTCTGTGCTGCTTCTCATCATGGAGGCTCCATCCAGCAGGCCACATTTCACATCTCCTCCCCGATGGGTATCCAAAAAGGCTCCATTTAGAGCGAGCGCTTTCAAGCCACAAAACGTTGTCCGGTGTCTGCAGACAGACCGCTCCGAACTCACCTGCACCAGCTGGCGGCTGGCGGTATCGTCTGGTTCGATTGTTCGATAAATTACGTATTGATACACGGATATCAATACGTTACAGGCTTGGCCTCGCCATTCGTGTATTGGCCATTACCGTCCAGAAATGCAGATGTAATAATGTACGGAGTAACCGTGCCATGCTTACTCACTCTCTCTAGTGAGTGCACCACAGTGTACAGAAAACCACACTGTACAGAAAATATTTTGAATATCTTCATTCTTCATCTTCAAATAATCATCATTAATTATAATCATGTCTAAATCTTTTAATTACACTGAGAAGTAGTTGCAAAGAGCTATTAATATGTATAAAAGCAATTTAAAATTAAAAATCATATCTCTGTTATAAGAATTCAAAGTCTTATATATCATCTTATATAAGAGAATCAATGAGAAGAAATCAAGAACTATGAGAGTTTCACTGAATTGAGTATTGAATAACAGTTAGAAAGAGATAATTAAGATATGAATTTATCAGTTGAATATTAATTTTTATCTATTTATTATTAAGTATATCAAAGCTGCTGTAAACTGCATGTTAAGATAGTATTATACAGATTCAAAGACTATATCTCTTATAGTAAGTAAAATATAAGTATATTAATTTATTAAACATCTGTCAGATTATAAATGAGTTAAGTAAAAGCTCATAAATTTAAAATAAGCATTTTATAAAAATATATACTTTATTATTAACTGATTTAATTAATATAAAACTGTCTTTATTAATATCATTTTTTTCACTGTAATATCTACAACTTTAATAAGATTAAATTTCAAGAAGAAGAAGAATATAAACAGTGAGTTATAATTATCTTTAAAGATATAAATTCTATTATATAGTTATTATACTTCTGTGAATTAATAACAGTGATAAAGTATATTGATGTAGATAATATAGTATTAAATTTATTAATTATAATGAAATTAAAGATTTATTTAGAGAATTAATATACATACTTCAACTTATCTGATAACTATACTATCACTGTATTCAAATCTGACTTTATAAATAATGAGATTGAATTTGAATAAATCAAGCAGTTTAATAAAATAATAAAAAAGTGTTAAATAAGCAGTTATTAACTGCTATTAATAAATAATTATAATTCTCATCTTATAGAAGAATTTATTCAATACTGTAATCTTTATAAGATTATTCTATTCAGATTCTTATCTTATATAAGTTATATTTTATAATCTCTTAATAATGTATCTTTTCAGTAGTATAAATATTATTATACAAAGATAGTTAATAAGACTTCTTGAAGAATAACATTGTTATGTTGTATTCTAACTACGCGAGTTACACTAAATAGGTTGGGGTGGCACGTGACTAGGGTAGGTGTAGTAATCACCAACACCCCCTCTTGCTACACCGTGGTCTATAAGCCGCCACCCGGGGCCTCCCTCATTCTCAAATCTTTCAAAAATGCAATAATAATTAATTACATCAATCAGACCCTGATTTCCTCATTAGAAAAGGCGTCCGTACAGCAATAACTGTAAAAATCAAGAAATACATGCAAAATCCATTGATCCGCCGTATCATCATTACCATTCAATCATTCCTTCTTCTCAATTTCCTGAATGCCAACCCTCTTGACAAATTCTTCAAATGCAGGCTTCACCAGTGGCTTGGTGAGCCCGTCAGCTATGTTCACTGTAGAACTAACATGTTTCATCATGATTTCCTCTTTTTCAATTAAATTGTGTAGAATATGATATCTAATCTCAATATAACACAATCTTCATGTTAAGAATTCCTCCTTTGCTAGATCAATTGCTCTCTTATTATCAACTTGTAGATGTGAGTATATTTTCACTTTTTCATTATTTATCAACTCAGTGTCATATAACATATCATTTAATCAGATTATCTTACAAGCTGTCTCACTAGCTGCAATATATTCAGCTTCTGTGATTGATTTGACAATAGATATCTGTCTCTGCAAATGCCATGAGATCAGTGACCCATTAATCAATATAACATAGCCAGTAGTTGATTTGTATTGAGGATCCATCCTCACTCAGTCTGAATCACAGTATGTCACAGAACTCAGACTCATATCATCAATCTCCTTTCTGTATAATATGTCATGATTTTTCATCTTCTTGACATAACATAGAACATGCTTCAACACTGCTTAACATGTCTTATACAGACACAAGTTAAAATGCAAGAGATAGTTGACTGTGAATACCAGATCAGACCAGCTACTTGAGACTAAATACTGCAATGATTTCAATTCTTGATAATATCTTGTAGCTGTAAAGTCATCATTCAATCTCTCTCTCTCATCAGGTGAGAATTCCAGTCATATACCAGCTGCTATCAGAGTGTCAGCTGAATTTATCTTATTTGTGCTGAAATCTTCAAGAATCTTCTCAATATAACAGCTCTGTATAACTGCTAGATTATTATTCCTCTGACATTTAATCTTCATCTCAAGATATAGCTTGATCTCTTCAACATTCTTTGTCTCAAATCTCTTTATAATCTCTCTTAATACTCAGTTTAATTGCTGTTCTTAAGATCTCATCACTTAATAATCATTAATATACAATGTCAGATAGATCTTATAAACAGAGTGATATAGAAATTCATCATCATAAAATAATATCTTGAATCTCAATGTAGTCAGATGCTTTATTATGAGAAAATATCATACTCTTATAACTTGCTTCATTTTATATAGACTCTGACAAAGTAATCTCACTAAGTTCTCTCTATTATACTTAACATCTGTGAGCAGTTGTATATAGATTATCTCATTCTGTGATAGTATATCATTCAAAAACACAGATATATAGTTAATTGATTTGATCTTTCATTCTTTAGCAGTTAATATAGTAAATAGACTGTATGATATAGACTCTGATATCACTGCAGTATATAATCTTATATAATGAATACTCTGCTATTGCAAGAACTCTCTAATCACTCAGTGAGCTCTAAAATGAATAATTTCTCTCTTATTATTGAATTTTCAATTATATACTCATTTATCTGTAAGAATATTCATTTCTGAGGTCTTCTCAATGATAATATATATCTTCTTCTATTCAAATATCTTAATCTTCTTTTCTATTGTCTCATGTTAATAGTCTCAGTCTGAGCTTCTCTTGACTTCTGTTAGTGTAGTTGATCAGTCTGTCAGAACACTTAGAACAGAATCATTCTTATTAACAGAGTCTTCAAACTCTTTATTCATGACAAGCTATATCTTATTATCTAGAAGATAGATTGAATCAATTACACTCTCTAAGTTCTTATTTACAATTATCTTCAAAATATCTGATTTTTTCTTTGTAAGATGTTATAGTAAGCAGTACTATCATTTCTCTCTGACATTCAGAATATTCAATTTATTAAACAATTCATTGAATTCTCTCACTGTATTTACAGGTGTATTTGCACTCATGTCAAGAGCTTTATTAAATATGATATCTCATACAATCTCAAGACAACATGCAACAGAATCTCACACATGATATTGATGTAATTCTTGATGTTTAATCAGCTGTCATTTCTTATCATCAGTTCTATTTACAAGCTTATTCAACACTTTCGAATCCTTCTTATAGACCTTGCACCCTCATCTTCATATTTAATGAACAGAAGATTACACCTCAGTTCAAGCTTTAAAAGATGTAAGTAATGTTTCTTTCTTACATTTAAATATCTTTGTTAATGTTAAGAATGTATTAATCATCATAATCACAGCTTATATTACTTCATCTCAAAGTTCTCTTTCTAATTCACTATTAAATAGTAGACTTCACATCTTTTCTGTAACTATTCAATTCATATGTTTCACTGAGTCATTTAATTATGATATATCAGATGTAGTTATTTCATATACTATTTCTTTACTCTGACAGTAGATTTTAAGTTCTTGACTTTTAAACTCTTCTTTATCATTTCAGTGTGAAGTTTTAACTCAATATTATATAGTTATCTTAATATCTGTGATGAAATTTATTAATCTTGTAGTAGATTCTTTCTTTCTTATTATAAGAATTACTTATCTATAATGAGTTATATTATCTATTATACTTAATCAGTAGCTTGCATTCTCTCTAGTAAGAGTGTCATTTCTGTTAAAAAGTGTTTTTTCATTCTCTGTCAGATTGATGAAGAATCTTATTATCAGCTTAACAGCTCATATTATAGATGTGAAGATTGAATGTGTTATTTTTATCTGTATACAGGTCTTACAGAATGACAAAGCTCTGTCACTCTTTATTCTCATTTCTAGTCATGAATCTGCTGTCATTTTTGTAATATCTGTGAGATTCAGATGTTCTAGCTTTTAATATCATTATATCATTATAAGTTCTATAATCTTTGTATCATTTCTTTCAGATAGTGTTAATATTGTGTCATCTTTCATCTGTAATATGTTCACAGATTTAAAATCATTATTAAGTATAGTAAACCAGATTAAGTCTCTGTATATAACTAGCCTTTTCATCTTATAGATATTATTCTCATTTAATCTTGCTATAAATGAGAATATGCAGTCAGGAGACATAATTAACATAGTATGATTATTCTCATATATCAACTGCTTATAGGTATAACCCTGATATACAAGCTTACTCATACTCATGAGATTCACTTCTAACTTCAGAACATAGTGAATATCATTTAACAGTATATTCATCTCTTTCACTGAAATCTTTATATCTTCTATAGCTGCAGCAGAGATCACTGTTCTATCTATTATTTTCAACATTACTTTCATCTTCTGAGGTTTTATCATAACAAGATCTCTGTGAGGTGTGATGTAAGTGTCTGATTCAGAGTCTAGAATTCAGATATCTTTTTCTATCTGATCACTCACATAGGTCTTTTCTTTGATGCAAAATACTTATTTCATGACATTGTAAACAGAAGCAGCATCTGTATTCTTCACATTCTTGTCTTTATCCTTGTTTCTATTGATGTTGAAGTTCAAATTTGAAGGACATTTCTCAGAGTATTTCTTTCAACAGTCAGTCTGAATATGATCAATCTTTTGATAATAATAGCAGGTCTTCACATCATTATCTCTACATTCAGGTTTGAATTCAGTGTCCTTGTCTTTCTTATCCTTGTCTTGAGCATTATTCACAGGATTTTTCATGAATTCAGTACTACTATTTTCCACAGTAGAAAGACATAGAAGTATGTCACAGTATAATCTCATGAAGTCTTCTTCTAAAGATCTTGAATTGTTCTTATCAATCTGATTCATTCTATTCTTTATGAAGAATGCTCAATCTCTATTGACTTCTGTCAGTAATCTATTGAAAAACACAACATCTTTAATCTTATATCTCAGATGAATATAATCAGTTCTGATAATAATTAATCATTCAATGAAAGCTCTATCAGATTCTTTGCTTTTAAAGATTATTTCAATAAGCTCTTTAAATAAATGAGTTCTGTATACAGCAGGTCTCTCAGAAAAGTTATTCTCTATAATAGTTCATAGAGTATAAGCTGATAATTTGAACTTCTTGAGTATAGTGAAATGAGCCTTGACCTGCAGAGCAATTGCAGACTACATGTAATTATATAATCAAAGATTGCATTCTTTTCAGAAACATTGCATGTTCATGATGACATTCTTATTAAGACTATTATCTTTAAGAATATTATTAATTTCAGACTGTTCTACAGTCAAAAGAATTTCCTCTCTTCACATTAAGTAGTTAATGAATTCAGTGAGAATAATTAATCTTTTGATGAGTCTTACTTAGCTTCTGAATTCTTCAAGAACTTTCATTATAACAGATGTCTTCTCTTTTTATTGAAGATATTCTATCAGATCTGCTTTTATCTTATTATCTGCAGAGTCATCTCTACTAATCTTTATTCACTCAATCTCATGCTGAAGTCTTGCAATTTCAAGCCTCATACAAGTCTTCTCACTCACTGAGCTATTATTATTTCAGTCACTTAAGCTCTCTGCATTGTCTGATATCTCACTAATATCTTTAACTGAGTCTTTATATACATTGAACTCATCAGACTGTTCTTCTGCAATGATTTCATTCAGCTTAAACATCTCTAAAGCTGTCTTCTGATTTGTTATTAACATTGACAGTGATCTGTGATCTTGTGTTTACTGCTCTGATATTTTCTCATTTCTTTGTCTTAAAGGTACATATTCTTTTATTAAGTCAGGCATTCCCTCAGATCTTAGATTAACCATGAGTTCAATTAATCAATAAAAAACATCTAGACATGTGTAATGATACATAAAGATATAGTTGACACATTATTATGATTATTTATTACTTATGAAGAGCTTTATAACCTCTTGAAGAATAACATTGTTATGTTGTATTCTAACTACACGAGTTACACTAAATAGGTTGAGGTGGCACGTGACTAGAGTAAGTGTAGTAATCATCAACAAGACTATCTACTATAAATATAAGCAGTATAATAATAGATATTTTCTTACTAATCTGAAGAGTATTTAACTGTAAGTATTTAAATCTAGTACTGTAAGAGCTAGCTTTATTAACTGTGAAATGTATTCAGTTAATTACAATATAATTCTTGATTAATTGAGATCTTTTATCATTGATAATACTCTAGATCTCAATATATACAATAATGATAATAATATATACAATCACTTTATCTCATCATCTGTAGATTAATTATCAACTGTCTTCTCATAATTAATCTTCTTAGAGATGATTGTAAAACTATATTATTAAATTAATACAGTAGTCAAGATCTTAGAAGATGTGAAGAATACTCTTATATCTGATTTAATAAGACAGTTGAACAAGATCTTCAAGAGTAGTATAATTCAGGCAGAATTAAACACATATCATGAGAGTGAACTTGCAGATCATTATTAAGCAAATAGATATTAAGTTATTAAATTCTCTCACAAATAGGTGCAAGTAGGTGAAGTTCTCACTATTAAGAATATCAATTGTAAGATTATAATATGTAGAGCAGATGAGATGAAAAAGACATTCAATAAGAATCTTTAATTGATTGAAATCAAATCTATAAAATCTACAGTCACTCAACCATAACAAGATAATTCTATAGAATCTCAATCTACAGTGGATTCTACACCTTCTAATGAGTATATAGATAATCTTTATGTTATAGATAGATGTGGTGATGATTATTAATTAATTTTTGAAGATTACTATATTCAAAATATTTTCTGTACAGTGTTTCTCCCCGTCAAGTCCAAAATGCTCACACTCCTCGTTGCGACATTACAGACTCCAGTGGACGTGGATATTGTCGGTCCGCATCGTTCAATGTTACCTCCCTTCTAAAAATACGAAGAAATATTCATCTGCAGCAAGCTAATTATTTATTAACCTTGGAGCTTTGTCTGCACACCACCAGCAGCGACACCATTCGCGATGCACGTTGCCCACACGTGAGAAGTGGAAGAGGCTTTTTGGTGGTAGGTAGTCACCATCCAGAAGCTTGCTTCGGGGATCTCATAAGAGAGAGCTTCTTCTGAGCAAAGTGACAGCGGCGACGGATTTGAGAAGCAAATGTCATTATTTGAATCGGTACCTCTCACCTGTCACAGATAAGATGCCGAACGCATTTTTACCTGTATGCGTGCTGCACGACTAGGAGGGTTTCAATTAACTATCACAAAATCACAAAATCTCTTTGTCAAGACTTTTGTATTCTGGAAAACTTGCCGCTGCTCAGTATCAAACTGAAAGTGAGATTGAAAGTGAGAGTGGAGACCAGTGTAACTCGCTACGACAGGCTCCATGCCACAACTCTGGCTCTGGGATTTGGGTGGGTTCCAACAGCTCCGCAGCAGACTCCAATCCCACAACTCCCACGGACACAACTGCTCCAGGAACCAATCATACGAGGGGAACCCTTCGGGTTCTTGATTCCCCTCCCCGCCAGACCCAAAAGGCCAAACACTAGTAGCGAATTTACCAGAAGCTCATGTTTTTGGTTTTCAGCCGGGTGGGTGGAAGGATCCGAGCCAAACGTGATTATTATTATTAGAAAACTGATGCTCGTCATAGTTAGAATTATCTTGCAAAACCATGTCATGTATGTCACAGAGCATGGCAGGTTCTGGCATCTCTCTGAGAGTATGAATTTTGAAAGATGAATGAAAAATGAAGATTTGAGCAAGGCATTGAGTGATTGAATGGTTCAGAAAAATAATTTCATCTCTAACCAGGTTCAATTCAAACTCAATGTTAACTATTTCAAGAAAAGGAAAACCCAGATTATTTACAACTCTGTCATCATGCTCAGACTTTAATCTCTCTTTCATCAAGTCTCATTTCAATTCGATGAGATGTTGAATCTAAGTGCTTCAGACCATGATTGATGATCTGACAACCATTGAGGAGTAGAAATTAATCTAAGTGCTACCATCACCCTCTATGAGAAGGATGCACTCACTGGACCTTGAAGACACATTCAAAGATAGCAAGGTTGCTGAACTCTAAGATATTGATTTTAACCATTCTTGATGATCATCAGAAGTGTGTTTCTGTCCTCTTCCCCCTCAACAACATCTGCAGTCTCCAGGGCCATTCTCAACAACTGGAATAGAGGCTATAACATCTAGCCTATCCTCTACTTCTTCTGAGAGTGAATGCTTTCCCTCCGTTGATTAGATCTTCTAGTTCAATCGCTAACTCTAGAACAGACTTTGGACCAGCAACTTTCTCATTGGATGGCGTACAATGCTTATCCAGGCATTGCAAGTGGGCATGAGGTTATCAATTCGTAGATTGCTTACGCTTGAGATTAACACTCATTATCAGCCAGATATTCGCATGAATTTTACGGATTCCTAGTCCAGCATCATCGTCATCTGCGATCGACATCACAATACTCAACGGCATCGGTAGCAATTTACACACGTTTTTTGACACGGATCTGATTGCATGGGGAACCCTCCAAACTATGTTGGATATGGCCCTCCGACCTTTACAGCCACCGCAAATGGGATAGTCCAGCGGCGTCAGATTGCATTTGGTAAACAATTGTTAACTCCACATGGTGATGCAGCCTCGGACTAGATTCGTGAATATGGAGTTGCAATACCAGAAACACTTGGCACTGGTAAACTTTCAGGTGATAGGATCAGGCAAGTCTTGCAACTGCGCCGGTAAATCAGCATCTCTATTTGGCTGCGAAAAAGAATGGGGTTGTCGAACAGTTTCCTCTTGTCTAGTCAATTGGTAAAGAAAACATGGTGGTCCATTAATTCGAGTGTCATTCTTCCATGCTGAATTATTTGCTCTATATACATGCGAGAATACGTACATGTGAATGCCAGCACATACATCCAAAACACCTCCTGCATAGAGAGAAGGGCCATGAAATTTCATGTTTACTAACCTTTACGTGCTATATATTCTATATACGGCGAGTGGAATCCCGCCTACGAGCCTCGCACGGGAATTTCAACTCCTAATCCGACAAGACTAAACCATACTTGCCATGGCCAAAGGGACTTATTGCGACGGCTCGGAACCCCCCCTCCCCTTTTTTTTTTCTGGATCGATTTACCACTGATTATGGGATAGCAGATGTCCCTGACGGATGAATCTATCCCGAAAAAATATGATGGACCATCATATCAACCTGCTAAGTTTTGTTTTTGGTTTTATGGGTTGGGTACAAGATATAAACCGGCCACTCTCAGATGAAAATAAAATTTCTAAAATCATTGCCATGGAGGAAGGCACATACATATAATACGTATTCATTTTATTTCTATTCGTTTTATTTCTATTCGTTTTATTTCTATTCATTTTATTTCTATTGATGCAAATTCTATGTTCGTATTCCGTTTTTAAACTCGGCGGGGATAAAAAAAAAAGAATGAAAAATGAAAAGAAAAGAAAAGAAAAGAAAATTTGATATATATAGTACAGGTTAAAGTGGAATAGCAAACCAAGCGCCGATCCGATGCGTAACAAGAATGCAAAGATGCAATATATACTCTATACTCAGGTGGGGAGGGGGGGAGGGTTGGCTGATACAAATACATTCTATTTCTTCAGATGTAAAGAGAGAATGCACGCAGCCACGGAAAAGAAAGCAAATAGCCACAAATTAGCTGCTTGACGAGAATGTTGACTGCCGTGACCCTACTCTCGAGGGCGGGATATCGACACTCATAGCATCAAACACCCACACGCTTGAGTTTTTCTTCTTTTGTCGCATCAGATTAAGCGGGGTGAGCCACTCCTCTCGCAAGCTGGCAAGACGGCTGCTGTCTCTGTGACGGGCCCAGTTTTCGCAAGCGGCCTTGTATGCGTTCTCGACGGTTTCGCGACGGAGGGATTCGTAGATGCTGAAGGTTTTGGATAAGGGCTCATGGATGTATTCAGATAGGACGCGGGCGAAGAGGATGGCGTCGTCCAGGGCGTAGGCGGCTGACTCATCCTTGGGGGGCATCTGGGAATAAAAAGAATATTTGCCCGCGTTAGTTTGATCCTATTCCTAATGGATATCTGACCAATATTTTGCAGGTGAATGAGGAAGGGGGAACGGTAGATATATGAAATACGCACAGCATGAGCAGCATCGCCTAATAACATGATCCTCTCCGTATGCCATTTCCCACCAGGACGTATCTGATACACTGGATATAGAAACCAATCCCAGCATTTTTCCGCAATCTCGCGAACGCACGGAAGGGCGGACTTTCCAAAGCGACTCTGAATGTCATCTCTTAATATCATGATGGCGGTATTCTTTGTTTTCCACGAATCTGCAGCCTGATACTTGCATATTTCATAAGTCAAACGGTCCTCCTCGACTTCCGCCAACGCTGCCACGAACATATCCTCCTTTTCATTATCACAATATGTCGTCATCAACGCTCCGTGTCTTGATCTGTTCAACGCCGTAACCTTAAAGTGTTTGGGCGACCTTATCATTTCCGACTTTATCGTAGTCTGAATAAACGAAATCCCCGTATACTCCGAAACCCTATCGGGATCAACAATGTTTGTCCTCGTAGCTGAATGCACGCCATCACATCCCAAAGCCAAGTCGCCTTTCGCAAAAGAGCCATCCTCGAAATAAATTGTAACGCGTTTGTCCGTCTCGATGCCGCCTACAACTTTTTTCCCGAACACCATTTCCACATTACTCCGTTTCTCCACAGCAGATAACATAGCCAGATGAAGAGATATGCGCATTAAGCGGCGCCCCTTGTACCCACCATAACCCTTGCCGTCTTTGCCTGCAAAGTCAACCGCACCCAGTTTTTTACCACTGTGAGAGGAGAATACCTCTATCTCGTCCACCTCTATGCCTCCCTTAGGACCCAAATCTCGCAGCTCATCGAGCACGCCTAGCTGATCGAGATGCCTATGGGCGACGGGGGTGAGGTTGATGGCGCCACCAGAAGTCGAAGGGACATCTCGGAGCTCGTAGATGACGATTTTGAGATTAGGGAGCACCGGGGTGAGGGCTTTAGAGAGTGCGAGGGCGGAGGCAACGCCTGCAATGCCACCACCGAGGATTAGGATGGTATATGGGACAGTAGCCATGTTATAGAGATCAATGAAGAAAATTAGCAACACATTAAGAGTTAGGCCCGCTGTATAAAGAAAACAACAAGGCGAAAAAGTGTGGAGCGAGATATGAGAAACTGGAAACTGGAAAATGGATATAGATAAAAATGAAAATATATATATATATATATGTGTGTATATATAGTTATATATATATATATATATTTCAAACCGGGAAAAATCCGAAAACAAGGAAACCGATCAAAAGTTAACAAAAAATCATGGATTGGGTTTGCTGGAGACATCTTGAAATTTTGGTTGAGCAAAAAAGTCAGTCCACATCAACCCAGTCTACAGCAATCGGGCCAGTCATATCTTTCATGGCCCGCTTCAGGCCCCATAACTAATAACATCCTTATCAACCAACTGCCGGCAAGAAGGCCGAAAAAGGAAAAAGTCATGATGAAAATCGGGCGGAAAACTTTCAAGCTTGCCAAGCCATCGGGTTTAGGGAGAATTTCCCGGGACTCTGGGCAGACGTCATGCCGAGATTGGTCAAGCCATCAAATGTTTTTCGGCCATGGAACCCGAGAACTTTCTATATTTTTAATACTCAATAATGCTCAATCATGATATTATGAAGTAATGTATCCTAGATCACTAGAAAAGAGAAAGGTCAATAATGTGAAACATAAAATCCAGTCTTGTTTAGCTGCGGCTAAATATTATCCCCTGTTCGCTCGTCGGTGAAGCTTCATTCGTCGAAAATGGTCTGCAGCTTGTTCAACTATTGAACTGCTCCGGGGAATTGGCAATTATTCAGGTACAGCGGGTTGTTTCCGAGGTAGGCATAACGATCGAGGGGTTTCTGCTTAGAAGATGTTAACATATTATCAAACAATAATAAGATATTTTAGAATCTCAATAGTAGCTTCGGCAGCGCACTTTTTCAAAGTGAGGCCGATTCGGTAGTATCTGGGACGTACGGCGTAGATCCATATCGGGAGAAGGCCGACTAGTCAAGCAGCCAAACCGTTGCTAGAGATGATGAATTTGCGTTTTGAATAACTATGTGAGGCATATTATTGCTCAAATAATGACAGTACCAACTTCTTTAAACATTTCTTCGTGATCAATTCGGTGAATCAGACAGCCCAGGCTTTGAAGCTCAGGTGGATAGAATTCCATACTAAGATTTTTAACGCCATAGCCGGCAAGCGCCTTCAGTCCCAGCTTACGTACCATGTTGACTATCCAGACAGCTGTGCATTTCTTGGAAGGAGATTGGACAGAACTCTGTTGTTTGTTACTTTTATTTTATTTTTTATTTGTTTACTTTTTATTTTTTAATTTTTTAATTTTTTAATTTTTTAATTTTTTAATTTTCCCTGCTTTGGTGCCAGGTGTATCCTTGGTTGTTGGTAAGAGGGGGACTGTACCGTACCAAGCCCACGGAACGGAAAACATTATCAGCATAATAAGCTCTAGGTTAAGCAAATGGGGCTAGATAGATACCTCTATTAGTCTGTAAGATGGGGGTACTAGGGCCAAAAGTGGCCATATTTGACGCTGTTTTTGTTGGGGGTCCCGGGGGTTGATCGGCCCTTCTACCAGCAGCGCTGGTGGTGACTGAGCTCTTTTGCCCCAGTAGCCTACAGGTTATGAGACCGTTAAGTGTGAGCCCCGCTGTGATCAACATGCATGAGTTCAATCTCAGAATAGACTTAAGAAAATCTCAAACAAATACCCCAGACATTTAACAGTGCCAAGAGACATCCTAGGAGTGTGCCCTAAGGAGTTAGCCCTTGAAAGAATGAGCCCTAGGAGTGAGTCCAAAAAGAAAGACTGCTGGGAGGAGCCACTAAGAGGAGCCACTGAGAGGAGCCACTGTACTCTGTGGTTAGCTGGTCTGAGGGGGGGTGTTGGGGGTCCCGGGGGTTGATCGGCCCTTCTATCAGCAGCGCTGGTGGTGACTGAGCTCTTTTGCCCCAGTAGCCTACAGTTTTCAGCCTGCTTTCCCCTCACGTGACCCGAAATTTCTTGCCGCTTTTATATCGAGCGATATTTGTACCTACCCTTCAATTGGTCGCTGCGATACATGATGTTGTTCTATGAGCTACCGATGTCTGAACACACGTTTAAGGATAGGGGTTATCGTTCCTCTCCTTTGGCTTTTGTAATGTATAAATTAAAGGCCTTTCGCTCATTCTGGGCGTTTATTTTACTCCAGACCTCCTTTGCTACCTTATCCCAAGCTACATCTATCTATCTACGAAGAGAACTTCTCTGCTGATCCTATTTTCAACACTTTTGCATCCCTGTCTTATGCGCCCTGGCACTGTATAGATAATATGGTAGCCCAATTGACTCACACCTGGAACTCCCGCAAACCCATCAGAGAGGGACGGCGAGACCGAAAGACGAAAGGCCATAAACTTACTCCAGGTGAATACCGTGAGAGGGATATCACTCGAGTGGCTCAGTTCCAAATTACAGGCAAAAAATACGCCGATGCCACCACAATTTCTATCAACCGTGTACATGGCTTCTGGGGCCGGTTAGTTGCAATCCATAGCAGACCTACTACACTAAACCGTGCTAACAATTGCTTCATGAAGCCACTGCGAGTTTATGAAAGTTGATGCCCATCGACATCTCGCCATATGTGTGGCCGAGAACTTCCGGGTCTACATTGATTGGCGACTGAAGAATTTCAGCATCAAGAAACAGAGCACTATTTGGGTCGAATGGAAGTTCCTTCGGTTACTCTTCAAGAGAGAAACAGGTCGGAAGGTGGACAAATTGGACAAATTGGTCGGAGAACAAATCAGTGAGGTAAGGTCCAAGCTCGATAATAATTATTCCTCTTAAGTATTCTAACTCATTTTCCTTTATAAGGTAGTTCTGGGCCCCTTGACGGACGAGTACGACCTAGACCTGTCGATAAAATTCAAGCCGGTAGTTGGTGTCGAAGATCTCGTGGCCATTCTCCACTACCAACTGGTGCTTAGATACAGCATCTGTCACCCACGAACGATATACCGTGCAACTACCGCTGCTTATGCTAATGATCGCCTACACCTCCTCGCGACCGGGGACCCTTATCGAGAGCGGTTGTCTCCGTGGGTCCAACGATGCCCTTTGCTACAAAGATATCATGCTGGAGTTATTCCTAACCCAGATCAGCCGGATCAGCATGTCCTTGTGATGGAAGTATCTCTTCTATTCATGAAGGGAAAGTGAAATAAGTCACAACCGTGAGCTCCGCCTATCCGGCATCTTGTATTAATATAACTAAAAATTTCGCATAGAACAACTTACATCTTCCATGAACAGGATGATAACCTCGCCATTTGCCCCGTATCGCATTTCCTTGCCTTAGCGCTCGCTGCTGACACATTTGAAGCGCGAGGCATTAGTTCAATTGAGGATGTATTTCGTATTCAAGTGCAGGCACCCCGAAACAGCATACAACTGAAATCGAAATCCAACATACTTGACGTCCCTGTTTTCCATCGAGCTGTACGTACAGCACAGGGTGTTCGAATATCTCCAGATAGGACGCTGCCATATGATACATTCAATCAATATCTTCAACGACTGGGTCGTAATGCAGGGTTCGAGCACAAGTTGACACCGTACTGCATTAGGCGAGGAACTGCTAACGCGGTTGATAGTGAGTCTCCTTACCTATTACCTATATTCAATCCCCACATCAATGTATTCTAATACATTTATACATTTTAGGTATTGCAACTACAAGTGAACGCAATCAAGTCATGGGCCACTCGCGAGCGGACATCTTCGAACGATACTATATCTTGCAGAAGGTCAAGTGGGACGTGCAGTCTGCATATATTGGCTGTCCAGCTCGAGAATCCATTATCAACGCCGTTGGGAGGTTTAGTCTCACACGTGATCCCCGTGTTCCAAAAGAACTTAGTGATGAGCAAAAGGCTGCAGTCGAGCGGGACCCAAGGCTTGTCAAGCTTTCCGGCCAGCATCAGTCATTGGCCAAGCTTATAAACAGAAAACATGGCTCTATCCCAAAGGCCAAAGGCACAGCACTGCATCGCGAATATATTGAACTTGGAGATGATATCAGGGCTGAAAAACCGTCGCTATATCGAGAGGCATTTGACCGTATGAGGGAGGAATTCTTTGCAACAATAGATACTATTGAAATCGAAAAACAGCTTCTGGGGTTATCTGGTGGCGACAAATTCAAGGGGGAAGATGAAAGTAGCGTCAAGTTTACCTTTAAGGAACGAGCCAGGCTTGCACAGAATCTTTTCCGCTCGTCAGACTGCACAACTGAAGCTCCGCACGAGATTTATGCCCGGCGAGTGCAGACAATTCAGGATTGGGTTTCTCTCTGCAGTCTGCAGGAAGGGACACGCAGGCGGAAGGCTCTGTCTTCCAGTTGCGGATTCGATATCGACCAGGCTGATGGTATAATTGACGCGGACACCTTTCCTATTTTGTGCCCAGGAACCCAGTGCCTCTTCTGTCTCGGAGATAGTCAGCTGCCGCATTCTTCGCGGATATACTCTTTTTCACGCCCTGATCACCTTCGAAGACATGTCCAGGACTGCCACCTCCAATACCATAATGCGAATACTCCACTCTGGTGCCCCCATCCATCGTGCCTGGAGGTGCTAGATGGTGTTAAACATTTCAAAGAGCACGCTATTTTGACGCATAACATACATCTTTGATTGATCGCCCAGACATTGGATAGGAGCTAAAGAGTTTAGGTGATGCAAGCTGGAAAGCTGTTTCAGAATACAGCATGTATCATTTGCTCGTGTTCCGGTGTATATAAAACGAGGGCAGGAAAGATAAAATATATATTTCCTTCGTCGGTAGATCATCAGATATTCTGAGGAGATACGAAGCTTTATTCTGATACGCTTTATTCAACACACGCTGTTTGAACGGATACGTTCAAAGCAGATATGTGGGCCAAAGTAGTAGAGTAAATAGCCACCCTGTGGTGAGCGGCGGAAGAAATACATTAGCAGATTAGGGAATGTATTCTTAACCACTTAGGGCAAATTAGACTAGGTACACATAAATAGCAATAGGGAGACAATGAATGACGAATCCATATGACCTATCCAGGTAGAAATTGATCTGCAAAACTTGTCGACGAAAGTCTCTTCTGGGAAATATAGAATAACAGGTGGGCAAGTAGAAATCAAAGATAAACTTTATGTATCAAAGCCGTGAGGGTTTTAAAATGCATAACTCCCTGAACCCTCTCCAAACACGCTGGAGGAGGGCATAGAAACTTAGCATCTGCAGCTAAATAGCGGAGATGGGTGTCGCGCACATGCCTTTGGAGGTGATCCGTGCGTGAGAATGAATATGTCCGGGTATCATATGCTAGTTGATTATTTCCAAGGCAAAACAGGCATTGGGTGGCTGGACAAACAATAGGAAATACGTCAGCATCAGCATCAGTTGGGTCATCAACCTCCATCTTTGGGGCAATGAGTCCGTAACTCGAAGCCCTCCGCTTGCAAGGGACTCCCTGTAGGCTACAAAGCGCCGCCCAATCACTGATAACCTGCAGCTGATGATTGTAAATCTCATTCTGCGCGTCTTTACCGCAACCAAGAGGTCGAAAAAGGTTTGACGCGAGGAGGGACCGTTCGGCGAAAGTAAACTGGACTCCGCCATCCTTAATCTCGAGGTCGTCGGTAGTAGGTGATCCTAGAAGCTGACGCTCAATCTCGATAGTATCTATTGTGGCAAAAAACTGTTCTCGGATCTTCTTTCGTGCCAATTGCCTCAGAAATCGTCTTTCACTTTGAATAATTCTCCCAAGCTTGCTGTATTGGGCATAGAGGTCAGTACCACGTGCTTTTGCTACTGACCCATATTCTAATTTCATATCGTTCGCCATATCCTGCCTCTAGCCATTAAACTCGACAAGATGGGGTTCCTGTTCAATAGCAGATTTCTGTTCGTCCGTCAAGTCCTTTGGAACCCTCGGGTCTCATGTCAAACTCATCTTCCCAACAGCACGAATGACAGAAGCACGCGCCGGGCAGCCAAGATATGCAGACTGGATATCCCGTTTCACCTTCTGCGACATATAATAGCGTTCAAATATATCAGCCCGAGAATGCCCTAGCACCTGGTTCCATTCAGCTGTAGTTGCGACGTCTACACTCAATTAGCATTCAGAGGACTAATATGGGAATTTAAGCTGTAGTGCCATACCGTCAACTACATTTGCTATTCCCCTCCTGATGCAATAAGGGGTTAGTGGCGCTTCAAGACCGACATTACGGCCTAACCTTTGAATATATTGATTGAACATGTCATATGGCAAAGCACGGTCGGGAGAGATGCGGATTCCCTGTGCGGTGTGAAAAGTACGGCGAAATATCGGTATTTCAAGTATCTCGGGTTTCCATCTTATCTGTAGACTATTCCTGTAAGAAGGGACCGTGACCCGAAATATATCCTTTGGAGAGTCAATGCCCTGTGCCTCAAACACACAATCTGCGAACGCCAGCACAAGAAAATGAGAAATTGGACACAGCACTAAGTTGTCATCCCTCTTGTGAAATATGTAGGTTGTCCTAGATCAATAGGTCAATACAATTGTGGTGTGGGCGGGGGGGTGGGGGGTTCCTACAGTTGGGACTTGTTTCTCTTTCCCTTCATATACATCAAAGTGACCTCCATCACCAGAACGTGACGCTCGGGTTCCTCTGGATTGGGGATAACCCGGAAGTGCCACATCTCTATACCGTAGGGCGTTGTTTGAGCCTCGCACACAACTACTCTCAATGAGCACCCCTGGGCGGGAGGACATGTATGCGGTCATCAACATTAGTAGCGGCAATTGTACTGTATACCGTTCATGAGGGGCGACTGATGTATCTAGACACCAGTGATAAATGCAGGATAGATAGTAATCGTGCTGCTGCTTACTCACTCACCTCTAGTGAGTGCGCCACATCAAAATGATAAAAACACTGAAATGATAAAAATCAAGAATCACATTCTCATTATAGCTCTCTACATCAACAATCAGTAGCTAATCTATAATAAATTATCTACATCATTCTCAGTATGTGTATCATCTCTAAATCATTTCATTTCCTCCTCAGTTAGTGATGAGAGTGAGTTATTATCAATTTTAATGAGATCAATCTCCTGTCTTTATCTCTTCTTATTCTGCTCTTTTTCTGCTTCATTCTCTCTACACTGCATGATTTTTCTATTTACATTCTTAACAGTGAGAACACTCTCTAGCTGAATCTGCTGATAACTTATTTTAACTCTGTAATATCTATTTATAATTAAATAATTCTTTAACTCAGCTGTCTACTGCTTATTAAGTTTCATATGAGATAGACTAGCTTTGAAGATCTTTTTCAGACAGTCTGTTAAACTGAGTGATTTCAAATTCAGAGTATTCTTAATACTTTGAATAATTTTTTCTGTGATATCAATCTAGTTGTGGCGGGCTGCGCCCGATCAATCATATAGACTATTCCATTACACTTCATAGATTCCGCCAAAAGCTCCGATTCTCGGTTGCCAATCCTCAGCTGAAAAACCCACAGAATTCCTATTCTTCCGCCTCGAAGCTTCACCGCGTACACAGAATTCCTATTCTTCTGTCTCAAAGCTTCACCACATACACATATAAATATCCACTTCAATCACTGATTCCTGTACTTCCTCTTTTTTTCTTCTCTGTGAGAGGCCTACGCTGAATAGATCGGTATAATATATAGGTCTTATAATACAAAGTGAAAAATGTTAAAGAAGGAAAGGAAAGAGAGAAAGTGTGAGAATCAGTGATCAGAATGAATATTTATACATGCATGTAATAGTGTACACAGTGGAGCTTTGAGGCGGAAGAATAGGAATTCCATAGATTTTCAGCTGAGAATCAGCAACTGAGAATTGAAATGATAGGAATCTGTAGAGTGTAATAAAATAGTCTATATAATTAATCAGACACAGTCTGTCACATTAATCTCTTCTTTTCAGAAGTGAGATTATGTGTAGTTCTCATCAGTTAAGAGTCACTGTTTTGAATAACATAGAGCTCAGAGTTCAGATCAGACAATTATAACTAACTGACTTATTTTATAAGATATTATTAACTGTGATTATGAGATCTCTTATCAAGAATATTCTCAATCTCTCACTCAAGTTCATTGTCTTCTTCTACAATTTCTGATAACTGTTAATTAAAAGTCAGTTAAGAAGAGAACAGATCAGTGATAGCACAGTAAAACAAGCTTATATAAAAGATATTATAAATCTCTAATAATGTGTTAAGACAGTAATTATAACTGTCTAGAATTTCTATCATTTTATATTTAATATGATAATAATTCAGTGTATGAGATGAGTATATGATTTATATATTCTTAAGATTCAATCATATCAGATCTTCTATCTCATATTACTCAGTGAAATCTCAGTGAATATTAGTTTAATCTTTCTAATTCTGTTTAGTACTTATTATAAAGGCTTCTACTCAATTATAAGTGTCTCAGAGCTTTATTACTATATTATCAGTGATCTGAATTAAACTGTAGAGATTCAGTGTGAAATGTGTAATCTCTAGAAGATTTAATATCTTTATATAATATCTATATATAAGAAAGAACAGACTTATATCTATTAAAATAGTATCTCAGTCATTGATAGTAACTTCAGTATATAGAAGAAGATTATATCAATTATCTTATAAGTAGTTACAGAACATATAAAGATAATTCTTTATAATCTGAATTATCTATTCTGATGCATCATTGATTTCAGAGTGATAGATAGTTAATAAATAGTATATAATCTTGAGAACTTGATAGATTCTTGTTCAGAGAGTGCTTATGAATTAACAGTTTTAATCTGATACTATAGATCTCAGTAATTTATATATTTAATAAAACAGACTCTGTAGAAAAGCTTCAGTGACTTATTCAGTATTTATCTTATTATAAGATTTCAATATTACACTCTTACTTAATCAGTTTATAATAATCAGAATATTTCTATAATTCTTACTCTTAGAGAGATTAATAGTGAAGTTAATTATTATATCTTATCAGATTCTATCAGAGATATTAAATGATTTCAGCAGATTCTTTTTACAGTTCTTTTATAAGATGATAAAGAAATAATAGTTATAGTTTTGAATAAAACATCTAATACTGTTTAATATCTCAGATTAGTAGAACTCTTGAGAGATTATTTAATACAGTTATTTATAATCTGAATAACTAATTATATAAGAATCATGTATCTCTTATATTATTCAGATATACAAGGATTTGAAATGAGAGACTTAGTATTATTCACAGAATCACAGAGTATTATTATTATTAATTAAGTATTCTGAGATATCAGTTCTTATATATAGTTCTGAGAGAAATTGAGATACTTCTTGATATACTGCTTTAGTAAGTGCTTAAAGAAGTTCATCAGTTTGAGCTGTTATATATTACAATTTATTCAGTGTAGAAGAAGTGAAGATATCAGTATTAGTATCAGTTCAAAGAGAGAATGTTCTAATCAAAGAAGTGTACATAGTGTCATGAGTTATTCTATCTTAATTAATCAATATCTTCAAATTTAAGAGCTGATGTTCTCAGTTCATTCAATAAGTATCTATTACATCAGAAGGTATATCTTACTCTTATTATAAGAGAGTATCTGTTATTAAGTTCTGACTGCTAGAACAGTAGTGTATTATAAAATGAAAGCAGCTTAAGAACTTAAATTATCATATCTATTATTTAATAAGTTTACAGATAGTAGTAAAGTACTTGAGATTCTTATAATCTATGATTATCTTAAATTCAGAGATACTTCAGAGTTCAGAGTCTTATTCTTCTAGATAGTATATAATTATAAGAAGTTTCTTATTATAGATCTTATAATTGTATTCAGCAGAACTCAGTTTCTTAGATATAAAGATATATAATTGTAAGATATCTTTATTATTATATTATAATATAGCTTCTTCTATAACATAGTCAGAGAAATCAGCTTTAATAACTATCTTACAATCAGAATTGAATATTATCAGCAGAGAGATATTAATGAATATCTTCTTTATTTATATAAATACAGCTTCAGTGTCTACTGATTATTAAAATACTGAGTCTTTCTTAGTAAGTTCTGTAAATAATCTTATAATATCTGAGAAGTTCTGTATAAATCACTGATAGAAGTTAGTGAATCTGATAAAGCTTCATACATCTTTCACAGTAGATGAGATCTCTTATTCAAGAATAGTAGAGATTTTTTCAGAATTCATTCAGATTCTCTTATCAGCTTCTATGATAAAGTCTAGATATTTTATACTTTTAATCTTAAAATTATACTTATCTATGTCTATCAGTAGTTCTGCTTTCTGTAGTTATTGTAATATCTTTTATACATGTTCTTGATATTCTTTCTTGAACTCATTAGTGAAGATGAGAATATTATCAAGATATATGAATACAAATTTATTAAGAAAATCTCAGAGTACTCAGTTGACATACTTCTGAAATATACTGAGAGTATTAGTCAGTCTGAAAAGTGTGACTACTCATTCAAAGAGATCATATTATATTCAGAATACTGTAAGTCACTTATCTTCTTCAGTGATATGAATCTTATGAAACACAGTAATGATATCTAACTTTGTAAATTATTAAGCTTATTCAATATAAGCTAGAGTTTCATTGATAAGAGATAAAGAATAACAGTTCTTCTTTATTAATCTGCTCAGTTCTTAATAGTTCACACAGAATCAGAGTTCTTTATCTGATTTCTTTGTAAAGAGAATAGAGGCTGCAGTGAAAGAGTTACTAATGTATATGAATTCTTTATTTAACAGATTATTAAGTGTCTTTTGAAGAAGAAGAAGTTCATCTTGAGACATATTATAAAGAAGATCTTATAATAATTCAGAGTCTTTATCATTCTTCTTTTCTAACTTGATACTGTGATTCACTTCTAGATCTTATAAGAGAAGTATATTTACAATATTATCTTATCAGAAGACAT
The DNA here is from genome assembly GCF_000003855.2 of Blastomyces gilchristii SLH14081. Lineage (NCBI taxonomy): Eukaryota > Fungi > Ascomycota > Eurotiomycetes > Onygenales > Ajellomycetaceae > Blastomyces > Blastomyces gilchristii. The sequence continues at coordinate 1,655,173 of NW_003101681.1, read as the reverse complement.
CTAGATATTCATGATATTATTAAGAGAGTTTTATATGAGAATCTGTTATTATAATACAGAATAACTTTTCTAGAGTCTTTTTAATATTAGTCAGACTGATAAAGTAGATTATTATATAATTCTACTATCAGTAATCTTATCAGTAATTCTGTCAGTGACTTCTTTTTCAGAGTATTTTATACACATTGACAGAGATCTGTGTCAGATTCATGATTTTATAAATATCATCTTTATGAATTCTATCATTGTTAGAAAATATTAAGCTTCTATTCTGAGTGTTCAGTAAGATGTCTTGTTCAGATAACTAGATAAGTTCTAATATAAGATTATAATCAAGATTATTAACTTCATATATATAGACATCTTCATATTGATATTCTCTGACATCTATGTTTAGTTTCATCATATAACAAGTGTAAACATCTTTTGAATTATTAAATTCTGCAAGAAGTCAGAGTTTTAATAAGAGAATATACTGAAGATTATAATATCTTACAACTGAAGATTTAATCATTGTATAATAATATAGACTGCTGTCTATCATAGCTTTCATATTATATATATTATCTATCACAGTAGATATAAGAATTATATTCATTATTATTTTCTCTTTAAATCATTGTCATCTGATCTCTTTAAGCTTCTGTTTATAAATTTGAACAGAAGCTAATCTTTTTTCTGTTTCATCAGAGTATTCTTATAGTTATCTTCTGAATCTTCTTTCAATGCAATGTGATTAATATGAACAGATACTGATTCATTCTTTAAGTGAGAAGACACTGATCTTTCTCTTGAGTAAGAAGATATATATGTGGTTCGGAAGAACGTACGACCGTCGGATAATAACGCGGCCGCTTCCGAACTTGCTTACGAATGTAAAGGGGCCATAGCGGCCACTAATTAATTTAGTGTATGATATATAAGAAGCCGGCGTACACCTGTAATTATACACTGGCTTAAGCAATCTTTGAATCACATCTAGTAGCATGTCTAAAAATCAGTGAGAAGTACAGACTTCTCCAGAGTGTGATAATTCTGTCTATGAAGTGATTTATAGTTATCATGTCAGTGTGATTCTAGAACATCTTAAAAGATAGTGTATAAAGAGTGATGAGTGAAAGAGCATCTGATTGATACTGCTTTACTTATTGAGAAAAAACTTCACACTCAGATAAATATCATGTATGTGAACAGATGAGGTGTGAGAAAGAAGATAAGAGTGATGAATCAGATTCAAAGAAGTTCACTCTCTACTCAAAAGAAGAATAAAAAGAAGAAATAGTCATCACTGAAGTTATATAATAATAACAGAAATCATATAACAATATAGTGATATAATAATATAGTGATATAATAATATAGTAATATAATAATAGATATTGTATAATTAATGAGAAATCACTGAAATGAATATCTTCTCTAGTCAATATAAATAACACTCTTCTCTGCTATCTGAATTGAAAGATATACAGAATCTCTCAGAGAGTTTACTTAAAGCAGTAAGAAAAGCAGCTGAAACTGCTGAACTGAAATCAAAGCTCTATATGTATATGAGAATTCTAAATGAGATTAAGGCCTTGCATACACAGTGACAGGCTGAGATGAAAGTCAAACAATAATTGATATTCACAGTGAATTAAGTATTCACTATAAAGAGCTTCACTGACACAATCATTATCATTAATAAAAATAGAGAAAACCAGGTCTTAGACCTGCAGTGAGAGATTGAATGTTTATATAGATAGATAACTATACTGAATCTGAAGATCTTACTATGATTATTCACAATCTCTTTAGAAGTATATACATTATCAGAGACTACTGCACAGAATGAGAATCTGAGTATAAAATATATCAAGTCAGAAGATCTGTCTGAGCTATCAAGCTTCAATGATGACTGAAAAAATGATGCTGTAATCAGCTGACTAAGTCAGATGCAATCATATTATCAGATTGAATATGAACTCACAGACAGATAGTTAATGAAATTTTAACAAGTTTTAAGATCTGCTGTGTTTCTACACAGAAAAGTGAAGTTATTATAAATAACTGATAAAAAGATGAATCTCACAGATCTGAAGTGATATTCATTCTTATAAATATGAAATGAGTTTTTCAAATGAATCTTATATAACTTTGAGAAAGTAAATATATGAGATAAGTGTTATAAATGCTTCACTGAGTGTAGATAAGTGAGTAATCTTATATTATACTTTACACACTTCAGCTTACACTATCTTATATTGAATGAAAAGCTTTCAATATCTTTCTATTTACAGATCTTCATTCATGATCTTATATCTGAGTTAAGAGTGAAATGAAAATGCTTAATCTTATAATCAGACACAGTGAAAGAAGTGTATAATATTCTTATTATACAGAAACAAGTGAGTTAATTATAACAGAAAATACTGCAATTGAGTATATCTTAGTGAAGAACAGATAATCAGACTTCTACAACACAAGTCACACACTTGAATGTGATAAATCTAGATCTGAATATCATCACTAAAGTACTGAATTCTCTGAAAAAGAAATTCTCTGAGTGAAAATCTTAATATCATGAGTATTAAGCTTGCTTCAACTGTGAATGTCAAAATCATGATATAAAAGATTGCATACAGTATACACAGTCAAGAGAAGTAAGAGAGTTAAAAAACTAGCAGAATCAGTAAGCTCAGAGACACTCACTGATATTCTATGAAAAGTCTTCAAAGTGAAAGAGATGTCTGCATTAGATAACTCTCTAAATTCTGTGAATATTAAGAGAAAGCAGGCTTCTGAATGAGATGTGAGTGAGAATAATAAAGTGAACACTCATCTCAATATCTTGAGACCTGAAATGTTAATGTATAAGAGACACTTGAGTAAGAATTGAGAGATGACTGCAAAAGTGTTAGCAGACACAGAAGCTTCTATATAATATATTAATAATTATATAATCTGAAGACTGAAAGAGATCTGCTGAGTGAAGAATCTCTGATGTATAAGATTATTTAATAACTGATATTTGATATTACTTATAAGAGTAAGAGTTTCCTTGCACTTCAGAGAATAATCTTGTTATATTTAAGCATGAGAGCTGTAGAACATGAAATATGACTTTATTCTCAGATATAATTAGTTTCAAAGATTCAATCTGCAGATTCAATAATGTACATGTTATACACAGTTGACTGATAGAAAGAAAACAGTTCATACAATTCTATCAACTGATATGAGAAGAACATTTCATATCTCTGATATAGAAGAGTTAAATCTGCTTATATATCAATAAGTAGAAAGAATGATTTATAAGATCTTATCTGAAAGCATTCTGTATGTTATACAGAACTCAGAAGTGAAGGAAATTAAGATAAAGAATATGTAAGAGAATAAGTGTATAAAGAAGCTTCTGAAGAAGTATGAGAAGATCTTCTGAACAGATTTTTCATCAGAATTACTGTCAGAACAAGAATTTGTACATGAGATTGACACAGAGAATGTAAAATCAGTTAATCAGAATATGTACTCTCTGTTACAAATGTATCTTAAAGAACAGAAGTGTCAGATCACAGACCTTCTAGAACATGATCTCATATAATTCTCATCAAGTATATAAGACTTTCCAGTTCTATTCATGAAAAAGATGAGTGAGAAGTGATGAATATGTATCAATTATTAAGTACTTAACAAGCTTATGATCAAGAATGAATATTCACTGTCACAGATTCAATAACAGTTGAATATGATTGAAAACACCTGATATCTATTGAAGATTGATCTTCTCTCAGAATACTGACAGATCTATATAGATGAACTGTCAGTCTCACAAACTGTATTTAATATGTAATGAAGAAAGTTCAAATTCCTGATAATATTATTTAATCTAATAAATGCATCTATCATCTTTCAAATAATGATGAATACAATTCTTTATAAACAGAATAAAATCTTATATCTTATATATCTCAATGATATTCTAGTCTTTTCAAACTCATATAATGAATATCTGAAGTATCTTGATAAAGTACTTACAACTCTGACAGAGTATAAGCTCTATATCAAATCAATAAAGTGTGTGTTTGAAATGAAAGAGTTAAAGTTTGTAGAACATGTAGTGAGTGATGACTGTATACATCTCATTCTGAAGAGATTGAATATTATAGTAAATTAACTGCAGCTGAGAAATGTACATCATGTATAACAGTTTCTTGAATTAATCTCATATTACTGTAGATTCATCAAGGATTTCACATGAATATCTGCATCACTCTCAGATCTCTTAAGAGAAATGAATATAAATCTGTGAAAGAAGAAGTTTCATTCAATCATCTGAAATACTGTGTGTGAAGAGACTTTTCTCACACTGAGAAAATGTGTAACAACATTCTCAGTGCTTATTCAATCAGATTGTGATAAATCTTTCTACATTGAGATGAATGCATCTGAATGAGCTATCAGAGATACTCTTCTACAGATGAGTAAAAATAACAAGCTGCACTCAGTGATGTATGATAGTAGAAAACTATCAGTTGTTAAACTCAATTACTTAGTGTATGAAAAGAAATTACTAGCAATCAAGCATGCACTGGTATTATGAGATAGATATATTAACAACAGATACATAACAATGATGATCATAGATCATGAAAGTCTCATCTATCTATAATCAATGATAAAACCTTTTAAACACTTAGCATGTTGAATCTTGAAGTTTCAAGCATACAATTTTCATATTAAATACTGAAAGAGATCAGATACTGTGATACCTGATGTAATCAGTTACAGATCTGATTTCATAAGTGAGAATTCTGTAAATCAGATATAAGAGAAGTTCATATTAAATACACTGAGAAGATGTAAGAAATTAGAATGAGTGAATGCAATGATCTCTCACTTGAAGAATAATAAGATATTGAATGATAAGTATCTCATGAAAGTAGTAGAAGAGATACTTCTGAACTTCAAACTGAGAAAATTGAAAAATGATGTTATACTTTACTGTAATCTAGAATATGCAGAAGCTCTCTATTTAAAACATTCATTTAGACACAACTTGATGACTCACATGCACAAGGAATTCAGTCACTTAGAAAGTTCTGAACTCATGAGTGTACTTGAATCAAGAGTATACTGATTAAGCATGACTGAGAACATTCAGATATACACTCACAAGTAACTGAATTATCAGATTGTGAAAGAATCTAAGAAAGAATTAGAATACAAGAAAGTGCAATATCAGATAAAGTGTATAATACAACTGTTCAAACAATGAGAAGTGAATCTCATAGATATATTACTGTAAATATTAAATGAACATTGATGAATAATCACTGCTATTGATTACACTACTGACTGATCAGTTATAAAAGCAGTTTCAGAGATAATAGAGAAGATAGTGATGAAGTTTTTATATAATGAGATCTATATCAACTATGAAATGCTGTATGAGATTCTAACTAATAACAGTATGAACCTTGTAGAAGAAGTGATGAGACATTTCATAAGTCAGTTACAGATAAGATATTGTAGAATAATGCTATATCATCTGTGAATAAATGAGAAAGTGAAATACTTGAATGAAATCTTGAGTAATATACTGATAAAATATCTAGTGAGTAAGTCTATGAGATTATGAGATGAATATCTCAGTCAGATGCTATTAATCACATGAATTCAGCAGTATGCAGTCTTCAAGTGTTCATCATTCTATCTGTTGTATGAATTGCATCTACACATTCTGAAGAATGCTTTGAAAAAGATGAGAAAGAAAACAGCAGTTATGAACACAGCAGTAGCAGTTGTAGATGCAACAGTCACAGATATAGAATCAAGATTGAAAGAGATCAGCCATGCATGTGTAAAAGCTAATGAGTTACTCCTGAACTAAGCAATTCAATTAAAAAGAATATGAGACTCACTAGTTAAGAAATCAAGTCTCAAGATGAGAATGTGAGTTCTTATACACAATGAGAGCTCTGAGAAGTTTCAATCTAGATGATTTGAGCTCTATAAAATACTCAAATCACATTCTCTGAGAATATATGTATTGAAAGAATCAGAGGGACAGATCTTATACAATTTAATAAATAATTCACATCTTATGAAGATGAAGATGTAAGATCTGAGTGAATTATAATCATCTACAGCACTCTTATCAGCATTGAAGAAGAAGAGACTTATAATTGAAAAGTCTCACAAAGTAAGAGAAATCATAGACACTTATAAATCAGATAATCTCACTTATTCTGATCTTTTCATAATTATAAGAAAAGAATGAAAAGAAATGAAGAAATCAGATAAATATCATACTTCAATAAGTGATAAGACTGTAGCTGATTATATAATAATGTGCTGTAGATAGCAGATGCAACACAGTAAAGAGCAGTCTCAAAGTAGCAGACTTGTATATAAGTCAGATTATAGAAGAAAAAGAGATCTGAAGTTGAATTTAACTGTTTACATCAGTTTAATTATAGAGATAATAGAGAATGAATTATCTGAAACATCTGTAGATATATGAGACTAAGTCATCTCAATCTCTGAGAATACTCAGAGATTAAGTAAGATTAGTTTCAATGAGCTGTTCACTGTAGTGATCTGAGCAGGTGAAGAGAGATAGTATAATATATAAGATAGAATTATAAAAAGATGAAAGCTACTGAACCTAGTCACTGAACACTGTATTATATAGAGATTGTGTAAGAGTAGTAACTAGCAGATAAAGAAAAAGTATAAGAAAAGAAAAGAAATAATGAATTAATTATCAACTATAAGAGTTAACTGTAAAAGATAAATGTTATTATATATATCTTATTCATTTTCATATGTCACATATTTAATCTATTTTCAATGCCACATCATCTGAAAAATATAAAAAAATAAAGAAAATTTCAAAACTTGAGATCTGTAAGAGATTCAAGAGCTGTAAGCTGCTCTTATAATAATACTGTATATATCTCTGATTTCTCTACTGCTCTGTGTACAACATTAATATCATTTATTGCAAGATTAACTGAAATGCTAATATAGAAATATGTGCATGTATACATAGAAAAATTGAAGAAGAGCACAGAACCTGTAGAATCAGAAGTCAGAACAGAGAAGACAGAGACAGAAGAAATGAAAGAAGAAGAAGATACAGAACTGAATGAATAACAGCAGAAGTCACTCAGAGCTGAATGCTTATAATCTGATATATATACAATCTTCTCTGCAGAGAAGAGAGAGAAAGCAACAGAAGAAGCTTAAAAGTAGAAGAGAGTAATCTCAGTGATATTATCATCTTTGATTAGAATAATCTCTGATGTCAGAGCAACTAAGAACTATTATTAGTATATAAAAATCATAAAATCAGAGATGAAAACAGTTACTAAACAAACATCTGCTGATCTTAGAGTTGTATATATAATTATAACATGCATGAGACTTCTCAGAAAGAGAGAGAGAAACACAGAGAAATGCAGAAAGCAGAATACAGTGTGTGAATAACTCATTCTCATAATAATATTTCAGACAAGATATATAAGTCTTATATCTGTGAGTGTAAAAGAGTATAATATCTATGTTTCTATTTCTGAAAACATGAATATTCTTCATCTGCATTATGAAGTCAGATGATAAATATCAGAGAATAGACTGATACAGATTGATTATTTCAAAGATATTAGTTAGAGTAGATATATCTGTAATATTGAATTTAATAGTTATAAAAAGTTTCTTAATATCTGTGAATATCATAACTTTATATATAATAAAACTCATAACAATTTTCTCTAAGAACAGAAAAATCAGTGTTAGAAAGAAAAGATGAAAAAGAAAAAGACTTATAATCTTAACACTGTTGAGAGAGAGAGTGATTCTCTGATATGAATGAATAATTGTCTCATTATAAATATTTAAAATGAATATAATAATCAGTGTCTATAACTGAGCTTCAGATAGTTATATTATATACAGTCTTCATATAATAAATTATTCTAGAAGTTGATAAGAAGGGCAGAAGTGTACACACTGAGAAACATGATTTATTAAGTCTATATAACATCTTCTTGAATCAGAGAGAGCTGATAATGAAAGCAGAGACAGCAGAATCAGAGAGAGTAGAAGTAGTGAGAGTAGAGGTCACAGAAATAGAGATAGCAGAAGCAGGAGAATCAGACACAGAGACAGATATAGAAGATTGAGAGAAAGTAACAGAGAAAGAAATAGAGAAGACAGAGAGAGATATGAAAGACTCAGTTATACATAGCATAGACAATTTCTTCATTATCATATTCTTCAAGTTCTTGATTAATGATTTAACATTGAGTTTACTATCATCAACAGATAGAGATCTGTCAATATATGAAGATTCTATACAAATAAAAATAAACATATCAGCATCTGTGTTCATATAAAATTATGTTAGAAAACATAATCAGAAACTCACTGAGAAGAAAAATAAGCAAGAATGTATAAGAAGATGAAGAAGATGTATCATTCATAATAATACATTCTGATAATTATTAGAAGATAAACAAGTTCTGATCATATACATTTCACAATGTATTACACTTACTGCAAATGAACTGCCTGGTATGAGCACTATAATAATGCTTATTATAAGAACAAGAGATCATCATCAGAAATGCGTACAATATAATAGATAAATAAATAGAAGATGTTGAACAGAAGAAGAAATAGTAATCTTAAATAAGATAATGATAATGTTTGATGATAATGATAATAAAGAAGATAATTGAAGAATGAGAAAAGTTAGTGAATAAGTGATATAATATAGTGAAAGTTTCTTTATAAGAGTGTACACAGAATACTAGCTGAATCAGAGATAGGTTATATAATTGTGAACACTAGTGACACACTAATCCGCATGAAGCTAGAGCAGATGTCATGATTATATGAGCATGACTGAATCTGATGAGAGAGGATATAATTTGAAAGAATGTACAATCATTGAATAATAACACGGCTGCTTCTGAACTTGCTTACAAATGTAAAGGGGCCATAGCGGCCACTAATTAATTTAGTGTACAATATATAAGAAGCCGGCGTACGCCCGTAATTGTACGCTGGCTTAAGCAACCTTTGAATTACATATAGATTAATCAGCAGTTAAAAGTAATGTGTTCTAATCTGTCACAGTTAATGCACACTTCTCATTGACATCAATCAGTGACTTCTTCAGAGATGATTTCAGAGACTCAGAAGCCTGTTCAGACAGTGAAAACTCTTACTTATATATAGATATTCAAGTCTACTCAGTTTATAGCATCTGTATTATTGTTATTATTTCTCAGTGCAGATGTATAAGTAACTGAGTTATTTCTTAGTATAGATGTATAAGTGTAACATCTTCTATCACTGTTCTGTATACTCTTAAGCTTGATAAGACAGTTATTCAATATCTGAAGTTATATATAGAAATCTTCATAAGTCTGATCTTTATCTACACTTATAAGAGTCTGTAAGAGTTTGAAAGTTAATATCTTCTTAAGCATACTAATCTTTATTCAATTCTCTCAAGATTGATTATCTGCTTCTAGAATCTTAGTGTTAAAGTCAGAGATGAATATTATGAGAGAAGTGTTTCTCTGTTAAATACTCTGTAATTAATTTAATACTTTCTGTTATATAACAGTGTCTTGAAACAGAATATCAAGATATTTGATGATATTATCAGACATTTGTAACACTGATTCATATACTTTCATTTATAAATGAAACTTCTGTTTCATATGATTCTTTAATCATTCATTAATATATCAATCTTGATTAATTAGCAAACTGATGATATCTTCATCTATACTCAGTTTTATAAGCATTTTCATTCTTCATGATGAGTAGAGAGTGAGATTAGAAGTATTAAAATATACAGAAGCATTTAAGCATTCTTTCAGTGCTTTTATATTTAATTCTGTAAATGTTGAAATTGCATGAGTTTCTTATTAGAATAATCATTGAATCTCTTTATATTAATGTTATTGAGTTACATGCATATTAGCTATTTATTATTATTACAATTTCAACATTGCTTAAAGTCACTGTGACACTGTATCTATACTCATGTTCAAGAGTTCTTTCATATTATTGTTAGACATAATTATATTAATTATTGAATATATAATTGTATGAATATCTCATATATCTGTGTCAGAACTCTCAGGTCTTTCACTGATATTCTCTTTATAAAATCTTGTTCTCTTTGTAAGATCTTGTTATAAGATCAGAGTAACTGATGAGTAAGCTTCTATCTAGAGACTCAGTGTCTGCTTAACTGATTAACTGTTTCTCTATTTCTTATATATTGTTATGTGCTTAAACATTGTCTCAATGAATAATCATTTCTAATAAGAAGACAATGAACATTTTTCAAGTGTGAGAGGCCTACACTGAATATATCAGTATAATATATAGGTCTTATAATACAAAGGGAAAACATTAAAGAAGAAAAGAAAAGAGAGAAAGTACAGAAATCAGTGATCAGAATGAATATTTATATGTGTACATAGTGATGTACACAGTGAAGCTTCAGGGTGGAAGAATAGAAATTCTGTAGGTTTTTGACTGAGGATCAGTGACTGAGAATCAGAACAGTAGAAATCTGTAAAGTGTAATGAAATAGTCTATATAATTGATTGAATGCAGCTCATCACATTCTCTAACATTTTTCACTTTTATATTATAAGACCTATATATTATACTGATCTATTCAGTGTAGGCCTCTTATACTTAAAAAATGTTCATTGTCTTCTTATTAGAAATGATTATTTATCAAGAAAATATCTGAACATGTAACAATGTATAAGAAATAGAGAAATGATCAATCAGTTAAGTGAACACTAAGTCTTTATATAGAAGCTTACTCATCAGTTGCTCTGACACTGTAATAAGATCTTATAAGAGAATATCAGTGAAAGATCTGAGAGTTCTGACATCTTAGATATATGAGATATTTATATGATTACATTCTTCTGATTTCATAGATAACACACATTCAATGAATAATACAGCTATGTCTACTGATAATATAAGAGAACTCTTAAATATAAGTATAGATGTAGTGTCACAGTGACTCTGAGTAATATTGAAATTACAACAGCAATAGATAGCTGATATGTATGCAACTCAATAACATTAATACAAGAAAATTCAATAATTATCTTAACTAGAAATTCCTGTATAAGTAATTTCAACACTGACTGAATCAGATATAAATATGTAAGTGTTGAAGAAATATCTAGATACTTCTATATATTTTAATACTTCTGATCTCACTCTCTATTCATTATAAAGATTGACAATGCTTATAAAACTAAGTATAGATGAAGATATCATCAGTTCATTAATCAATCAAGATTGATATATCAATGAATAATTGAAGAATCACATAAGATAGAAGTTTTATTCATGAATAAAAGCATGTAAATCAGTATTGTGAATATCTGATAATATCATCAAATATCTTGATATTCTGTTTCAAGACACTGCTATATAACAGAAAGTGTTAGATTGATTACAGAGTGTTTAACAGAGAAATACTTCTCTCATAATATTCATTTCTGAATCCTGACTTTGACATCAAGATTCTAGAAGCAGGTGATCAATCTTGAGAGAATTGAATGAAGATTAGTATACTTAAGAAGATATTAACTTTCAAACTCTTACAGACTCTTGAAAGTGTAGATAAAAACTCAACTTATGAAGATTTCTGTATATAACTTCAGACAGTGAATGACTGTCTGATCAAGCTCAAGAGTATACAGAACAGTGATAGAAGATATTACATCTCAGTCACTTATACATCTGTACTGAAGAATGACAATGCAGATGCTATGAATTGAATGAACTTAAATATCTATATATAAACAAGAGTCTCTGTCATCTGAATAAATTTTCAAGTCTCTGAGATTGCTTCTGAAGAAGTCACTGATTGATGTTAATAAAAGATATACATCAATTATAACTGATCAGAATATATCACTTTCAACTGCTAATCAGTCTATATATCTTCTTATTCAAAAGAAAGATTAATACTGACAGTCTGTATCAATTACATTGCACTGAAGAAAGATGCAGAAAATAACTATAAGAATACTCTGATGAAACAGGGAAAAGATTAGCTTCTATTCAAATTTGTAAACAGAAGCTTGAAGAGATCAGATGATAATAATTTGAAGAGAAAATAATAATAAATATGATTCTTATATCTACTATGATTGATAATATGTATAATATGAAAGTCATGATAGACAGCAGTCTATATCACTATGTAATGATTAAATCTTCAGTTGTAAGATATTATAATCTTCAGTGTATTCTCTTATTAAAACTCTGACTTCTTGCAGAATTTAATGATTTAAAAGACATTCACATCTGTTATATAATGAAACTAAATATAGATATCAGAGAATATTAATATGAAGATACTTATACATATAAAGTTAATAATCTTGATTATAATCTTATACTAGAACTTGTCTGACTATCTGAACAAGGCATTTTATTAAATACTTAAAACAAAAGCTTAATATTTTCTAATAATGATAGAATTCATGAAGATGATATTTATAAAACTATAAATCTTACACAGATCTCTATCAACACTTATGAAATACTCTGAAAAAGAAGTCATTGATAAGACTGCTGATAAAGTCACTGATAGCAGAATTATATAGTAATCTATTCTATTAGTCTGACTAATATTAAGAAAGCTCTAGAGAAGTTATCTTATACTATAATAACAGATTATTATACAAAACTCTCTCAACAATATCATGAAGATGTGGTTCAGAAGAACATACGACCGTCGGATAATAACGCGGCTGCTTCCGAACTTGCTTACGAGTGTAAAGAGGCCATAGCGGCTGCTAATTAATTTAGTGTATAATATATAAGAAGCCGGTGTATGCCTGTAATTATATGCTGGCAGAAGCAACCTTTGAATCACATCTGATAGCATGTCTAAAAACCAGTGAGAAGCACAGGCTTCTCCAGGGCATGATAATTTCATCTATGAAGTGATTTGTAGTTATCATGCCAGTGTGGTTCTAGAATGTCTCAAAAGATAGTGTATGAAGAGCAGTGAGTGAAAGAGTATCTGATTGATGCTGCTTCACTTGTAGAGGAAAAACTCCATGCCCAGGCAAATGCCATGTATGGTACATGAACAGATGAGATGTGAGAAAGAGAATGAAAGTGATGAATGAGATTCAAAGAAGTTCACTCTCTACTCAAAAGAAGAAAAAAAGAGAAGAGTGATCATCACTGAAGTTGTACAATGACAACAGAAATCATATAACAATATACTGATATAATAATAAACATCATACAATTAACAAGAAATCACTGAAATGAATATCTTCTCTAATTAATACAAATAACATCCTTCTCTGCTATCTGAACTGAAAGATATATAGAATCTCTCAGAGAGTTTACTTGAAGCAGTAAGAAAAGCAGCTGAAATTACTGAACTGAAATTGAAGCTCTATATATATACAAGAATTCTAAATGAGATCAAGGCCTTGTGTATACAGTGGCAGGCTGAGACAGAAGTCAAACAATAATTGATATTTACTGTGAATCAAGTATTCACTATGAAGAGCTTCACTGACACAATCATCATCATCAATAAGAATAGAGAAAACCAGATCTTAGATCTGCAGTGAGAGATTGAACAGTTATACAGACAGATGACTACACTGAACCTGAAGATCTTATCACAATTGTTCACAATCTCTTCAGAAGTGTACACATCATCAGAGACTGCTGTGCAGAATGAGAATCTGAGCATGAAATATATCAAGCTAAGAGATCTGCTGAAGTCATCAAGCTTCAATGATAACTGAAAAAATGATGCTACAATCAGCTGGCTAAGTCAGATGTAATTATATTATTGAATTGAATATAAACTCACAGACAGACAGTTAACAGAATTTTAACAAGTCTTAAGATCTGCCACATTTCTACATAGAAAAGTGAAGTTATTATGAATAACTGATAAAAAGATAAATCTCACAGATCTGAAGTGATATTCATTCTCATGAATATGAAATGAGTTTTTTAAATGAATCTTGCACAACTTTGAGAAAGTGAATATATAAGATAAGTGTTATAAATGCTTCACTGAGTGTAGATAAGTGAGTGATCTTATATTATACTTCACACACTTCAGCTTATACTATCTTATATTGAATAAAAAGCTTTCAACATCTTTCTGTTTACAGATCTTCATTCATGATCTTATATCTGAGTTAAGAGTGAAATGAAAATGCTTAATCTCACAGTCAGATATAGTGAAGAAAGTATATAATATTCTCATTATACAGAAACAAGTGAGTCAATTGTAATAGAAAATATTACAATTGAGTATGTCTTAGTAAAGAATGAGTAATCAGACTTCTACAACACAAGTTATACATCTGAATGTGATAAATCTAGATCTGAATGTCATTACTAAAGTACTGAATTCTCTGAAAAAGAAATTCTCTGAGTGAAAATCTTGATATTATGAGCATCAAGCTTGCTTCAACTATAGATGCTAAAATCATGATATAAAAGATTACACTCAGTGTATACAGTTAAGAGAAGCAAGAGAGTTAAAAAACTAATAGAATCAGTGAGCTTGAAGACACTCACTGATATTCTATAAAAAGTCTTCAAAGTGAAAGAGATGTCTGCATTAGATGATTCTCTGAATCCTGTAAATACAAAGAAGAAGCAGGCTCTCAAATGAGGTATGAGTGAGAATGATGAAGTAGACACTCATCTCAATACCTTGAGACCTGAAATGTTAATGTATAAGAGACACTTGAATAAGAATTGAGAGATAATTATAAAAGTATTAGCAGACACAGAAGTTTCTACATAATATATTAATAATTATATAATCTGAAGACTGAAAGAGATCTGCTGAGTGAAAGATCTCTGATGTATAAGATTATCTGATAACTGATATTTAATATCATCTGTAAGAGTAAGAGTTCTCTTACACTTCAGAGAATGATCTTACTATATTTGAGTGTGAGAGCTGCAGAATGTGAAATACAACATTATTCTCAGACTCAATTGATTTCAAAGATTCAATCTGCAGATTCAATGATGTACATGTCATATGCAGTTGACTGATAGGAAGAAAATGATTTATACAATTCTATCAACTGATATGAGAAGGACATTTCATATCTCTGATATAGAAGAATTAAATCTGCTTATACATTAATAAGTAAAGAGAATGATTTACAAGATCTCATCTGAAAGCATTCTGTATGTCATACAGGACTCAGAAGTGAAGAAAACCAAGATAAAGAATATACAGAAGAACAAGTGTATGAAGAAGCTTCTGAAGAAGCATGAGAAGATCTTTTGAACAGATCTTTCACTGAAATTATCACTGAAATGAGGATTCATACATGAGATTAACACAGGGGATACAAAACCAGTCAATCAGAATGTGTATTCTCTGTTACAAATGTATCTTGAAGAATAGAAGCATCAGATTACATATCTTCTAGAATATAGTCTCATACAACTCTCATCAAGCGCATGAGGCTTTCCAGTTCTATTTGTAAAAAAGACAGATGAGAAGTGATGAATGTGTATTAATTATCAAGCACTTAACAAGCTTATAATCAAGAATGAATATTCACTGTCACAGATTTAATAACAGTTAAATACAGTTGAAAACATCTGATATCTATCAAAGATTGATCTTCTCTCAGAATACTGACAGATTCATATAGACAAACTATCAGTTCTGTGAACTGTATTTAATATATAATAAGAGAAGTTTGAATTCCTGACAATGTCATTTAGTCTGATAAATGTGCTCATCATCTTTCAAATAATGATGAATACAATTCTTTATAAATAAAATGAAATCTCATACCTTGTATATCTCAATAACATTCTAGTCTTTTCAAACTTATATAATGAACATCTGAAGTATCTCAATAAAGTGCTTACAACTCTGACAGAGTATAAGCTCTATATCAAATCAATAAAGTGTGGATTTAAAATGAAAGAGTTAGAGTTTATAGAACATGTAGCAAGTGATAACTGTATATACCTTATTCTGAAGAAATTGAATGTTATAGTAAATTAATCACAGCTGAGAAATATACATCATGTATAACAGTTTCTTGAGTTAATCTTATATTACTGTAGATTTATCAAGGATTTTACATAAATATCTGTATCACTCTCAGATCTCTTAAGAGAAATGAATACAAATCTGCAAAAGAAGAAGTTTCATTTAATTATCTGAAATACTGTGTGTGAAGAGGCTTTTCTCACACTGAGAAAATGTGTAATAACATTCTCAGTACTTATTTAATCAGATTGTAATAAACCTTTCTACATTGAGACAGACATATTTAAATGAGCTATCAGAGACACTCTTCTACAGATGAGTAAGAACAGCAAGCTGCACTCAGTGATGTACAATGATAGAAAACTATCAGACATTGAGCTCAATTACTCAGTGCATGAAAAGAAATTACTAGTAATTAAGCATATGCTGATATTGTGAGATAGATATATTAACAACAGATATATAATAACAGTGATCACAGATCATGAAAGCCTTGTCTATCTATAATTAATAATAAAACCTTTCAAACACTTAGCATGTTGAATCTCAGAGTTTCAAGTGTACAATCTTCATATTAAATACTGAAAGAAATCAGACACTGTGATGCCTGATACAATCAGTCACAGACTCAATTTCATGAGTGAGAGTTCTATGAACCAGGTACAAGAAATATTCACATTAAATGTGCTGAGAGAATGCAAGAAATCAGAATAAGTGAACATTATAATCTCTCACTTAAAGAATGACAAGGTGTCAGATAATAAGCATCTCACAAGAGTAGTAGAAGAGATGCTTTCAAACTTCAAGCTGAGAAAATTGAAAAATGATGTTATGCTTTATCACAATCTAGAATACACAGAAGCTCTCTATCTAGAATCTTTATTTAGACATGACTTGATGACTTACATGCACAAGGAATTCAGTCACTTAGAAAGCTCTGAACTCATGAGTATACTTAAATCAAGAGCATACTGATCAAGCATGACTGAGAACATTCAGACATATACTTACAAGTGCCTGAATTGTCAGATTGTGAAAGAATCTAAGAAAGGATTAGAATGTGAGAAAGCATAACATCAGATAAAGTATATAATACAACTATTTAAATAATGAGAGATGAATCTCATAGACATATTACTGTGAACACTAAATGAAAATTAATGAATAATTACTGCTATTGATTATGCTACTGACTGGTCAGTTGTGAAAGCAGTTTCAGAGATAATAGAGAAGATGATAACAAAGTTTCTACATAATGAGATCTATATTAACTATGAAATACTGCATGAGATTCTAACTGATAACAGTGTGAATCTCATAGAAGAAGTGATGAGACATTTCATAAGCCAGTTACAGACAAGACATTGTAGAACAATGTTATATCATTCATGAATGAATAAGAAGATGAAACACTTGAATAAAATCTTGAGCAACATGCTGATGAAATATCTAGTGAGCAAGCCTATAAGATTATGAGATGAATATCTTGATTAGATGCTATTAGTTACATGAATTCAGCAGTATGCAGTCTTCAAGTATTCATCATTCTACCTGTTGTATGAATTGTATCCGCGTATCCCGGAGAATGCTTCAGAAAAGATGGAAGAGAAGAAAGCAGTTGCAGATGCAGCAGTTGCAGACACAGAACCAAGATTGAAAGAGATCAGTCACACACATGTAAAAGCTAATGAGTTACTCCTGAACTGAGCAATTCAATCAAAAAGAATATGAGACTCACTAGTTAAGAAATCAAGTCTCAAGATGAGAACATGAGTTCTTGTACACAATGAGAATTCTGAGAAGTTTTAATCTAGATAATTTGAACTCTATAAAATACTCAAATCACATTCTCTGAGAACTTACACATTGGAGAAATCAGAGGAATGAGTCTTATACAACTTAATCAATGATTCATGACTTATGAAAGTAAAGATGCAAGACCTGAGTGAATTATAATTATTCACAGCACTATTATCAGCATTGAAAAAGAAGAGACTTATAATTGAAAAGTCTCACAAAGTAAGAGAAATCATAGACACTTACAAACTAGATAATCTCACTTATTCTAATCTTTTCACAATTATAAGAAAAGAATGAGAGACAATGAAGAAATCAGATAAATATCACACTTTAATAAGTAATAAGACTGTAGCTGATCATATGATAATGCACTGCAGACAGCAGACACAACACAGTAAAGAGCAGTCTCAAAGTAACAGACTTGCATGTGAGTCAGATTACAGAAGAAAAAGAAATTCAGAGTTGAATTCAACTGTTTACATCAGTTCAATTATGAAGATTACAGAGAATGAACTATCTGAAACATCTGTGAATATGTGAGACTAAGTCATCTCAACCTCTGAGAACACTCAGAGATTGAGTGAGATTAGTTTCAATGAGCTGTTTACTGTAGTGATCTGAGTGAGTGAAGAGAGACAGTATAATACATAAGACAGAATCATAAAAGATAAAAGCTGCTGAATCTAGTCACTGAATACTGTATTATATAGAGGTTGTGTAAGAGTAGTGACTAGCAGATAAAGAAAAAGTGTAAGAAAAGAAATAATGAATTGATCATTAACTGTAAGAGTCAGCTGTAAAAGACAAATGTTATCATACACATCTCATTTATTTTTATATATCACATGTTTAATCTATTTTCAACATCACATCACCTGAAAAACACTAAAAATAAAGAAAATCTCAAAACTTGAGATTCACAAGAGATTTGAGAGTTATAAGCTGCTCTTATAACAACACTGTGTATATCTCTGATTCCTCTACTGCTCTGCATATGACATTAATGTCATTTATCACAAGATTGGCTGAAATGCCAATATAGAAATGTGTACATGTATGTGTAGAGAAATTGAAGAAGAGTGCAGAACCTGCAGAACCAGAAGCCAGAACAGAGAGAATGAAGACAGAAGAAATGAAAGAGGAAGATGTGAGATCAGACAAATGATAGCAGAAGCCATCTGAGACTGAATGCTTATAATCTGATATATGCACAACCTTCCCTGCAGAGAAGAGAGAGAAAGTGATGAAAGAAGCTTAAGAGCAGAAGAGAGTAGTCTTGATGATATTATTATCTTCAATTAAAATGGTCTCTGATGCTGGAGCAACTAAGAACTATTGTTAGTGTATGAAACTGCAAAAGCAGGAATAACAATTACTGAATGAACACTCACTGATCTTAGAATTGTATATGCAATTACAACACACACAAGGCTTCTCAGAAAGAGAGAGAAGAACACAGAGAAATGCAGAAAGTAGAATACAGCATGCAAATAGCTCATTCTCACAATGATATCTCAGATAAGATGTATAAGTCTTACACTCATAAGTGTAAAAGAGTACAACATTTATATTCCTGTTTCTGAAAACATGAATATTCTTTATCTGCATCATGAAGTCAGATAATAAATGTCAGAGAATAGACTGATACAGATTAATTATTTCAAAGATATTTATCAGAGTGAATGTATCTGTAATATTGAATTTAACAGTTATGAAAAGTTTCTTAATATCTGTGAATGTCATGACTTTATACACAGTAAAACTCATAATGATTTTCTCTAAGAACAGGAAAATCAGCATTAGAAAGAAAAGATGAAAAAGAAAAAGACTTATAATCTTGATACTATTGAGAGAGAGAATGATTCTCTGATATGAATAAATAATTACTTTATTATAAATATTTAAAATGAATATAATAATTGATATCTGTGACTGAGCTTTAGATAGTTATATTGTATACAGTCTTGATATAATAAATTGTTCTAGAAGTCAGCAGAAAGAGCGGGAGTGTACACACTGATAAATATAATTTATTAAGTCTACACAACATCTTCTTGAAACAGGGAGAGCTGATAATGAAAGCAGAGACAGTAAAACCAGAGAAAGTAGAAGTAGTAAAAGTGAGGATCATGAGAATAGAAGTAGCAGAAGCAGGAGAATCAGACACAGAGACAAGTATAGAAGATTGAGAGAAAGCAGTAGAGAAAGAAGTAGCAGAAGAGGCAGAGAGAGATGCAGAAGACTCAGTCACACATAATATAAGTAATTTCTTTATTATCATATTCTTCAAGTTCTTGATCAATGATTCAATATTGAGTTCACTATTATTAGCAGACACAGATCTGTCAACACATGAAGATTCTATATGAATAAAAATAAACATCAGCATCTGTATTCACACAAAATCATGTCAGAAAACATGATCAGAAACTCACTAAGAAGAAAAATAGTCAAGAGTATATAAGAAGATGAAGAAGATGTGTCATTCATGATAATATATTCTAGCAATTATTAGAAGATAAACAAGTTCAATCACATTTCATAACATGTTATACTTACTGCTAATGAACTGCTCAGTATAAGTACTATGATAACACTTGTTATGAGAATGAGAGGTCATTGCCAGAAACACATATAATGTGATAGATAAATGAATAAAAGATGTGAATAGAAGAAGAGGCAGTAATCTGAGATGAAATGATAATGATGTTCAATGATGATGATGATGATGAAGAAGATAATTGAAGAATGAAAAAAGTTAGTGAATAAGTAATATAATATAGTGAAAGTTTCTTTATAAGAGTGTACACAGAACACTAGCTGCATCAGAGATAGATCACATGATCACGAACACTAGTGACACACTAATCCGCATGAAGCTAGGGTAAATGTCATGATCACATGAGTGTGACTGAATCTGGTGAGGAAGGATG
This sequence comes from Blastomyces gilchristii SLH14081, assembly GCF_000003855.2. Classification (NCBI taxonomy): domain Eukaryota; kingdom Fungi; phylum Ascomycota; class Eurotiomycetes; order Onygenales; family Ajellomycetaceae; genus Blastomyces; species Blastomyces gilchristii. The sequence continues at coordinate 1,634,368 of NW_003101681.1, read as the reverse complement.
TGATTTGAAAGAACATACAACTGTCAGATAATAACATGACCGCTTCTGAACTTGCTTACAAGTGTAAAGGGGTCATAGCAGCTGCTAATTAATTTAGCGTACAATATATAAGAAGCCCGCGTACGCCTATAATCGTACGCTGGCGGAAGTAATCTTTGAATCACAAATATTTAGATGTCTTTTAATAAGATAATATTACAAATATACTTCTCTTACAAGACTCAGAAGTGAATCACAGTATCAAGTTAGAAAAGAAGAAGAATAAGAATTCTGAGTCATCATAAGACTCTCTTTATAATATGTCTTGAGATGAACTTCTTCTTCTTTGAAAGACACTCAATGATCTGTTGAATAAGAAATTTATATATATTAGTAACTCTTTCACTGCAGCTTCTATTCTCTTTATAAAGAAATCAGATAAAGAACTCTGATTCTGTATAAACTATCAAGATCTGAACAGATTAACAAAGAAAGATTGTTATCTCTTATCTTCTATCAATGAAACTCTAGTATGTATCAGATAAGCTCAATAATTTATAAAGTTAAATGTTATCACTATGTTTCATAAGATTTATATCACTGAAGAAGATGAATGACTTACAGTATTCTGAACATATTATAATCTCTTTGAATAAGTAGTCACACTCTTTGAACTGACTAATGCTCTTAGTATATTTCAGAAGTATATTAACTAAACACTCTGAGATTTTCTTAATGAGTTTGTATCTGTATATCTAGATGACATTCTCATCTTCACTGATGAATTCAGAAAGAAACATCAGAAACATGTGCAGAGAATATTATAATAATTATAAGAAGCAGAACTATTAATAGATATTGATAAGTGTGATTTCAAAGTTAAAAGTATAAAATATCTAGACTTTATCATAGAAGCTGATAAGAGAATTTGAATGAATTCTGAGAAGATCTCTGTCATTCTTAAATAAGAAGCTTCATATACTGTGAAAGATGTATAAGGCTTCATCAGATTTGCTAACTTCTATCAGTAATTTATATAAAACTTTTCAGATATCATGAGATTACTTACAGAACTTATCAAGAAGAACTTAGTATTTTAGTGATCAGTGAACACTGAAGCTGTATTCACACAGATAAAGAGAATGTTTATTAATATCTCTCTATTAATAATATTTAATTCTAATTGTAAGATAGTTATCAAAGCTGACTTCTCTGACTATGTTATAGAAGAAGCTATATTATAATATAATAATAAAGATGTTTTATAATTATGTATCTTTATATCTAAGAAACTGAGTTCTGCTGAATACAATTACAAGATCTATAATAAGAAACTTCTCACAATTATATACTATCTAAAAGAATGAGATTCTGAACTCTGAAGTGTCTTCAAATTTGAGATAATCACAGATTATAAGAATCTCAAGTATTTCATAATTATCTGTAAGCTTACTGAATGTCAGATGTGATAATCTGAGCTATTAAACTGTTTTCATTTCACTATACACTATCATCTCAGCAGTCAGAACTTGATGACAGATACTCTTTCATAATGAGAGTAAGATATGCCTTTCAATATAACAGATACCTGTTGAATGAAGTGAGAACACTGACTTCTAGATATGAAGATATTAGTTAATCAAGATGAAACAACTTATGATACTATATATACTTCTCCGATTAGAACACTCTCTCTCTGAACTGTTACTGACACTGACACTGACACTGATACTGACACTGATACTGATACTGATATCTCAACTTCTTCTGAATCTACACTGAATAAATTATGACATATAACAGCTCAAACTGATGAACTTCTTCAAGTGCTCACTGAAGCAGTATATCAAGAAGCACCCTGATTTCTCTCAGAACTATGTATAAGAATTGACATCTCAGAATACTCAATTGATGATAATAACACTCTGTAATTCTGTGAACAACATTAAGTCTCTCACTTCAAACTCATATGCATCTGAATAATGTAAGAGATGCATGATTCATTTATAATCAGTCACTCAGATTGTGAGCAATTGTACTGAATAATCTTTTGAGAGTTCTACTAATCTGAGATATTAAACAGCATCAGACATTTTGTTTAAAACTGTAACTGTTGTTCTTTCATTATCTTGTGAAAGAACTGTAGAAAAGATCTACTGAAATCACTCAATATCTCTAATAGAATCTGATGAGATATAGTAATTGACTTTGCTGTTAATCTCTCTGAGAGTAAGAGTTATAGAAACATTCTGATCATTATAAACTAATTAAGCAAAGATGTAATATTGAAATCTTGTGATAAAATGAATACTGAATAAGTCACTGAAGTCTTTCTACAGAGCCTGTTCTATCAGATGTATGAATTACTGAGATTTATAGTCTTGAATTAAGATTGTCAATTCATAACTACTCTCTGAATAAGAATCTGTCAAGTTCTTAAGATTACTCACTGTTTATCAACTGTCTATCACTCTGAGATTGAGAATGTATCAGAATGAATAATTCAGACTGTAAAGAACTATCTGTATAAGTTCTGTAATTATTCACAGAATGATTGACATGATCTTCTTCTATATACAGAGATTGCTATCAATGATTGAGATGCTGTTTTAACAGATATAAGTCTGTTCTTTCTTATATATAGTTATCACATGAAAGTGTTGAATCTTCTAGAGATTACACAGTTCACACTGAATCTCTGCAGTTTAATTCAGATCACTGATAATATAGTAATGAAGCTCTGAGACACTTATAACTGAGCAGAAGTCTTCATGATAAGTGCTAAACAAGATTAAGAAGATTAAATCAATGTTCACTGAGATCTCACTGAGTAATATAAGATAGAAGATCTGATGTGATTGAATCTTAAGAATATACAGATCACACACTCATCTTATACACTAGATCATTGTCATGTCAAGTATAATTATTATTATTATTATTATTCTTCAATTATAGATGTATGCAGTCAGAGACTATGACATCTACCTGAGAACTTTTAGTTCTCAGGGTTTTTCCTATGTCTGTAAAGTTAACTATTATACATTCATTAATTTCAGATATGCAAAATCAGAAAATTCTAGCCCAGAATACAAAAACTGTTTACAAATTGCAGTGTTTTAACATCTTTTGATACTTTGAAACCATTTGATAATATCATGACAAAGGAAAAGAGAAAAAGAACACAGTCTCAAAGATAGACACATTAAATAGATAGATAGAAAGAAATTGAAAGAAAAAGATAAAGAAAAAGATAAAGTAAAGAGAGACTATAACAAAACAAATTATTAAAAGAGAGTGTATAGCTGTTTTAACAGACTATATCTGATTGATTTCCTCCTCTTCATATTCAGATAATTCTGAATTTAGCCATTTTCTTGTAGCTGCTTGAGTTTCTGATAGAAAGTCTATTAAGTATTTAATTCCTGTCTCAGTTGAGAATAAGAATCTCATATTTAATTGATTTAGATCATACTTCTCTTTCAATCTGGCTCTGAGACTGTTGTATAATGCACAGTGCATTACAATATACTCAGGATTCTCATTTGTATTGCAGAATAAGCATTCTATTGAGTCAAATCTATCATCAAATCTTTGTATATAAGATTTGAAATAGCCATGTCCTAGTTTCAGCTGTATTATAGATGAGAATATTTTCTTTTTACATTTAATTGAACAAGATTTTCACTTGGGTTTTGTTTCAAATCTTGAATAATGTATACTCTTCTTTTGTTTCTGCCAGCTTTCATTCCACTTGTCTAAACAAGATTCTTTTATTTTTCTCTTTATAAAAGACCAGGACATAATTTTTTGAATAGATCTGCTTAATTCTGCACCCTTTTTTGCAGCTGAATCAGCCAATTCATTGCCATGAATATTCATATGAGCAGGAACTCAGTGCAGATGAATTATCAGCTTTGATATTCTTCTCTTTTGAATTTTCAAAATAGAGTTTAAGATCAGTTCAAGATTCATTTAATCATTATGAATCTGACTATTTCTAAGTCTTTTTAAAGCAGCTTGACTATCAGAGAATATTCATGCCTCTTTCAAACAATTTCCTCTTTTATGAGATTTTATTTCAATGAGTTTGAAAGCTTTCACTATTGCAAATAGTTCAGCATCAAAGACTTCACATTCAGAGCCTAGATTTCAGAAATCTGAGATAAAATTGATATTATCTTCAGTATAAGCAATTCCTGCGCCTAATCTATTCAAGTTCTCATTTTTTGAGTCATCTGAATAAATCAGAATAGAGTCTTTTATATTGATTGTAGAAATTCTCTTCAAATGCTGTTCATATTCTTTCTCTTTTGATAGTTCACTTATTTGTAAGTCTATAAGAGATTCAAGCTTTTCTCTCCAGGGAGATAACTTCTCATGATTAACTTTTTCAACATTTAAAGAAGAAAATTGATTTTTAATCAGAGAGCATAGTCTGTACAGTTGAGAAGACATTTTCTTTGAAGAGTTATTTTCATTCCAATCAAGAAATCTATTTCAATCCAGTTCATTACCAGAGTTAATTGATGGAAATGAAGAAGAGACTCTTTCTCTGATTATATGATTTGAGCTCATCTTTACAACTCTCAGAGCATAGTTCATACAGGCCTTTTCAAATCTAATAGCAGGAGGAGGAATTGAAGCTTCAATTTCCATTGCTTTAATAGGAGATGATTTGAATGCTCTCAGAATTCTTCTCAAGGCTCTGTTTTGCAGACTTTGAAAGAGTTCAGTGAAATTCCCTTGATTATTCCATCAAACTTGAACTTCATAATCAGCTACTGATGTAATACAGGCTATATATAACTGTCTCATAGCCTGGAAGGATAGACCCCTCTCTGTATTTGATAGTCTGATTATGTTGTTCAATAGTCTTTCTGCCTTGACAGTTCTTTGTTGAATGTGATATTTAAAATTCAACTTGGAGTTTAACCATACTCCTAATCATTTGACATTTACACTGGGTTTAATCTCTCTATTTAAAAGAGTTAGAGATAGTCCTTTCTCATTGAATCTCGGAAAGAAGTGAATTAACTCAGCTTTATTCATATCAAATTGAATTTGATTGATATCTGCTCTAACAAAGATTTCCTTTGCAGCTTCTTCAATTACTTTCAAATTCTCTTTGATAGTTTTTGAGCTGTAGACTAGACCAATATCATCCACATAACTCGGAGATCGCACTATTCTCATATTTCTATTTTTAAATAGATATGCAGTGTATATTGCAAATAAAATGGGTGAGATTGGAGATCCCTGTGATACTCCTATTTTTATCTCAGTCTTGTCTTGTTTCATTCCATCAAAGAAGAGTTGTATACTTCTTTTAGACATAAAACAGTTAACCCATTTTATTAGAGAAAGTGGCAGTTTTAATATCTTCAATGTCTGAATTAACTATGTCAAGTATAAAGTGATAGAAGTTCTAGACAGTTATAACTATTATCATGATATATTATCAGAAATTTATAATATCTTTCATACAAGCTTGCTTCACTGCACTGTCATCAATCTGTTTCCTTCTCAACTAACTTCTGACTGACAGCTGTCAGAGATCATAGAAGAAGATAATGAACTTGAATGAGAGATTGAAGATATTTGTGATAAGAGACTCTGCAGCCGCAGCTGATAATATCTTGTGAAATGAGTCAGCTATGATCACTCAATCTGAACTTTAAACTCTATGCTATCTGAGACAGCAGCTCTTGACTGATGAGAACTACATGTCTGTGATTCTATATCACTTCTGAAGAGAAGGGACTAATATGACGGGCTGCGCCTGATCAATTATATAAACTATTTCATTACACTTCATAGATTTCACTGAAAGCTCTGATTCTTGATCACTGATTCTCAGCTGAAAAACTCACAGAATTTCTATTCTTTCACCTAGACTGGCCGGTGAGACTATGAATTTCACATTTGATCTTATTTGATCTGGTTTCATACATTTCTTGATGTGAGTCCCACCAGAATCAAGCATTAAAAAAATCTGAAAATGGATCATTTCTGAGAGAAATGATGTGAAAAATGACCAGATTTAATGCAAGAACAGTGAAATGAGAGTAATTTCTCAGAATAAACTGTGAAAGATGATCATTCTTTCAAAATCAGAATGAGACTGAGACTGAAGATCAAATTCAGTCTCATTCAGTTCATTCAGTGATTACTTATATAATCAGAATTTGATAACAATTATTGATAATACTTATGAAACAACTAAATACATTCTTGTACAAGTTTATTCTTTACTTTCTCATGAAAACTACACTTCTCTGATATACTGTGATTAGAGATATTAAACTGTCTGATAATTTCATGTTTTACAATTATAAGTTTCTTAATTATTTCTTCTTATAATTGTTCTCAGTAATAGTGATAAATATCTCAGCTTGAGTTGAACTTTTACTTCATTCTCATCTCTGTTAATGAAATTGTCAGAATATCACATATCATCAGTGTAACAGTTCAATATATACTCTTAACAATTTTTCATAACTTTAGAATTAATTTAATGTGTAAATTCATCAGATTATCTTGAAGATAGCAGTCAAATTCAGTTTTATAAGCATGTAGTTTTGTCTGATTTTCAGTTGTAATCAATGTATGTAAGTTCTGTTTCAAAGTGAGTATTATAGTTCTATGTGATATGAAGTATTATGAAGAATTGTTACTTACTAGAGAATTGTATTTCACTGTCTTCACATCTCTAACATCTGCTCATTCAAATCTCTAATAGTTAACATTGTAGTAGTCTCAGATTAATTTAACATATGAGTCTTATTTCTTCTCTGTTCAATCTTGAGAAGTGTAGATATTAACTTGATAAGAGAGATCTAGTAGAGCTGCTACAGTATAATACTCTGTAAAAGATTGTTCAGTTTTACTGTAATAATATACCAGTTTATCTCTTACAGTAATAATAGCCGGCACTATAGTATTATTTCAGACTGAATTTCTTTTTGAGTGATTCAACTACTTCTTAAGATAAGTAAATAAACTGTTATACACTTATCAGACTGACTGCAGTATTGATATATAAGTAATTAAGACTGTCTTCATTATCTTATAAAACTGAAACAGTAAATTAATCATATATTTTAACTAAGTTCACTTTATATCAGAAAGTTTCAATGTCTGAATCTTTTCTTAATCAGAGTATTGCACTTAATAATCAATTATCTGATATAATTGAAGAGTCTGAACAGTTATTTTATATATTGAACTTCACTGTGTTTTAATATTCTATATCATATTCAGTGATATAACTGATTTGTTTATTTATTGAATATCATGAAATTATTATTATTGTTTACAGAAGATACAAATTACATTAATAATGTTTCAAATCTGTGATATTTAAATTATTAGTTAATCTATTCAAAATTAACAGTAGTATTATTAAAAAACATTACTAAAAAGCAATATTAAAAAGTATTATTAAAAAATATTATCTTTTATAAAGTGAATATAAAAGTTACTTAAGTAACTACTTTCATCTTATTCTCATCTCAAGAATCAGTCATCTCATTATTTATCATCTCAATGTTAAGATTCTTTATCAGTATTTATATCATAAGTTGAATCATATGAGTAATGCAGAGAATATGATCTTGTTTATTATTTCAGAAATGCAAAGTTAATTTTTACTTCAAGCTCTTCATTATAGTATAGTTATTCACAGTATTATCAGTTATAATTATAAGAAGACTGAGACTAATATCTTAATAGTTGTTTTTAATCACTGTCATTAATATCTCTGTTATATAATTCTCAGTATAACTACTGATCAATAATTCAAATTCAATTAATGTCTCTTAATAAGTTCAGTTCTTATTAATATAATAACATATAACTTTTATAAATGTAAGATTGTTTATACTAATTCATGCATTTACTGTGAGAGACACTCTTTGATAATTCTTCAACTCTGATTCTAGATGTTGTATATTAACTTTGTAGTATATCTTGAGATTGAACTGAAGACATGATCAATGTGAAATATGAAGATTTAAATTAAGTATTTGAAGAAGTGTTTGAAATTTGAGGTTTTCAATTAATTAAAGAGAAAGATTCAGAGATATACATATATATAGTAATTATTCACAGAAGTTATCAGATAAGAGTTATGAAATCAGAATACTGATATATAATTATTTTTACATAATTTTCTTCAAATTAGAAAGTTAATATTATTAAAAATCATTATCTGATAAAGTAACTTATCAGCTCAGTAGTAATTTTCTGATTATTTTTCTTTTATTATCTGCATTCTGATGACTTCAGATATTGAGAAATTTTATCAGAATTATAATTAGTTTATAATGAATGTTTCTGAATAAAGTTGCAGTGATTATAGTAGAGAGATGACTCTTTAGTAATCTGTAATACAATCTGTTGATAATTATTTCATAGTTTATCTTGATATTGATGTTGTGTTTTTCATAAATTTCATGACCTGAAATCAGATGTGAAGAATGAAGTAATTATTCATTATAATTGAAATAGAGTATTCTGTGTTGAATTGTAAATAATAAAGACTTTGTAATTTACAGTGATTTCTTAAAGAGTGTATAAATCTTTAATAGAAGTGAAAGAAGTAAAAGAAGTGAATTCAGAAGACATAATAAAGATTTAAAAAAGATAATAATTTATTTTCAATAAAGATAATAACTGATCACTGATATATATAAGAAGAATTATTATAAGAGAAAATAATCTTCTTTCTTAACTTAGTTATAATTTTAATACTAACTCAGATTGAATATTATCAATGTATAAAAGTAAATAAATAATCTTGATTAATCTCTGTTATATTTCTTGAAATATATTAATATTGTGAAAGAGAGTATTATCAAATTATATTATTATTATTATTATTATTCTTCAATTATAGATGTATGCAGGCAGAGACTATGACATCTACCTGAGAACTTTTAATTCTCAGAGTTTTTCCTATATCTATAAAGTCAACTATTGTACATTTATCAATTTCAGATATGCAAAATCAGAAAATTTCAACTCAGAATATAAAAACTGTTTACAAATTACAGTATTTCAACACCTTCTGATACTTTGAAATCATTTGAAAATATCATGACAAGGGAAAAGAGAACATAGTCTTAAAGATAGACACATTACATAGATAGATAGAAAAGAACAGAAAGAAACAAGTACAGTAAAGAGAGACTATAACAAAATAAAATTATTAAAAGATAGTGTATAGCTGTTTTAACAGACTATATTTAATCAATTTCCATCTCTTCATATTCAGATACTTCTGAATTCAGTCATTTTCTTATAGCTGCTTGAGTTTCTGATAGAAAGTCTATTAAGTATTTAATTCCTGTCTCAGTTGAGAATAAGAACCTTATATTTAATTGATTTAAATCATACTTGTTCTTCAATCTGACTCTGAGACTATTGTATAATGCACAATGCATTACAATATACTCAGAATTTTCATTTGTATTGTAGAATGAGCACTCTGTTGAATCAAATCTATTATGAAATCTTTGTATATAGAATTTGAAATAATCATGTTCTAGTTTCAGCTGAATTATAGATGAGAATATTTTCTTTTTACATTTAATTGAATAAGATTTCCACTTTGATTTTGTCTCAAATCTTGAATAATGTATACTCTTCTTTTGTTTCTGCCAGCTTTTATTTCACTTGTTTAAACAAGATTCTTTTATCTTTCTCTTTATAAAAGATCAGAACACTGTTTTTTAAATAGATCTGCTTAATTCTGAACTCTTTTTTGCAGCTGAATCAGTCAATTCATTGCCATGAATATTAATATGAGCAGGAAAATATATGAAGGGAATTCATATAGAATTATATTATTAAAATCAGTATATTACAGAAACTTCTCTATTATATAAGATTTATAATTATTTATTAGAAGTAATTAATAACTACTCTTCTATCTCTTTTTTATAATCTCATTTGTGACGGGCTGCGCTCGATTATATAAGACTATTTCATTACACTTCATAGATTTCTACCGGAAGCTCTAGACTGGCCGCTGAGATCATGAATTTCACATTTGATTTCATTTGATCTGATCTCATACATTTCTTGGCGTGAATCCCACTAGGACTAGTCATTAAAAAAACATGCAAAGTGACTATATATCAGATCTTAAAATGGAATCATGACTTGAAAAAAATGAGAAAGTGATCTCATTTGATCTCATTTAGTCTCATTCTTGGCATAAAGTTACTATTTTTAGACATTTTAAGGTTTTTTTTAAACTATTTTTAATTTTTTAAAAAGTAATGCTTTTTGATAACACTCAAATGAGATTTAAAGTCATTTAAAGTAATAAAAATAATTTAAATTAAGAAGTGGAAATCATGATCTTATTTGAAAAATGTGACAAGAGTAGACAGTAAGTCTCACTGAGACAGTATGAGACTACTATCTAATGTTAAAACTGTGTAATGGGATCAGTCGAATTGGTAATGAGACTATTAAAAAATCTGGTCCTGGTCTCAGACACAGTCATATAATCAGTCTAGAAAGCTCTGATTCTTCTGTTGAAAGCTTCAATTCTTAATTACTGATTCTCAGCTGAGAAATTCATGAAGTTTCTTTTCTTCTGCTTAGACTGACCGTGTGACCGTGTCTAGAACCAGGACCAGAATATTTGATAATCTTATTATCAATTTAATTGATTTCATTACACAGTTTTAAGATTAGATAGTAGTTTTATACTATCTCACTAAAACTTACTGTCTACTCTGATTACATTTTTTAAATAAGATTATAATTTTCACTTCTCAATTTAAATTCTTTTTATTGCTTTAAATGACTTTAAATCTTATTTAAGTGTTATCAAAAAGTGTTACTTTTAAAAAAATTAAAAATAGTCTAAAAAAGACCTTAAAATGTCTAAAAATAGTAACTTTGTATATTTTTTTAATGATTAATCTCAGTGAAATTCATATTAAGAAATGTATGAGATCAGATTAAATGAGACTAAATGTGAAATTCATAGTCTCAGCAGCTAGTCTACTTCTACTTTAAAGCTTTATCTTATATATATATAAATATTCACTCTGATCACTGATTTCTATACTTTCTCTTTTTTCCTTCTCTAATATTTTTCACTTTTCTTATATAAGACCTATATATTAATACTGATTTATTCAGTGTAGGCCTCTTATACTTGAAAAATGTTCATTGTTTTCTCATTAAAAACAATTACTCATCAAGATATTTAAATACATAATAATATATACTAATAAGAAAATGAATAATCAGTTAAGCAGATACTAAGTCTCTAGATAGAAGCTTACTTATCAGTCACTCTGACTCTGTAACAAGATCTTACAAAGTGTAAGAAATTCTGCTTCTCACGGATTCTTTACCTCTATTTCTATCTCTTGTGTAATCAATACAGTTAGTGAGCCTTGACTATATACAACTATATAAACTGAAGTTTATGAACACTATTCATAACTCAGCTTGAATACTATTATATATTTAATCTCTATATTTATCTTTTTATTATGAATACTTCTAGTAGCTATCAGTATATATTATATGAAGCTGTAAATATCTGAATAATCATCTGTAAGCAATTATTCTTATATTTCAAGCTCTATCAGTCAGCAACTATCTGTTATAACTGAAAGAACTAGAAACTTATATACTTTAATCTCTGTAAACTCTACTATAGACACTCAGAAGCAGTTATCTGAATTATAAATAATCTTTATAAAAGAACTCTCAGAGAACTTATAAATTATTTATAAGATATTATTCTCTGTATCTATAATAGAAGAACTCTCTGAACTTATGAATAAATTAATCTTAGTGAAGAATATTCTTGAGTATCTTTCACAGAATCAAGCTATTTTTCTATAAGAAATACTTACTATCTGTAAATACTCTTAAATCAAGTCTCTAGATATAATCTTCAGAGATACTTATAAACTGAAAAGAAACTTTCATAAGCTATAAATACTTAAGATTATCTACTGAACTATAATCTATAAAAGCTTTTACAAGTTTGTATTTGAAATTGACTCACAAGTCTGACTATATAATATAAAAGATAAAGAAGCTATTATCTATATAATAACAGATTTCTACTATACTGAAGTCAAGAACTGACTGAATTATCTAGAGAATGATTATAAGACATCTCACTAATGTATTCTCAAGATCTATCTAAAGAATAAGTTAAGAGACTCTATAAGTCAGATAGAGAATATCTAAGCTGTAATTATTAATATTAGAAAAAGGGAAAAGAAATCTGATAAAGACTACTTATAATACTTTATAAAATTATGATATAAATTAAGATCTGTAAAAATAGATCTCTGAAACAAGATCTGAATAATAATATTTATAAAGAGACTGAATAAAGATATGTAGAATAAGCTTATTAAGTAAAACTCTAAGCTCTTAACTCTGAAGAAACTGATGACTCTTATTTATTACTTACAGATCACTGTGAGAATTACAGATCTATAATGAGTGAATTATTAATCAGCTCTGTAAGAGTCAGAATAATAGAAAACAGATTTATCAGAAAAAGATAATAAAATATAGAGAGATTTATATCTGACTACTGAGTAGAAAGAGAGAGCTTCACAAGCTTTTATATTATTATTATTAGTATTCTTCAATTATAGATGTATACAGTCAGAGACTATGATATCTACCTGAGAACTTTTAGTTCTCAGAGTTTTTCTAATATCGATAAAGTTAACTATTATACATTTATCAATTTCAGATATATAAAATCAGAAAAGTTTAGCTCAGACTATAAAAACTCTTTATAAATTACAGTATTTTAACATCTTCTGATACTTTGAAATTATTTGAAAATATCATGACAAAAGAAAAAAGAATAAAGTCTTAAAGATAGACACATTAAATAAGTAGATAGAAAAGAATAGAAAAGAAAACTATAGAATAAGATCTCTGCAGTTTACATCTTAAGCTATATACATATTTTAACACTCTATATAACTGATCACTGTCTCTGTCCTCTCAGACCTGCTTCAGAAGTTATAATTCTCTCTAAAGTACTGTCACTTAGCTAGCTTCTGTAACTAGCTTACTTATAAGTGAGGTTCTTACTAAGGATAATATCAGAGCTACTTAATTCTAGTTAAGTCTCTAATCTTTCAGCTGTCAATCTCAGCATTTCAGTCTATCAATTGACTATCACAGTCTTGCTTGCATTAATCATTTATTAAGAATATTTAGATCTCATCTCATTTAGATTCTTACTAGACCTGAGATATTCTAATCAGATAGTTTTTAAATTTCAATTCTCTGAAAGTGAGTGTCTAGAGTGAAGAGAATGAGATCTGATCAGTTAAGCTTGATAATGATTTACTATTCTACAGATATTCTAGATCTCAATCACTCTAGTACTGATCTAACTTAAAGTGTCTGAGAAGCTGTTAATTCTAAGATTAGTGAGAATTAGCATCTGAGAACTCTTAGAATAAACATCTTAAGCCTGATGATAATTTATTATAGTGCATCTGAGAGTCTCTGATACTGTTTTATAACTTAACAGTGAAAGCTGTGATTAAGATGACTCTCACAGAGTTTGAACCTGCTCTCTCTTGACATTCATTTCCCGGGGGGAAGGCTGTCAATTGAGGCTTCATGATAGCGTAGTTAACCACTACGCCACCGGGCCACAAGCTTTTATAAATAGAGTATATAATAAAAAGATTAAGAAAAAGAGTCTTTACTTTATCTATTTTAAATCAGAATATCTTCATATAAACTGTTCTGATAAATTAAAATAGAAATTTAAGAAGTTATAAATGAAGTCAGTAACTGTCTTCTTAAGAGTTTTAAAGCTGATATCTGAATCTATTACTCTCTCAATGAAAATACATACTTATAAGAAGAGACTGTATCACAGTACTACTATCTCATAAGTATGAAAAGTATTAATAAACTCAGAATCTCAGGTCACTGTAGTGTTTCTAAAGCTTATAAAGTGAATAAGCTGAGTGATAAAAACTAAGAATCTACTCTTATAATAAGCAGAGTGTAAGAACTCAGATCTGAGAGCTGAGAGACTTATAAGAATCATCTTTGAATTGCAAGATCTCTTCAGAACTTGAAGAAGATTTATAAAAACTGTAATTATTATAAACATCACAGATAATATATACTTAAGACTGATATAACTTCAAAGATACAATCTGTATATAGCTGTTTATAAGTTAAGTTTATACTTCTGATCAGTGTTAACAGACTTACTCACAGAGATAAAATCAGTTAATGCTGTAGAGTTGATTAGAGAAGATAAGCTTATCTATATAATAACTTTATAAATATCTGAGAACTTCATAGTTATGAAAACTGAGCTTCAGATATCAGAGAAATACTGAGATCTTATAGAGATATTCAGTTTAGCTAAGATAGCTGAGCTTTCATCTCACTATAAGAAGAATCTAATAATAGATTTAATAGAAGAATAGAAACTCTTCTAAGAATCAATCTA